>NC_083103.1:16015442-16315442 GCF_949774975.1 Lagenorhynchus albirostris | reverse complement strand
AAGGCTACAGTAAGATGCTGTTTTATCCCCACTGATAATAACAAGAATTAGAAAGGATATAGAGCAAGAGGCACTTTTAAACATTTCTGATAGCACTGAAACTTGTCATAACACCTTTAGGAAGCAATTTGGCTTTCTCTTGTTATGTTGGACATTTGCGCATCCTCTGACCCAGCAGTTCCACTCCTAGGTATCTAGACTAGAGAACCTCTTTGTACATCTATTGGCAACGGGAAGCTAACTTAAAAACAAGAAATAACTCAAACCCTCCCATTTACAGAAAATGTATAAATATGTTATAGTATATTCACTTAATGGACATTTAATTGTGCAGCAAGGAAATTTAATGAACTGAAACGACATATAGCAACATGGATGAATCTTAGAGGGCCGAATAAAAACACCAAGTCCCAGAAGACTGCTTACACCATGTTTATAATGCACAGGAAGAAGTAAACTAAGTATTGTATTGTTGGAGCTAATATGTGTGTGTAAGTGATAGAACGGTGTTTAAAAAGAGCAACGGAGGGCTTCCCTGGTGGCACAGTGGTTGAGAGTCCGCCTGCCGATGCAGGGGATGCGGGTTCGTGCCCCGGTCCGGGAGGATCCCACATGCTGCGGAGCGGCTGGGCCCGTGAGCCATGGCCACTGAGCCTGCGTGTCCGGAGCCTGTGCTCCGCAGTGGGAGAGGCCACAACGGTGAGAGGCCCGCGTACCGCAAAAAAAAAAAAAAAAAAAAGCAATGGAATAATAAACACAACACTTGGGATAGCGTGTGCCTCTGGAGAAAAGACAAGAGGCTGGCATAGTGTCAAGAACATACAGGAGAAGCAGGTTCATTCTTTAGTAGGGTAGCGGTTTCTGGAATATTCATTATTTTATGCTTTACAGCATACATGTATATTTTATATAATTACATATTTGTTGTATGTGTATATATATAAATATGTTCTTCAGTATGTGTCAGATATTGGCATTAAAGAAAGGTAATTTTATTTTCTTAAAAAAAGGATCCTTGTGGGAAGCCAGTCAGAAGAATCAAGTCATAAAGAAGGAGGAACACATCAGGCTAGCTTCAGATTTCTGTGCAGCCCCCATTCAAACCAAGAGGCAATGGAGCAATACCAGCAAATTGTTCAAGGAAAGAAAGAATGAGCCATGGTTTTATATCCAGCCAGCTGTGCTTCAGGCATAAAGGCTAGAGACAGAAAGTTTTGAACTTACATGATTGTATTTGTTTGCTAGGGGTGCCATAACAAAATACTATAGACAGCGTGGCTTAAACAACAGAAATTTATTTTCTCACGGTTCTGGAGGCTACAAGTCGGGGATCTAGGTGCCGGCAGGGTTGTTTTCCTCTGAGGCCTCGCTCCTAGGTTTGCAGTTGGCCACCCTGTTGGCACCTCTCACCGTCATCCCTCTGCACACACGACCCTGATGTATCTCTTCCTCTTCTGTAAATCCTTCATATAAATCCAGTTATATTAAATTAGGGCCCCACAATAATGGCCTCATTTTAACTTAATCAGCTCTTTAAATACTTTATTTCTAAATAGTTACATTCTGAGGAACTAGAGATTTGAGACTTCAACATATGAATTTGGGGAGATACAGTTCAGCCCATAACAACAATCTCAGAGAATAATTTTCCCATCAGCCCTTCTTAAGAAAAGTACTAGAAGATAAACTTCAGCCAACCAGGAGGTGACTAGGGAAGCCGCACAAAAGTAATGTCAGTGATCAAGGACTATATTTAACTGTAGAACCAATACAAAAACAAAGGCAGGAAACTGGGTGATAGAACAGAATATAAATGCTATGTGCCCTGACAATGAAAAATGATAAAATTACCCAAAAAATAGATTGGAAGACAGAAAGAAGATAGGAAGCAGGGTAAGTTTTCTGATTGCCTCATCTGTAATGGCTGGGAGTTAGAGACCACCCATCAGAATGAAATAGACAGGAAAATGCAAAATTAAACCTAAATTAACCCAATATTCGACCTAAATTAAGTACTAAAGTTTTGTGTATGATAAAGGTAGCATCACAGTGGGGGAGAGAGGAATTAACTCATTAACTATTATCGAGACAACTTAGTAGCCATCTGGAGAAAAATTAAATTGGAGCCATATCTTTTACTTTACAGCAAGTTAAATTTTAAGTGGATCAAAGGTTAAAATGTGAAAAATGAAACTACAAATGTTCTGGGGAAAAAAAACATGGTAAAAATTCTTAATAACCTTGGAGTAAACAAGACCTTCCTAACTGAAAATCCAGAAGCCATCAGAAATAGATTAATGAACTGAACTATGCAGAAATTAAAACCTTTATATCACACAAAGCAACATATGTCCAAAGGCAGACTTGAGAAGCCTGGGGGAATGTATCTGTAATTCATATACAGGCAAGGGACTACTCTCCCTTATACCTAAAGAGCTTTCTCATATAGATAAGCTAAAGACCTCACAGAAAAATTAACAGTATAAGAACAGGTCGTTCACAGAAAAGATATCAAAAGGCTGTCAAACATGAAAGGATGGTCAGCTCCATTCATAAGAAGGGAAATGTAGATTTAAACCGCATTTTCACCTATCAAAGATCCCAGAGTTTAATAACAGACTCCTTGGTGAGGCAATAAAGAAACAGGGACATATGTATATTTCTGGTGGGATATTAAATTGCTATAGTCCTATGGAAGGCAGTGTGATGATTTCTATCAAACTAACGTGTATCCCCTTGATATAGCATGTCCACACTGAAAGTGTATCCTACAGATGCGCTGCACAGACACAAAATTAAACCTATACAAAGTCATGTTTGCAGCATTGTTTTTAATAGTGAAGAATTGGAGGAGAGAGGAATATTCATTAATAAGGACCTAGTTAAATAAATAATGGTACTTCCAAACAATGAAATACTATGCAGCTGATAACAAAGGAATGAAGAGGCTTTCTACACACTGATGTAGAAAGATCTCTAAGGTGTACTGTTTAGTGAAAAAAGCAAGGTGCAGATGAATGTTATCTCTTATATAAGTAATAGGCTTATAAAGCAGGAGAGATAAGTCTGTATTCGTATTTGCTTAGATAAAGCATAAAGAAATCCTAGAAGGTCACATAAGAAACTAAAAATAGTGTTTACTTGTATATAATAGTGACAAGGATGGCAGGGAGGTTTTTCATTGTATAACTTTATATAATTTCTGGTTTTTGAAACGTGAATGAATTACCTGTTCAAAAAGCTAAGTAAATTTAAATATAAAAGAACATGGGCATGAAATATAGTTCTGCTACTTAGTAATTGAGTGGATTTGGACAAGATATTTAACCTCTCTGGATCATAGTTTTCTTATCTATAAAAAGACTGTAATAGTAGAATCAAGCTTATAGGGTTGCTATTAGGATTAATAAGAGGATGAACATGAGTGTATAGCAGACCGCCGGGACCAGGTAAGTACTCAGTTAATTGGTCATTAACTTGTGTTACTTGTGTTACTGTTCTTAATCTTGGTGGTAAATTAGTGTGTTACTTAAGAAGCATCAGCCTTAGCTGACCATTCCTTTGTAGAACCAGACGTCCTGGGTCCTTTCCAGCATGGCAGCCCTCTACTGGAGAGTGAAAGGCCAAGGGAAGAAGGCGATCGACTGCCTACGCCAAGCCCTGCACTATGCTCCACACCAAATGAAGGTGAGTGGAACTCAGAGGTGTGAATTTCCATCCCTCAGTCCTTTCCTTTGCCCACAGTGGTTTATTCTAAGGTTTCAACAACCTTCCTCATGCTCAGCCTATAAGAAAATGGCAAAAGGCTAAGATGGGGCGGAAAAACTATGACCCCACTTGTGCCACCACAAGCCTGTGAATTACACCCACTGTTGTGCCTTCCCTACCTCAGCAAGATGGGACGTCAGGGAGGGGCTTCAAGATCACCGCAAAACATTATATCAGGCGCAGGCATTGCCGAGTTCTAAATGCAGCTCTGCCTCTCACTGGGTTTGTGATCTTAGGCAAATTCTTAAACCTCTGTGACCCTATTAATGACATGCACTCTGTGGGTGTCCAGCAAGGACAAAGATGGGTCATTTCTTCTGTTTCTTCTGTATCTCCTATAGAAGAACCCAGTGATGCCGAACAATGCAATATAGATAGCAGTTGCTCAGGTAACACATTTAAAGGGAATAAATATTTGTGATATTAATAAATATTTGTGATAATAATACTGCTACTTGATCAACCCATCATTCTGTGCTCTGTACTGCTAGGCGATAGGGAAGGGCGAAGACCCTAGATCAGGGGGTCAGGGAACTTTTTCTGTAAAGGGCCAGGTGGTACAAATTTAGGGTCTGAGGCCAGACAGGCTCTGTTGCAGCCACTCAGTTCTTCCATGATAGCGTGAAAACAGCCACAGAAATACCTAAGGGAATGGGAATGGTGTGGTCCAATAAAAAGTTACAAAAGCAGGCAACAGGCTGGACTGGCCTGTGGGCCACAGCTTGCCAGCCCCTGCCTCAGGCAGTGCGGCGGTCCTTGCAGAAAACCCGCTGGCTCTGTGACGGCATGCCCCAGAGCGTGGGCTGTGCAGAGCATCGGGCCACCGACTTCCCTTACCAAGCTGCAGCGCAACTAGGAGCTTGCACCAGGATGGAAGCCAACAACCGCACTCAGCAGGTTTTTACGCAGCTGACATGTTTGTTTGTTTTTTGAGGCAAGTCTCACTCAGTGAAAGAAGTACTGCATGGATAGGCTGGTGCATGCTCCTTCCCTATCACAGACCCGTAGCAAGCAGCAGCCTCCCGCGCTGAGTTGCACGACCCTGCCATTCACCAGGAAACGCTGACCACATTACTTACGATCACCAGAGCCGAGAATGAAAGCTCTTCCCTTCTCGCCTTCTCCTTCCTCCCACAGGACGTGCCCCTCATTAGCCTAGCCAACATCCTGCACAACGCCAAGCTCTGGAACGACGCCGTCATTGTGGCCACCATGGCAGTGGAGATCGCGCCACACTTTGCTGTGAACCACTTCACACTGGGCAACGTCTACGTGGCGATGGTGAGGTTGGCCTGTGAGCGGAGCACACCAGCTCTGCCACCTTCTCTCGGGCACATCTTCTTTGATTTCAAACCCTCTTTGACTGTGTCAGTGTCCTCCAGTTTCCTGTAAGTTTTGCGTCTAAAATTGTTAGCTCTCCACCAAAGGTATATTTTATAGGTAAGGGGTTTAGTGAGTTTTTAAAGTAATACAGGAAATTCATCCACGTATTTGCAACTATGTAGTTCCGCACCTTAAGTTTTTAACAGTAATAGAGTCAGATTTACCTGCAGTTTTCTAGAGACGTCACCTGTTCCAGAAAACCTTACCTAACCCTCCACGTGGACGGACACACTCTCGTGCTTTCTTACTGCAAGGTTGGGCTAGGTCCCTACGCTTGCACTCATGATGCCCTGTGCAGATTTCTCTTGTACTTTCACCTTGTTTTATAATTTTTGTTTCAAGTATTAGTCTCTCCCCCTAGACCAGGAGCTCCTTAGAAAGAGACTCCTCTTCATCTCCCTGTTCCTAGCACTTCACAGGGTTTGGCATATAGTAGGTGCTCACCAAAGCTTTGATGAATGATGGAATGCCACTAGTTTCATGGGATACCATTTACAGATAAAATGGCAAAGCCATCTTGTTCAGAACGAGGACCAATTTCAGAACTTAAAGTCCCAGGGGTCCCCCAGAATCTGTCATAGCCGAATTTAACAAGAATTGTGCCATGCACTTTCATCCAAAGCTTGGGGTCCCACATGGGGCTCTTCCCACGGTACTCTCAGTAAAGGTTAATGGAATGAGCAGCTTCAGGCTCTAAGTTTTATGTGTTACCCATGACTTCAAAGGCAGGAAATATAATTTTGGCCAGGTAGGTCTTGCTGAATGTGCAGATTTCCCTCTCTGCTTCTTAAAATTGAAGAATCTATTTTCATCCCCAGTAAATGCAAAATTTGCTGCTGTGAATGAGGAATTCTGCCTCTCGTTTGGCCAGAAGGAGCCATTTAAGCAGTAGATTTGCGCTCTTCTTTGAGAGTATTAGTCTAAGTAAAAGATTAACGCCTTCACTATGGCAGTGATCATTTCCAAACGGTGTTCGTATTTTCAAGTGTTAGGGAGAAGAAGAAACTGTTTCAGAATTTCCAAGTCTAATTGAGATACCTGACATGACTTCCATCTTTCCAGTTAACAGTAGAAAATTCAGACAGATGCACAATAAGCTTTTGTCAGACATAGTTCTAGAGGTTTCTGTGAGGATTAAAGGAAGGGATTCCATAAAGCACCTAGCACTGTGCCTGGCACGCAGCAGGTACTCAGTAATGTTGGTTCTTACTGTTGCCACCACAGTTACTCCTATTGTTGGGCCAAACCTCTATAAACTTGATATCCCCTTTCCCTCTGGTTCTTGGGCTCTGCCGTAATTTTCTTTGTTATTTCGTACCTTGGGGTTGGAGGTAGTTGTTTCCTCCAGACCTTAGAGTTTTCCTCAGAGATTTAGATCCACTGAGAAAATACTGCAGGACTGTCACTACCACAGATGTGCTTTTCACAGAAAAAGAAGTCACCATATATATTTAGTCTGGTGGTAGTACCCCTCTCACTTTTGTCCCTCTGCCCCTCACAGGAAGAGTTTGAAAAGGCACTGGTGTGGTACGAATCTACACTGAAGCTGCAGCCCGAGTTTGTCCCGGCCAAGAACCGAATCCAGACCATCCAGTGTCACTTAATCCTGAAGAAGGGCCGGCGCTCTCCTTAGCTCACTCCTCCCTTCTCTCCTGTCTCTCTTTTCTCATGCTCTTCAGAAAAGGAATAAGAAACCAATCATTGTCAGTATCTACTTCTAATGATGTGTATGACAGTAACTGAGTAAGACATATAACAGGACTTTTACATATGTGGGAATTGGTTTGTTTTGGTTTTTAAGTTCCTTCTTTCCCCCAGCCAACCTGAAACATAAATTTCTTAAAAGGAAAATGCAGCCTAAAGATATTGTGTAAATACTGAGCCAAGACATTTCTGGAGCTGTGCTCTGTCTCCAAAACCTCGATGCCTTTAGGGCTTTTCTCAGTGGTCCAGCCAACCTCCTCCGATTCGGAGGAGGGCGAAACCGCATCGCACATTCTCTGCTTCCCGTCGTAGCCTCTGTTGTCAGTGGAAATGCAGAAGCCCATCTGGTGCCAGTCAGTGAGAAGCAATGTTCCGCGCTCTCCCCACTAGATCTCCATGCTGCCCCCAGCCTTGTCTGTTCCATGCTGCTCCGATCCAAACTCTCACAGGTAGTTTGCGGGGGAGGAAGGGGAAATGATTTTAAAAACAAAATATTTACAACAAAAGCTCTTAGGATCACCTGACCTTTGTGATGTTATTTATGTTGGGGAGGGAGGGGGGCTGAGAAGGGGAAATCAGCAGTGTACAACATCGATATCATTTGTACTTTAATTACAAATCACAAGGAAACCAATAAGTTGAAATCCTATATAACAGGTTTATATATATAGAATATGTATATTTGAAGCCCTCTACAGACTGAGTCTATGTTTTACTAATTCTTTGTTCACTGTGTTACCCATCTTGGAATGAGGCATGAGTGTCAGCTCCCTCTCTCTGAGGCCTTCAGACTTAGCCCCTCAGGAGAGTGGGGAGCCAAGGTTGAGTGTTCCGTACAATGCTTATGCCTCTGGTCCAAGGAGAGTCAGAAACTCCAGGCATTTGGGAGTCTTCAAGGGCACATACTGAGGACAAAAATAAAAGTTGTTTATGAGAATAGGTCTGTGGTGTGGTTCTTCTTTATGGAACCAGGCTCATTTGGACAGCTCTGAAGCCTAACTCTAACTCTGGGTCAGATTTTCTCAAGTCCTAGGTTGTCTTTATCTTTCTTTCTTTCCACCACAGCAAGGTGTGGGGAGAAACAATCCATCACTAGGTTTTATGGTTGATGAACTTCATTAACACAATACATTTGACCAGGAAAGATGCACAGTCAGCAGATGTTCAGAGTTGATAACTGACCTTCCTGGGAAAGGAAGAATAATCTAAACCACAAAGGCAGCCCTCCGGTGAGCCCTGATCCTAAAGTTCGTTGAAGTAAGCTTCGTGGAGCTTTGGGGAGAGTTGTACCAGTGTGAAACTGAGCATTCCCTTTGGGACAGGACTCCACTGAACACAGGGTTTCCTAGAACATTATCAGACACCAATCATCTCAAATACTGGGTCACTAAACCTGCAGCATTTGGTTCTTGCAGAGACTGTAATTTCTAAGAAGCAGGTGAGCAATCAGACATGCCTGTCAACTCTCCTTCTGTCTTTTATTCAGCTAGAGTCCAGCTAATTTCAAACAGTTTTATATCAGATAGATGTATTTTGAGAAGCAGCTCATTCATTGCTGGATAAAGTGAACCTCGAATTTTCACTGAGAATCCTCGTGTGTGTCTGATTGTATTTCCTGCTTCCCCACCTCTCCGCAATGTTGCATTTAGTTTTTCCTGAAACTTGCAACCGTTGTTAGTGATTTTGTTTTGCTTTTTTTAAAATTTACATACAGTGAAATTCATTCTTCAGTGTACAGTTCTGTGAATGTTGACAAATGCATAGAGTCAAGGTACAAAACTTTCATCACCCCCAAAAGACTCCCTCACTCTGCCCCTTTGTAGTCAAACACCACCCTTAACCCTTGGCCACCTCTGATCTGTTCTTTCTATAGTTTTTCCTTTTCCCCCATACGGTAAATGAAAGAAGTCAGACTCCAAAGGCTATGTACTATATGGTTCTATTTACATGGCATTATGGAACAGCAAAGGTAGATGCCCTAAGGCAGAAGCATACTGAAAGTTTCAAAACACAGGAGGCCACTTTGGCTGAAGAGGTGTAAGCAAGAGGAAGAATAATAGGAGATGAAGCCAGAGAGGTGAACCAGATTGTGTAGCTTTTTGGGTGTTTGTTTTGTTTATTTTTGTTGTGGGGCTTTATATGTCACTGCAAGTCACTGGTTTTAAGCAGAGAAATAACATGATCTGACCTGTTTTAACAGGAGTCAAGATTACTCTAGGATTTTTTGACCTGAGCAATTAGAAGGAGGGAGTTGCTGTTAACTCAGATGGGAAGACCAAAGTTAGATAAGAGTTTTGTGGGGAAGATTAAGGAATTCAGTTTTGTACAGACTATGTGAAGATATTTGGTAGACAGTTGGATAAATTAGGGTTAATAGAGGATATCTATGCTGGAGATATAAATTTGGATGTCACAGGCATGGGGATAGTATTTGAACCCATGAGACTGGATGAGATCACTAAGGACATGAGAGAATATAGACAAGAGCACAGATTTAAAGACAGAACTGGGGAATTCCAGTGTTATGGGGTCAAAGAGTTCACATGCCCAACAACAGAATTCATTCCTAATGTACAAGAAATAATAGAGCAATTTGAAAAGTAAGAATGCTGAAAATGTTCAAGTAGTTAAAAGACTATCATCCACATAACAGAGATTATGGAACATGAGCAGGTTAGGGACTTCCCTGGGGCCAGAGTGGTTAAGAATCCACCTGCCAGTGCAGGGGACACGGGTTCAATCCCTGGTCCAGGAAGATCCCACATGCCGCTGAGCAACTAAGCCCGTGTGCCCCAACTATTGAGCCTGTACTCTAGAGCCCGCGAGACACAACTACTGAAGCCCGCATGCTCTAGGGCCTGCATGCTGCAACTACTGAGCCCGCGTGCTGCAACTACTGAAACCTGCATATCTAGAGCCCGTGCTCCACAACAAGAGAAGCCACTGCAATGAGAAGCCCACGCACCACAACAAAGAGTAGCCCCCACTCGCTGCAACTAGAGAAAGCCCACGTGCAACAAGGAAGACCCAAGGCAGCCAAAAAAAAGAAAGAAACACGAGCAGGTAGATATGGTGAAAAAGAACCACATAGGACTCCTACAAGTGAAAAATATTATTGAAATAAAAATCTCAATGGATAGGTTAAACAGACTAGACACAGCTGAAGAGAGAGTTAGTGACTTGTAAGATAGAATGAAAGCAATCCACCAAAGCAAAAAACAAGAAGGACAAACTTTTCCTCAAATATTTGTATTAAATGCTCTCATAGGGCAAACTCCTCACTTTCCAGGCTAGAACTCACTTTCTTAAGCAGTCAAGCTTTTGAATCAGGGTCCAGAAACAGAGTACAACTCTTAATTTATTTCTAGAACTGGGAAAAGAGTTGGTGGCAGGATTGAAGACCTCTGCTAATAAGAAGAACTAACATCTATCGGTTGCATGGTGTGTGCCTGTCCCTGTTCAAAGTGTTTTACATGGATCAGGAGCAATGGGTGACTCGGGCAGAGCTGAGAGACCAGACTGTACCTCTGTAGATTAAGTGAGAACAGCTTCACATGTCCTCTGGAGCTGTACCTGATTTAGTCTTCCCTCTCTCTTTCAATTTCCAGTCTCTTCTCCCTGATGCTTCTATAGCTTTAGGGTATTGCTGGGTCTGTTCACCATTATTAATTCAATAGTTCAGTAACTTTTTTTTTTTAATCAAGCAACTGTTTTGCACCAGGTCCATATGTTGAAAGAGTGGGGGATATAGACATTTATTAGACATGGAGCTAAGCATCTGATTGGAGACAAGATACATGGTCAGCAGACAGAGAATTGCCGTAGCAATCCTAAGAAAAAAGAACAAAGCTGGAGACATAACCCTTCCAAACGTCAGACAATACTACAAAGCTACAGCAATCAAAACAGCATGGTATTGGCACAAAAACAGACATATGGATCAATGGAACAGAGTAGAGAGCCCAGAAATAAACCCACACACCTATGGTCAATTAATCTTCGACAAAGGAGGCAAGAATACACAATGGAGAAAGGAGAAAGGGTAGTCTCTTCAGCAAATGGTGTTGGGAAAGCTGGACAGCTAGCTACACGTAAATCAACAAAGATAGAACACACCCTCACACCATATGCACAAAAAGAACACAAAATGGCTTAAATACTTAAATATAAGACATGACACCGTGAAACTAGAAGAGAACATAGGCAAAACATTCTCTGACATAAACTGTAGCAATGTTTTCTTATGTCAGTCTCCCAAGGCAATAGAAATAAAAGCAAAAATAAATGGGACTTACTCAAACTCATAAGCTTTTGCACAGCAAAGGAAACCATAAACAAAACAAAAAGATAACCTAGGGACTGGGAGAAAGTATTTGCAAATGATGCAATCAACAAGGGCTTAATATCCAAGATATACAATCAGCTCATAGAACTCAAAAAAAATTTTAAAATCAAAAAATGGCAGAAGACCTAAATAGACATTTCTCCAAAGAAGACATACAGATGGCCAATAGGCAAGTGAAACGTTGCTCAAAATCACTAATTATTAGAGAAATGCAAATCAAAACTACAATGGGGTATCACCTCACACTGGTCAGAATGGCCATCATTAAAAAGTTTACAAATGATAAAGGAGAGGGTGTGGAGAAAAGGGAGCCCTCCTACACTGTTGGTGGGAATGTAGATTGGTGCAGCCACTATGGAAAATAGTATGGAGGTTCCTTAAAAAACTAAAACTAGAGTTACCATGTGATCCAGCAATCCCACTGCTGGGCATATATCTGGAGAAAACCATAATTCAAAAAGATACATGCACCCCAATGTTCATTGCAGCACTATTTACAGTAGCCAAGACATGGAGTAGCCTAAATGTCCATTGACAGATGAATGGATAAAGAAGATGTGGTACATATATACAATGGAATATTACTCAGCCATAAAAAAGAATGAAATAATGCCATTTGCAGCAACATGGATGGACCTAGAGATTACCATACTAAGTGAAGTCAGACGAATATCATATCTCTTATATGTGGAGTCTAAAAAGTGACACAAATGAACTTATTTACAAAACAGAAACAGACTCACAGACATAGAAAACAAACTTATGGTAACCAAAGGGGAAAGAGGAGGGGAGGGATAAATTAGGAGCTTGGGATTAGCAGATATGAACCACTATTTTTAAAACAGATAAACAACAACGTCCTACTGTATAGCACAGGGAACTATATTCAATATCTTATAATGACCTATAATGGAAAAGAACCTGAAAAAGAATACATATATGTATGTATATATCACTCTGCTGTACGCCAGAAATAATACATTGTAAATCAACTCTACTTCAATTGTTTTTTCTTTTTTTTTTTGCGGTACGCGGGCCTCTCACTGTTGTGGCCTCTTCCGTTGTGGAGCACAGGCTCCGGAGGCGCAGGCTCAGTGGCCGTGGCTCACAGGCCCAGCCACTCCGCGGCATGTGGGATCTTCCCGGACCGGGGCACGAACCCGTGTCCCCTGCATCAGCAGGCAGACTCTCAACCACTGCGCCACCAGGGAAGCCCCTACTTCAATTTTTTTAAAAAGAAACATGGTCAGCTCATTTCCCTACAGGCGATGAGTGTCACCAAAGGGGTTATCACAGGTGCTGTAGGTACGTGGCATCGTGTGACACATGGACAATGCCTCTGAAAACCAGTGGAATTAAGTAAGTGAAAAAAAGGGGGAGAAGTGGGAGAAGTTGGCATCCAGGTAGTGGCAGCAGCATAATCCCAGACATGGAAATGGGGAAGTTTTGTGCATGTGGGAAACACTAAGTTGTAGCCTCAAGCGCAAGCTGGGGAGTGGCTCTCCATTTCCACCAGGAAAAAGCCCGAAGTTCGTGGCTCTGCTCATGATGACTTTCACGATCTGGACCTTGCCTCATCTCTCACCACCTTCCCCACCCGCACTCTATCCTCCCACCATATGGGATCACCTGCAGTGGCCAGCACGGTGCCTGGCACATAGGAAGTATTCAGTACATGTTTGTGGAATATGAAATGAGTTGCAGAAGAAAAGTATGGAAAGGCAGGCAGGGGGCCTCTGCTTGGAATGTCCAAACCAAGGGTTGTACACCTGGAAGAGGCTACACCACCCTAGGGGACTCGGACAGTGAATCCATCAGAGACCTCTGTTTCTGGGTCTTCAACGTTAAGGAGTAGACTGTGTGTCCCCTAATTCTCTCAGTCTTATCTCTAACTAGACTGTGACTCCTTGAGGGAAGAAGCCATGTATAATGTCTCATTTACAGTGTTGAACATCAATAGGTGCTGAATTAAATGTTCGTTGGTAAAGCTGGACTTGCCTGTTTGCATCGCCACAGAAAAGGAAAACATGGGATTAGATCTGACCGTTAGGAGAACCACAAAAGCTGAAGTTAGAAGCCAGTCTCCCCTGCTGCTGGCTTATCCACTGCTTGAAAGATAACAACAGGCATAGACTTGAGTAGAGTCGCTGGATCCAGGAAAGAGGAATTATCCACACAAAGCTGGCCCCACCAGACTGGCCCCATTCTCCTTAACTAGTGGTGCAGGGCTCTTGGGCAGTGAAATAGACTGGGTTTCCTCTATCAGCCTAGTAGCCAGATTGAGAGTAGGGAGTCTGAGGCGTGTGTGTGTGTGTGTGTGTGTGTGTGTGTGTTGCAAGTTCCATTGCAGAGAAGCAAGATATTTTGTTTCCCTTAGATTGGTTTCCTAAAAAACCATGAGATATGGGTGGAAAGCCCTCCAAACTCCAACAGCAGGAAAGAGAGGAACACATCAATTGCACTGTTTGTCATTCATTCAGCATTTACTAAGTATTTACTACATACTGGGTGCTGCATTCAGTGCTAGGAGGCACAGACATGTGACACACAAAGGAGAACACATATGGAAGAGACAAGATCAACACACCTGAAAGCAACTAGAGAACAGTTAAGAATGAAGTACTTACTAGGAATAATTTATATGTGGAAGAAGTGTAGGAGAGCAGCTAAGAGCACTAACTTGGTGCATTAATTTAGGTAAATCTGAGCTTGGTTTGAATCTGAACTCCACCACATATGTGTGATTATGAACCGGTTGTTTCACCTGTGAGCCTTGGTTCTCTCATCTGTAAAATGGGGATAACATCATCTATCTCATTTTGTAGCTGGGAGGATTAAATGGGATAATGGATGTACATAGCATGGTGTTTGGGAGTGCTGGCTCTAGAACGAGGCTACTTGGGCTCAGATCTCAACTCCAATGCTTCCCTGCTGTCGTCTTGGGCAAGTTACTTAATCTCAGTTATGGTTTTCCCATTCTTAAAATCAGAATAACAACAGCTCCTACACTGTGGGGTTGATGTGAGGCTCCAATGAGTTTTATCCAGTGGGAAACTTTTAGAATAATCTTGGAACATAGCAAGAACTCAACACATACATTTACAACAGGAAAACAACGGCTGAATTATTTTCACAAGAGAAATTAAAACCTATCTGCACACAAAAATCAATATGTGAATGTCTATTGCAGCTTTACTTATAATCTCCAAAAGCTAGAAACATCCCAATGTCCTCCAACAGATGAGTAAATGATGAAATACTACTCAGCAATAAAGAGTAATGGATATGGGAATGTAAATTGGTACAGCCACTCTGGAGAACAGTATGGAGGTTCCTTAAAAAACTAGTTTCCATATGATCCAGCAATCCCACTCCAGGGCGTATATCCAGAGAAATCCACAATTCCAAAAGATACATGCACCCCAATGTTCACTGCAGCACTATTTACAATAGCCAAGACATGAAAGCAACCTCAATGTCCATCGACACATGAATGAACAAAGAAGATATGGTATATTTATACAACAGAATATTACTCAGCCATAAGAAAAGAATGAAATAATGCCATTTACAGCAACATGGATGGACCTAGAGATTACCATACTAAGTGAAGTAAGTTGGATAAAGAAAGACAAATATCATATGATATCACTTATATGTGGAATCTAAAAAAAAAAAGATATAAATGAACATATTTACAAAACAGAAACAGACTCACGGACATAGAAAACAAACTATGGTTACCAAAGAGGAAAGGTCGGGGGAGGATAAATTAGGAGGTTGGGGTTAGCAGTTTCAAACTACTGTATATAAAATAGATAGTCAACAAGGACATACTGTATTGCACAGGAAACTCTACTCAATATTCTATAATAACCTTTATGGGAAAAGAATCTGAAAAAGAATTGATACATGTATACATATAACTGAATCACTTTGCTGTACACCTGAAACTAACACACATTGTAAATCAACTATACTCCAATATAAAATAAAAACTTAAAAAAAAAGAGTAACGGACTACAGATTCATGCAACAACATGGATGAATTTCAAGTTCACTATGGTAAATGAAAGCAGTCAGATTCAAAAAGCTATAGACTGTATAATTCTGTTTACATGACATTATGGAAAAGGAAAAACCATAGGGAGAACAGATTAACAGTTGCCAAGGGTTAAGGGTGGTGTTTGACTACGAAGGGGCAGAGTGAGGGAGTCTTTCGGGGTGATGGAAATTTCGTACCTTGAATTCCCCCAAATATCCACTTGGCTCACCACCTTCCCTGGGAGGCTCCTCTAATCGTGATATTTTAAATTGTGACATCTACCTCCACGATTTCCTAATCCCCTTTCCTGCTTTACTTTTCCCAGTAACTCTTACCATTATTGAGTCTACTGTGTAAGTTATTTGTTGTCTGTCACTCCCACACATATTTCCTAACGATGCAAGATTTGTCTCTGTTTTTTTTTTTTTTTTTTTCTGTACGTGGGCCTCTCACTGTTGTGGCCTCTCCCGTTGCGGAGCACAGGCTCCGGACACGCAGGCTCAGCGGCCATGGCTCATGGGCCTAGCCACTCCGTGGCATGTGGGATCTTCCTGGACCGGGGCACGAACCCATGTCCCCTGCATCGGCAGGCGGACTCCCAACCACTGCGCCACCAGGGAAACCCTTGTCTCTGTTTTGTACCCTGATGTGTCTCTAGCCCCTGGTACAGAGTAGGTGTCCAGAGGAAACTGCTGACTGAATGGATGGATGGATGAATGAACGAGTGAGTGATGCTAGACTTCCTCATATATTTTATATTTTTTGTCCTTATTTAGCAGGAGTTAACATTCGAGGTAATCCCACAAGTACCTGGGATTGAAGACGCCTCCCTCCGCAGAAGTTTTTGAAGTGGGCTCTACTGGAAACCCCATAAGGTCAACACGTTTGTTAGCTTCTGAAGTTGGGGTTTCCACACTGTCTGGAGAGTGTGAGTTAGGACCCCACCTTCCCACAGGTAGGAGGCTCAAGGTCCTAATAGTTTTACCTGGTGGGCAGGGGCTGTCTGAGCTGGGTCTTGTCCCTGCTCCTGGCCTTAGACAGAGCCCAGTTCCATCAATCAACTGTCCATGAGGGCTTATCCCTGTCCCTGCAGCAGACCCAAGACCACAGTTCTTCAGGCCTGTAGGAATTCTCAGTGCCAGTTCCCACTCCATCATCGGCACCTGGTAATTTCTTGATTTTGAGTTTGCTCAATATTCTAAAATATCATATTGTGCCTTTGTATGCGCTGGAGTTGGAGGTGCAGGATTCCAGTGTGTGTGTTCCATAGGCCAACATGGCTGGACGTTTGGAGAGGCCAGCTCTACACTACATATGACCTTACCTCCAAGAAACCTGGAACCTTCCCCTGGGGCACACGAATCCCTGTGTGAGAGGCATTGCTACAGAAAGACATGAATTTTATCCTTCATACAGGATGAAATAGAAAGGGCATGCAGACACGCTGGCTTCAGAGCCGACTCCCATTTTGTCTAGAGTTCACCCCCTCCATGCCCTCCAACCCCAAAATCTCTGCAAGGGCCTATCACGGAAAGCCCACCCTCTCTGAAAATGCCCAGCTGCATTAGGGAGGTACCTTTTATAATTTGAAAACAAGCCCAGACCAGTAGTGAAAGTAAGGCCCAGCCAGACCCTTACCACATGCTAACTTCATAAAGATGGCAGACGGGAACCTGGAGCTTCTCCACTAAGGCCTCTCCAAGAGTTCTGAGAATGTGTCCAGAGTCATTCTCACCAAGCCTTCTCTCTATAGTCACATGCCTTGGGGTGAGGCTAGTGAAAATCAGGGGACCCAGGGATAAGGGACCAGGCCAGCTCCTGCCCATTGCTCTCCGAATCCTGCAGGTGGCAGCCGGACACAAGGCTGAGGATCTGAGGACCAAACGAAGGGGGGACCACGTGGCACTCCAGGCGCAGGGATGCTCTTGATCAGGGCAGCTCGGAGTCCTAGCTGCAGAGGATGGAGAGGCAAGAGGGTGGTGGAGGACCTGCACTGTCCACGACGGTAGCCAGTAACCAACCTGCCCACTGACACTGACATTTAAATTCATCACCATGGGATCAAATTAAAGATGCAATGCCTCGGTTGTACCAGCCGCATTTTCAAATGCTCAGCAGCCACATGGGTCTTCTGTATTGGACAGCACAGATACGAAACATCTCCATCAGCAGAGTCCCAGGGGGAGCGCTGCCCCAGCCAGTGAGCTCCAGCCCACCCCAAGTGTGTAACACCCAGACACCAGCCAAGTCTGCATCACCCCCAGAGAACGTCCACTCAGAAGGCCCCAGAGTGGGTCCCTTAACGCAGACCCCTCCTCACCTCCTTCTTTTATTCCTTTCCAGTTTTATCGAGATACAATTGGCATACAGCACTATATGTCTAAAGTGTACAGCTTAACAACTTGACTTACATATATTGTGAGTTAATTACCACAATAAGTTTAGTGAATATCCATCACCTCATATAGATACAAAAAGAAAAAGCGTGTTTTTTCCTGTGATGAGACCTCTTAGGATCTACTCTCTCAACAAGTTTCAGATCCACCATACGGCAGTGTTAGCCACTGTGTGGTACGTTACATCCTCAGTACATTCTTATCTTAAAGCTGGAAGTTTGTACCTTTTGACCATCTTCATCCAGCTCCCCCCTCCTTTCTTCTTGGGAAATAATTATTTCTCCTTAAGCTGGGATGGTTTAGGCTCCTTCAGGCCTCAGTGCCTTTGAACATGCTGTCACCTCTCCCCGGGATGCTGAGATGCTCTCTTCTTCACGTCTATGTACCAAACAGTGAGCACTGTGCCGGGGCTGTCGGTATCCCCCCATATGCCCTCAGCACTGCTTCAACGTGCCCACAGCTACTGCCTGGGGACTGTCCTGGCTATGGGAGCCATTTGGCCCTTGCACGGGCAGGCAGTGCTGGAGAGTTAATGCCCCAACAGATGGGGTGTTGGTGGATAGATACCCCTTGAGTAAGATGACTCTGAGGCCTTTTCTACACTTGCTCCCAGAATCCCCAGAGGACTGAGCTTCAGTGGGGTCCCCAGGGGCAACTGGCCTGAAGAGACGCCTTTTACTGGCCTTCCGACACCCCATCCTGCCCCTCACTCCCTACTGGTGCTTCCTCAGATCACTTCCCAAATAAACGGCTTGCACTAAAATTCTCAGAGTCTCCTTCCCGCAAGGCAAGCCGAGACCAGGGCCTACCGTGTACCAGACTCAGCAGTAAGCACAGAGGAAAAGAGATTTGATAAATTCAGTTCCTTCCTCGTAAGCTTGCAGTGACATGGGTGAAGCCGGTGGGTGAAGAGGCAATTGGGAGATGGTGGCGTGAACAGCACTGTGATGGGGCCGGAGAGGGGGCAGGGATTCCCTGGGGAGAGACAGCCGCCCAGCCTGGATGGGGTGGGGGGAGTTAAGGTGAGTGCTGAAGGCCGAGGGAGGGAGGAAGACTCCAGACAGAAGAGCTCCTGAAGACGTGAATGGGGAACCATTGACACCTTTCACGCTGGGAATCATGTGATGGGATTGACATCTCATCACGCTGAAGGTGATGTGGAGAAAGGACAGAGCGGATGAGGATGGAAGCAGGGTGCCCACCCTGGAGGCTGGTGTGGGAACAGACAAGGAGAGACGGGGTGTGAATCAGGCAGGACCCAGGCCCCAGGCAGAAGGTGAAGGGTCAGAGGAGAGCTGATGAAGGAGGGTTGCCGGCACCTGGTGATCACTGAGCCCCGGAAGCCCAGGGAGATGATCCCAGGTTCCTGGCTGAGGAAACTCAGTGGTACTGCTGCCATTCCCTACAAACAACACAGGAGGCGTGGGTTTGAGGGAAAGATGATGACTTTTGTTTTGGACATGACTCTGAGGTGCCTGTAGTCCTCTGATTCTCTGAGACCAGTAGCCTCAGCATCCCTGGAACTTTTAGAAATGCAATTTCTCAGGCCCTACCCCAGACCTACTAAATCAGGGACTCGGCGGGTGGGCCCAGCAATCTGGGCTTTAATAAACCCTCTAGCCCTCCAAGTAGTGGTGACTGAGAAATGTTTAACAACTCCCTCCTGGGGAGAAGGAATTCCTGATTTTAGTACTCGCCAATTCTAACGGTGGAAATAATCCCACCATGGCCGATTTCAAGCCACCTGTCTGACATCACTCCACACAGAGCTGGGAAGAGATGCAGCAGTTGTCACCCCCAGGCAGTATGAACTGGCTCCAGGGGGTTCTGAGGTGCACCTGTGGGCCCAGAGCCACTGCTCGAGGCCAATTGCATGAACTTATCTAGTAGGCAGGTAGATGTACGGGTGTAAAGCCCAAGAGAGAGGACCGGGATGCAGAAAACGTTTGGGAGACATCAGCGTAGATACAGGTGCCTACCAGGTAAACCCAGGGAACACAAACATGAATAATTAGACTGGGTTCCTGCCCCCGAGGATCACGCAGTCACTTAGACAGAAAGGCACACAAACAATCATCACACAACAGTGGAGGCGCAAAGGAGGGGGTGATCCCCTCGACTGGGGAAGGTTCTTGGAGGAGGTGGCAGGAGCTGGGTTTTTTAAACACAGGAAGGGAATTAGACGGGTAGAGAAGAGGGAGGCTGGTGTCCCAGGCAGAAGGAAAGGCCGAGTGGAGAAAAGAACGTGGCTGATGGGAGGTGGACGCACTGCAGTGATGGAAGGGGAGGCCAGAGAAGCCAGATCTACGAGGCGCCTGAGCTCAGGGCTACAGAATTTAAACTTGACCTTGGAACATATGAGGCATCGTTAAAGAATTTGAAGGAGTGGGGGGTTATGATCAAGAATGAAAGGTCACGCTCTCTCCTTAATCATTACGCTGTATTCGCTCTGGAATTTCTTTTGTTTCTCAAACATATAGAGCTATTTCCTACCTCCAGGCCTCCATGCACTTCCTCCTGACTGGAACCCTCTCACAATGGCTGTCCTCCGGGTGGACTTGTCCATCAATGTTCAGCCCAAGTGTCACCTCCTCCTCCAAGCACTCCCCGTGGCCATGATGTGATTTAAAACAGGCCCCTCTGTCCTCTCCACCCCAGTACCTTGTCCAGCTCCTTGGTATCTATGGCACTAACCACCAGCTACGATGATCTTCACTGTGTCTGTAGCCGAGTTTAAAATTTGTACATTTCAACCCTGATGTCAAAAGGAAAAATCAACTTGATTTCCCACAGCTGAACTTTTAATTGAATTCATCTTTGCTCTCAAGGCCCTGTTCTAATGTGCTCCCAGTTGGTCCAATTTAGTAGGCGTTTTTCAGATAAATTTAAATATTATCTCAATCACTGTGCAGTTCAGAGTTTGACTGCAGTTTTAACAAAAATACTCAGTAATTCAGGGTGTCATCATATTCCCCTCCTCTTGTCTCTCTTTTTAAAGGGCATCTGGGCACCGGGAAAGCTCGTGCCCCATAACGGACGGGAGTGGGACTAGCGATGGGAAAGTGCTGATGGGATGCTTCTCAATGCCAGCCTTTAACCTCTGATGGCCTCATCTGCAATGAGGTGGGTCAGAGCTTCAAAAACTAAACAGAGAATTACCATTCGATCCAGCAATTCCACTTCTAGAACTAAATTTCCAAAAGAATTCAAAGCAGCAGCTGTACACCCATGTTCATAGCAGCACTATTCACAATAGCCAAGAGGTGCAAACAACCCAGGTGTCCATTGAAAAATGAATGGATGATAAAATATGGTACACACAAAGAATGGAATATTACTCAACCTTAAAAAGGGAATGAAAATAGAAAATAAACTTATGGTCAACAAAGGGGGAGAAGGAGGGATAAATTAGGAGTTTGGGATTAAAATATACACACTACTATATATAAAATAGAAAACCAACAAGGACCTACTGAATAGCACAGGGAACCACACTAAATATTTTGTAATAACCTATATGGGAAAACAATTTGAAAAAGAATAAATATATTTATATATAACTGAATCACTGTGCTGTACACCTGAAACTAACATGACATTGTAAATCAACTATACTTCAATTAAAAATATATATATTATTGGGGCTTCCCTGGTGGCACGGTGGTTGAGAGTCCGCCTGCCGATGCAGGGGACAAGGGTTCGTGCCCCGGTCTGGGAAGATCCCACATGCCATAGAGCGGCTGCGTCTGTGAGCCATGGCTGCTGAGCCTGCGCATCCGGAGCCTGTGCTCCGCAACGGGAGAGGCCACAACAGTGAGAGGCCCGCGTACCACAGAAAAAAAAAATATATATGTGTGTATATATATATATATATATATATATAATTATCCAAAAAAAAAAAGGAATGGAACTCTGATACCTGCTACAACATGGATGAATCTTGAAGGTGTTATGCTAAGCGAAATAAGCCAGACACAAAAGGAAAAATATCGTATGAGTCCGCCTATGTGAGATACCTAGAATAGTCTGATTCACAGAGGCAGAAAGGAAGATAGAGGCTGCCAGGGACTGGGGGAAAGGGGAAACTAGGCAAGGGGAAATCTACAGAAATCTCTGATAAAGGGGTCTTTGTATCAGTCAGCTATCACGGCATAACAAACCACCCCTAACTCAGTGGCCTGAAACAACAGTTACTTATTATCATACCTTATCTGTCTTTGGGTTGACTAAGAGTAGGCTGATCAAGGCTGGGCTCAAATGGGGCTCAGGGGTCTGCTGACTTCACTGGGGTCACTTCTGTATCTAGAGGTTGGTTTGCGGGTAGTTCTCTAGGCTGGGCTTGACTGGGCACCTTCACTGGGGCAACTCTGCTCCACACATCTCTCATCCTCTTCCTGGGACCAGCGAGCTAGCCCAGAATATTCTCATGGCAATGGCAGAAGCACCAGAGAACAAACCCAGTCATGCAAGCACATTTAAATATCCTGCTTGTGTCATGTCTGCTAATATCCACTGTCCATGGGCAGGGAATTACAACTTGCCCTCAAAGTCACACGGATACAAGGAGTGAAGAACTGAGGCCATAACACAACCTACCACAGTCTTCTTCCAAGTTTTGCCTTCAGGGGGCCAGATAAACAGAATATTTGCTTTGTGCTCTGTTCGATACACAGCCCTGGAAGGATGTGTCACTTTGGGGGTGAACGTAGTGCCACTTGGGGTGAGCTTTTGGGGTGTCACTTCCGCAGTTATCCTTCTGTTATAACACACCCTACATGGTTCTCTGGCGGGTTCTTTGTGTGTCTGTCTCCTCTATTACACTGGGTGCTCCTGTCTTATTCACCTAGGTTCCAGAGTGGATGTCCATAAACATCCCTTGAACGCTGAGTGAATGACGGGACATTCCTGGTCACCATGACCCCTCCCTTCTCTGTCTTCCTCTACATATTATTTTCACCCTTTATCTCATTTTCTGGTTATTGCTGGTTAATCTGTTATGCTTACAATTCATCGTTACAGAGTCACATGGCTGTCTTTTTACTGACAGAGCATTCAAATCAGTCACCTCAAAAGACTATACTTTTCTATACTCTTTCCCCACCCTGAGTTCTGAAGGAAGTTTCAGGAACTCCCGCAGTAATGCTGTCATGTTCGCTTGAATACTCCTGAGGGTGACAAATCTTTGCCTTGTTAAGGTGGATGGAATTTTTGGAAACAGCTGACAGTCATTTAGATCCAAAGCTGGTGACAAAGGTGGGTGATCAATCTGGGTCATTCTGGGGGGAAAAAAAGAAGTGATCAAGAAGAAATGAGCCTGAGATTTTTCCATAGTTTCAAAGCTATCCCTGAGGACAGCCCACAGGAGGCCCAGGTGGAAAAGAAAACGGTCATCTGAGCAGTCAGCCTCCTCCCAAGGTGACTATATTGAAGGGGCCCACATACACCATGGGATGAGAAGTTTTCATCTCATTTACTTTAGCTGTGGTTCTGATGCTTTTAAATCCTTTGAGAATCTGACGAAAGCTCCAGACCGTCTCTCCAGAAAAATGCCCATTTCATGCATATAATTTCAGGGCGCCCACGGACCCCCTGAAGCCAAACCAAGGATCCCAGGTGAGAACTTCTGTTTGGAATGAACACACTAACTAGTGTGAAGGCACCAGAGAGCAACAAGTATGGTCTCCTTTGTTTGTTAGTTTCTACCTACCCACCTCACAGTGAGCCCAGGCCAGGCCCAGGACATAACAGATTCTCCAGAAACAGTATGTGAACTACTGGTACGCCCTTCTTCACTCTGAGATCATCTTTGTGGGCGAGGTCCCTGCGGCCAGCTTGTCCCCTCAGCGCCTGTCAGGTCGGCAGTGCCGTCTGAGCGTGGTGAGCCTTCTCAGAACGGCTGTTTCAGCCTCCACAAGGCTCTTGCTTGGGAAGAAGCAGGAAAGGGCCTTGCTGCTCCAATTAGACTCAGGGGTTCAGGGGGGCCAGGCTGGGAATGAGCTTTACTTTGGGAGCTCAAGGGCCAGGCCAGGCCAGCTTCAGTGTCCTTGGTGCCCCTCCCTTCAGGCACCTGTCAGGGTGCTCTGAGCAGCCAAGGGCACGGGGGCGGGAAACGCCTGCCATGAGGCCTAGTGGCCACAAGAGGGAGCCATTTGTCCTGAAAGGACAGGCGTCTGGCTGGGATCGTGACTCCCACATTCATCCCCCGACGCCCACGCAGGCTCCGGGTAGCGTTAGGTGCTGACTGCAGGCGAGGACAGAGCATGGGGTGCAGGTGGCCACCGGCTGAGATAGATTCTCCCCCAGTGACCTGCTTCTACCCAGGTGGGTGCAATGGACACAGCCACTTCCAATGCCTCTGAGCTCTCAGACCTTTTATAAGGTTCCTCCTCTCTTAAATTTTTCTTTTCTTTATGGCAGAAGCAACCCGAGCTCAAAGGGGAAAATGAGAACATTCAGACAAGCAAAGGACACCCGACACCAGCCCATCTCAAAGACAAGCCTGGTTACCATGATAGAGGTACATCCTGCCTGGGACCCTCAGGAGGGTAACAAGAATAGGGGAGCCTTTCAGGGAGAATGGGGGTGCATTTGTCGATGGGGTACTCAGCGGTCTGTGGAGAGCCGGTGATACCCCCAGGGTTCCGAGCCACAGGTGCCTGGAGGGAGAAGCACGTGGCCGGGGAGGGAAGGAAGCTAATCCCCGCTGAGCCACCCTGTGACCCCATACGTCCGTCCCAGGAGCCGTCTCCTCTATTCTATATGCACATGCTAACCAGTGCTGCTTTACAGCTAGGGAAACTGAGACTCAGACGAAATCACTTCCTCTGGGTCACGCAGCCAGTGAAGTGCTGCTGGAGCCCAGATCTGGAGCTGGGATGTCTCGCTCCAGAAGCTGATGCCTTTACGAAGCCCTGGGGCCTTTCACGGCAAGGGTCTGCCCTCAGGCTCGGAGAACGTGGCCCAGCTCCCCAAGCCCCACCTGCACCCACAGCATCACACACATCCCAGAGTTTGCAGTACAGCCCCAAGGTTAGAGGGCCTCTCAGGCCATCAGCGTCTTGTCCTGACTGCACAGTCCCTGCCCTAAACCAGCCCTCAGGAGGCCTCAGAGGAGAGGTGGGCATTAGGGAAAGGTGCTCAGGAGATACTGCAGTGACGCGTCCGTGGCCTGCTCAGCCTTGGTGTGGTGGAAACTGCTCTCACCTGTCTCCCTCTGAGGCTCTGCAGAATGGGTCCACAGAGACTCTGATCATCTTCTCTGGAAAGAAGCCCCTGCCGCCCTTCCTTGGGGGACAGGCAGCTCTGAGAACAGGCACACCCACCCTCTTCCCAACCTCCCTTTCTTAGGACACCTCCTCCCAGACTCAGCCTGGAGGCCCAGGGAGAGGCCTCCCCTGGTTGCCAGGGCAACGGCTCCATTGTTCCTGCCTCCCGAGGGCAGCAGGCAGGCCCCTGCTAGCTCCTGGACCTGGCTCTCCCTACCGTTCTTGAGCCAGTGGAGCCCGCAGGGCCCCATTCTACCCCTCAGGGCCTCTTTGTCACAGCAGGATGCAGAGGAGGGGGAGACAGGCTGACTGGTCACCATGCCAACAACACATTGCCCACATCCCTGGGGAGAGGGGAGGGGCTGGGGCCTTCGGACATTCAGCAGTCTAGGGAGTGGTTTGTCTGTCCTTGGGTCACCTGCCAAGGGCCCCTGCTGCTGGCCCAGCATAGGCCTCAGGGTCCACTGCGGGAGAGACTCTGCTAGCTCTCTGCTTTTCACCCAGTGTGCTGTATTTTTGCTCAGTGAAGCACAGCTTGGAGCTGAGGCTTTCTCCCACCCATTCTGAAGTTTCACCGGCAGGCGGGGCCTGGGCTGTGGGAGAGGAGCTAGGCTGTGTCCTGGCGCCCAGGCTGCGCTGGGGGCTGTGGTCCGCATCCATTCACTCATTCACTCGCTCTGTCTCATTCATTCAACAACATTCCCTGGGGCTGACTCAGGGCCACTTCAATATTATTAAAACCACTTTACAGAAGGAGAACTCTTACTCCAAGAGGTAAATGGCCCAAAGTGCCCGAAATATTAAGTGTCAGAGACAGGATTTAATCTCAGCTCTGGCTGGCTCTAATATCGCTGCTTTTAAGTGAAGAAGAGATTACATTCTCCCCACCACTGACAGTATCTTGACTACCCTGGGCACAATACGTAGATTGATTATTGACTAAAAATGAAGCCATTACAAGGAAGTTAATGGCAGGGTATCTTAGTGTCTTGCTTAGTAAGTATGGAAGGCACGTGTGGATGGACGGATGAACAGATCCTCAGTAACTGCTCTCTTCAGAGTACTAAGGGCAACTGTTCATTCACTCATTTATTCATTCATTTACATTCATTCAGTAAATAAATACTGAGGACTTCTGTGTATCAGGCACTGTGCTGGGCACTGCTGACATAAGGGAAACGACACATATCAGGTTCCCAGTCTGGTGAGAGAGGCGGACAAGTAAACTCCCCATTACAGTGCAGTGGAGTGAGAGCTACAACGGGGGAAGCCAGGCTGACCGCAACGGCATCTCTCATTTTCTGAATCACCGAGTCACAGACCCTCTAGGCAGAGAAACAGATCATAAAATTCTTCTAGTTCAGTTCTTACGCTTTGGTCATTTCATGTACCACCATCACCATGTTTACCATATCTACACATCACTTGCCATTATTTCACTAATAACTTTCTTTAAACTGACTCTCTTATTAAGCTCTAAAAAGATTATGTAAGATGGAAACTTTATATCACTACCAGACATGGAAGACCATGGGAAAATCAATTCAAAACAATGTTATTAAATTCTAGGGAGACATTGTTGCTGCCAGGGGACCCTGATTCTAGGACCCACTCTCTTAAAAGGGACATTCACAAGCGTCAGTGAGGGTGTTGGAAACATGGGCACCAAGCTGATGCCTTCTCTTTGACTTAAAAGGTTGAAAGAGAATTAAAAGGGGAGAAACCTTCTTAGTGGGTGATTTAACGTTATTTAGGGGCTGGCGGGCCATGAAACACCTAACGTCAACTAAGGCACCATGGATTTATGCCCACACTTGACACACACTGGTGGGTCCTGCCCCTCCCTGCGCGAATTACTATGTCCCCGTGGAGGGGCTGCATGGACTAAAGGAAAGTAGGGGCTTCTGGACGACCTCCCCGTGCAGCCCTCTGGGCAATGCTATGGGCTCCACCATGGCATCCCCTCTCTCCCCCGCCACCTGCCACCGCCACCTCAGCACCGACTGGTCTGTTCCCTCTGGTGCCTCCGCAGAATCAGCCGGTCTCCCCAAGGGAGTAGATCCCCCCAGCCCTTCCTTTGCGCAATTCTCGGCAGGGCACCAGCCACTGAAGTGATTCGCCAGCCTCCTTCTGGATCCTGTAGCTGGTTGGCTTTTGACATTTTCCTTTCCAAGCATGTTATAAGAGGAAAAACAAACGGGCTAGACTTATGCACAGAGGAAGGAGGATCTGAGTCTCCAAATCCTGTCCCCCTCCCCACACACACACCTATCGCTAGTACCTGAGGGTCCACTGTTAGTGCTTCATTCCTTTGAACTTATAATTAAAAGGAATTTAAGAAGAGAATTTGCTTATTGTGCATATTCTGATCCATGTATATGAAATGTCCAGAACAGGCAAATCACAGAGACAGAAAGTAGATGAGTGGTTTTCCCAGGGCCAGAAATGATGGGGGATTGGGTTGATAGCGAAAGGATATGGGTTTTGAGGTGATTAAAATGTTCTATAGGGCTTCCCTGGTGGCGCAGTTGTTGAGAGTCCGCCTGGCGATGCAGGGGACACGGGTTCGTGCCCTGGTCTGGGAAGATCCCACGTGCCGCAGAGCGGTTGGGCCCGTGAGCCATGTCCACTGAGCCTGCGCGTCCGGAGCCTGTGCTCCGCAACGGGAGAGGCCACGGCAGTGAGAGGCCCGCGTACCGCAAAAAAAAAAAAAAAAAAAAGTTCTATAATTGATTGTCGTGCTGGTTGCACAACTATGTGAATATAGTAAAAATCAAGTGTGCAATTTAAATGGGTGAGCTGTATAACATATGGGTTATATTTTGATAAAGCTGTTATGGATGGGGGGAGAGAGAGAAAGAATAAGGAGGAGGAAGAAGCGGAGGGGGTTCTTCACGATGGAGATGGAGAAAGAACTGTCAGCGCTATTCCCTCCTGTCCCCTTATTAATGTCAGATCTAACCCCTCTATCACCCCCATCTCTCTCTATCACCCCCATCAGCCCATCTTCTATTTCTTCTACTGGTCCCTGACTTTAATAATAATCAGAGCCAACATTTCCTGAGTGCTGACAATGTGCTTGGCACTGTCCTAAGTGATCTTCATTTAATCCCTTGCTGAGATCATTCGCTCACAAAGCGCAGGAACCGAGGTCACCTTTTGCCCCAGGGCAGGAGGTAAGAAGGACTGGGGGACTTCTTGGTTTCCTATAGCTACTTCCAGGCCCCTCTGCCTGCACGTCCTCCTTACAAAACCAGGTCACCCGCCTGCGTCGTCACCACCACCCCGCTTCCTCCATGTTATCTGCCAGCCTGCAGGATCCCTTCCAACCCCAACCTTCCCCGAGAATGGGCACACCTGGCTCATTCATGGGTTCCAGCCCCACACTTTTCCATGTTCTCACCTCCACTGATTTCCACAACCAGGCGGAAGACTTCTCAGCTTGCACTGCCTCAGCTCGAATTGATGCCTCATCCACACTGCACTTGAGCCAGCCGGAGGCAAGGCTGCATCTGGACCGTGTCATCTTTCACAACTGCTCAGCCCCTGAGTCTCAGGCTCTAGACCTCCCTCTCCTATATAACGACCGGGACTTTCATTGCCATCATCCACCCACTCCATCTGAACTTGCTCTTTACTTTCATATTTTCCTTCCATCCCCAGACCGTGCACCGGTATCAGTCCTTCACTTGAGCTCTTCTTTTCAAACTTAGTCCACCTCTAAGAACTTGCTCCTTCCGTTACTTGCCATGTTCTTTGCATCTTCCATCACTTCCTTTCCATTAGGCTGTTTTCTTAGTCTACAAATATCTCTATTCTAAAAGTCCTTCATGGGACTTCCCTGGCAGTCCAGTGGTTAGGACTCTGCACTTGCACTGCAGGGGGAAAGTGTTCGATCCCTGGTCGGGGAACAAAGATCCCACATGCCGTGCCGTGTGGCCAAAAAAAAAAAAAAGTCCTTCATGAGTCATACCATCTCCTAACTCTCTTATTTCCTTTACTACCAAATGTCATGCTGGA
The DNA here is from genome assembly GCF_949774975.1 of Lagenorhynchus albirostris. Lineage (NCBI taxonomy): Eukaryota > Metazoa > Chordata > Mammalia > Artiodactyla > Delphinidae > Lagenorhynchus > Lagenorhynchus albirostris. Next base: position 16,286,516 of record NC_083103.1, on the reverse strand, counting down.
GTTCTGTCCTCAGTCTCTCTTCATAGAGCAGTTTCTGTTCTAATTTGTCCTCTATGATCATAAAGTGAATTTTTAAAGATATGGCTTTGACAGAACAAATGGCAAAGGCCGTAGCACAGTTTGGCGGTCAGGCGGAATAAAAGGTAGGCTGGTTGCTTCTCACCATCCAAGAGAATTTAAATAGAATATCAAGCCCAGGGCTTTAAATTCATGGCTCATTAGTCAGAGAACCAAGGACTTCCTATAACTGTCCTGAGAGAACGGTCTTATGAATACCCTAAAATCATATCCTATCTCTCATAGCTAGTGAGTAGCCTAGTGTAGTCAAGTGTAGATTCTTATCCTATTGGTTGCTGATTTACAAAATAGACTGGATTCACAGCCTACCATATTTCTTATGTGAAATTTTAGGGCAATGATTAGGAAAGACCAGAGTCCCAAAGTATTAGAATGGTGATATTTAGGAGAATCCAGTTAAATCTGAAGACTCTGGACAACATAACTCCACCGGGCTTCTCTCACCAGTAGAAACAACTCCTCTGACCCTAAGGAGGCTGGTCTTGCCTTGCTTGATGATCCTATGACCATCTCCCACCCCATAGCTTCACATGTGTCCCTGATCCATGGCTAAAGACAATCTGCGTGTACCCAGGGAGCCAATTATAAAGGTGTGCCTAGTAGACGCTTAGATGCCAAAATGTGCAAATTTATATATCAGTGAAAACCTGGGGAATATTCATAGGAATAGGTTTGAACCATGCTAGAGTAGAGAGGAGAGAGTAGTTTTAAATCTGGCTGAATTTTTCAGTATGGATGTCCTGCTTACCAGAGATTCTGAAGCTGGTGCACCAGCTCAAGAATCTGATCAAAGTTGTATTGTTACTTCAGTTGGTAAACTGAAGTTTGGACTCACTGATAGTCAAATGAAACGGACAGGCCAAAAAGTCTCTGGGTATAATGTAAGAGAAATCCAAAGACTTAGGGAACTACGTATGTTGAAGTGGATTTATCACATGTGACTGGTCTATCTAAGCTTTAACTACAGGTCTTCCTTGACTTACCCATGGTAAGTTGACAATATCATATGTTGAAAATGCTTCTAACACATCTGACCTACCAAACGTCATAGATTACCCTAGCCTATCTTAAACATGCTCAGGGACTAGAACCAAGATGGCAGAGTAGAAGGATGTGCTCTCACTCCCTCTTGTGAGAACACCAGAATCACAGCTAGCTGCTGGGCAATCACTGACAGGAAGACACTGGAACTCACCAAAAAAGATACCCCAAAGACAAAGGAGAAGCCACAATGAGACAGTAGGAGGGGTGCAATCACAGTAAAATAAAATCCCATAAGAGCTGGGTGGGTGACTCACAGACTGGAGAACACTTATACCACAGAAGTCCACCCACTGGAGTGAAGATTCAGAGCCCCACGTCACGTTTCCAAACCTGGGGGTCCGGCAATGGGAGGAGGAATTCCTAGTGAATCAGATTTTGAAGGCTAGTGGGATTTGATTGCAGGACTTCGACAGGACTGGGGGAAACAGAGACTCCACTCTTGGAGGGCACACACAAAGTAGTGTGCACATTGGGACCCAGGGGAAGGAGGAGAAGTGACCCCAGAGGAGACTGAACCAGACCTACCTGCTAGTGTTGGAGGGGCTCCTGCAGAGGCGGGGGGTGGCTGTGGCTCACCATGGGGACAAGGACACTGGCAGCAGAAGTTCTGGGAAGTACTCCTTGACGGGAGCCCTCCCAGAGTCTGTCATTAGCCCCACCAAAGAGCCTAGGCAGGCTCCAGTATTGGGTTGCCTCAGGCCAAACAACCAACAGGGAGGGAACCCAGCCCCACCCATCAGCAGTCAAGAGGATTAAAGTTTTACTGAGCTCTGCCCACCAGAGCAACAGTCAGCTCTACGAACCACCAGTCCCTCCCATCAGGAAATTTGCACAAGCCTCTTAGATAGCCTCATCCACCAGAGGGCAGAGAGCAGAAGAAAGAAGAACTACAATCCTGCAGCCTGTGGAACAAAAACCACATTCACAGAAAGAGAGATAAGAAGAAAAGGCAGAGGGCTATGTACCAGATGAAGAAACAAGATAAAACCCAAGAAAAGCAACTAAATGAAGTAGAGATAGGCAACCTTCCAGAAAAAGAATTCGGAATAATGACAGTGAAGATGATCTAGGACCTCGGAAAAAGAATGGAGGCAAAGATCGAGAAGATGCAAGAGACGTTTAACAAAGACCTAGAAGAATTAAAGAACAAACAAAACAAACAGAGATGAACAATACAATAACTGAAATGAAAAATACACTAGAAGGAATCAATAGCAGAATAACTGAGGCAGAAGAATGGATAAGTGACCTGGAAGACAGATGGTAGAATTCACTGCTGCAGAACAGAATAAAGAAAAAAGAATGAAAAGAAATGAAGACAACCTAAGAGACCTCTGGGACAACATTAAATGCAACAACATTCACATTCACATTCACAACAACATTCTCCTTCACAGAGGAGAAGAGAGAGAGAAAGGACCAGAGAAAATATTTGAAGAAATTATAGTCGAAAACTTCCCTAGCATGGGAAAGGAAATAGCCACCCAAGTCCAGGAAGCGCAGCAAGTCCCATAGAGGATAAACCCAAGGAGAAACATGCCGAGACACATAGTAACCAAATTGGCAAAAATTAGAGAGAAAGAAAAATTACTGAAAGCATCAAGGGAAAAATGACAAATAACATACAAGGAAACTCCCATAGGGTTAACAGCTGATTTCTCAGCAGAAACTCTACAAGCCAGAAGGGAGTGGCATGATATACTTAAAGTGATGAAAGGGAAGAAACTACAACCAAGATTACTCTACCCAGCAAGGATCTCATTCAGATTTGATGGAGAAATCAAAAGCTTTACAGACAAGCAAAAGTTCAGAGAATTCAGCACCACCAAGCCAGCTCTACAACAAATGCTAAAGGAATTTCTCTAAGTGGGAAATACAAGAGAAGAAAAGGACCTACAAAAGCAAACCTAAAACAATTAAGAAAATGGTCACAGGAACATACATATCGATAATTACCTTAAACGTGAATGGATTAGATGCTCCAAACAAAAGACACAGGCTTCCTGAATGGATACAAAAACAAGACCCATATATATGCTGTCTACAAGAGACCCACTTCAGACCTAGGGACACATACAGACTGAAAGTGAGGGGATGGAAAAAGATATTCCATGCAAATGGAAATCAAAAGAAAGCTGGAGTAGCAATACTCAGATAAAATAGACTTTAAAATAAAGAATGTTGCAAGAGACAAGGAAGGACACTACATGATGATCAAGGGATTGATCCAAGAAGAAGATATAACAATTATAAATATATATGTATATGCACCCAACATAGGAGCACCTCAATACATAAGGCAACTGCTAACAGCTATAAAAGAGGAAATCGACAGTAACACAATAATAGTGGGGGACTTTAACGCCTCACTTACACCAATGGACAGATCATCCAAAATGAAAATAAATAAGGAAACAAAAGCTTTAAATGACACAATAGACCAGATACATTTAATTGATATTTATAGGACATTCCATCCAAAAACATAAGATTACACTTACTTCCCAAGTGTGCACAGAACATTCTCCAGGATAGATCACATCTTGGGTCACAAATCAAGCCTCAGTAAATTTAAGAAAATTGAAATCATATCAAGCATCTTTTCTGACCACAATGCCATGAGATTAGAAATGAATTACAGGGAAAAAAAGGTAAAAAACACAAACACATGGAGGCTAAACAATAAGTTACTAAGTAACCAAGAGATCACTGAAGAAATCAAAGAGGAAATCAAAAAATACCTAGAGACAAATGACAATGAAAACATGATGATCCAAAACCTATGGGATGCAGCAAAAGCAGTTCTAAGAGGGAAGTTTATAGCTATACAAGCCTACCTCAAGAAACAAGAAAAATCTCAAATAAACAATCTAACCTTACACCTAAAGGAACTAGAGAAAGAAGAACAAACAAACCCCAAAGTTAGCACAAGGAAAGAAATCATAAAGATCAGAGCAGAAATAAATGAAATAGAAACAAAGAAAACAATAGCAAAGAACAATAAAACTAAAAGCTGGTTCTTTGAGAAGGTAAGCAAAATTGATAAACCATTAGCCAGACTCATCAAGAAAAAGAGGGAGAGGACTCAAATCAATAAAATTAGAAATGAAAAAGGAGAAGTTACAACAGACACCACAGAAATACAAACCATCCTAAGAGACTACTACAAGCAACTCTATGCCAATAAAAATGGACAACCTGGAAGAAATGGACAAATTCTTAGAAAGGTATAACCTTCCAAGACTGAACCAGGAAGAAATAGAAAATATGAACAGACCAATCACAAGTAATGAAATTGAAACTGTGATTACAAATCTTCCAACAAACAAAAGTCCAGGACCAGATGGCTTCACAGGTGAATTCTATCAAACATTTAGAGAAGAGCTAACACCCATCCTTCTCAAACTCTTCCAAAAAGTTGCAGAGGAAGGAACACTCCCAAACTCATTCTATGAGGCCACGATCACCCTGATACCAAAACCAGACAAAGATACTACAAAAAAGAATATTACAGACCAATATCACTGATGAATATAGATGCAAAAATCCTCAACAAAATACTAGCAAACAGAATCCAACAATACATTAAAAGCATCATACACCATGATCAAGTGGGATTCATCCCAGGGATGCAAGGATTCTTCAATATACACAAATCAATCAATGTGATACACCATATTAACAAACTGAAGAATAAAAACCATATGATCATCTCAATAGATGCAGAAAAAGCTTTTGACAAAATTCAACACCCATTTATGATAAAAACTCTCCAGAAAGTGGGCATGGATGGAACCTACCTCAACATAATAAAGGCCATATAGGACAAACTCACAGCAAACATCATTCTCAATGGTGAAAAACTGAAAGCATTTCCTCTAAGATCAGGAACAAGACAAGGATGTCCACTCTTACCACTATTATTCAACATAGTTTTGGAAGTCCTAGCCATGGCAATCAGAAAAGAAAAAGAAATAAAAGGAATACAAATTGGAAAAGAAGAAGTAAAAGTGTCACTGTTTGCAGATGACATGATACTATACATAGAGAATCCTAAAAATGCCACCAGAAAACTACTAGAGCTAATCAATTATCTTGGTAAAGCTAATTAATGCACAGAAATCTCTTGCATTCCTATACACTAATGATGAAAAATCTGAAAGAGAAATTAAGGAAACACTCCCATTTACCATTGCAACAAAAAGAATAAAATACCTAGGAATAAACCTACCCAGGGAGACAAAAGACTGGTATGCAGAAAACTATATGACACTGATGAAAGAAATTAAAGATGATACCAACAGATGGAGAGATATATCATGTTCTTGAATTGGAAGAATCAATATTGTGAAAATGACTACACTACCCCAAGCAATCTACAGATTCAATGCAATCCCTATCAAATTACCAATGGCATTTTTTACAGAACTAGAACAAAAAATCTTAAAATTTGTATGGAGACACAAAAGACTCCGAATATCCAAAGCAGTCTTGAGGGAAAAAAAAAAGGAGCTGGAGGAATCAGACTCCCTGACTTCAGACTATACTACAAAGCTACAGTAATCAAAGCAATATGGTACTGGCACAAAAACAGAAACATAGATCAGTGGAACAAGATAAGCCCAGAGATAAACCCACGCATCTATGGTCAACTAATCTATGACAAAGGTGGCAAGGATATACAATGGAGAAAAGACACTCTCTTCAATAAGTGGTGCTGGGAAAACTGGACATGTAAAAGAATGAAATTAGAACACTCCCTAACACGATACACAAAAATAAACTCAAAATTGATTAGAGACCTAAATGTAAGACCGGACACTATAAAACTCTTAGAGGAAAACATAGGAAGAACACTCTTTGACATAAATCACAGCAAGGTCTTTTTATCCACATCCTAGAGTAATGGAAATAAAAACAAAATTAAACAAATGGGACCTAATGAAACTTCAAAGCTTTTGCAGAGGAAAAGAAACCATAAACAGACGAAAAGACAACCTCAGAATGGGAGAAAATATTTGCAAACGAATCAATGGACAAAGAATTAATCTCCAAAATATATAAACAGCTCATGCAGCTCAATATTAAAGAAACAAACAACCCAATCTAAAAATGGGTAGAAGACCTAAATAGACATTACTCCAAAGAAGACATACAGATGGCCAAGAGGCACATGAAAAGATGCTCAACATCACTAATTATTAGAGAAATGCAAATCAATACTACAATGAGGTATCATCTCACACCAGTTAGAATGAGCATCATCGGAAAATATACAAACTACAAATGCCGGAGAAAAGGGAACCCTCTTGCACTGTTGGTGGGAATGTAAACTGATACAGCCACTATTGAGAACAGTGTGGAGGTTCCTTAAAAAACTAAAAATAGAACTACCATACAACCCAGCAATCCCACTACTGGGCATGTACCCAGAGAAAACCATAATTCAAAAAGACACATGCACCCCAATGTTCATTGCAGCCCTATTTACAACAGCCAGGTCATGGAAGCAACCTAAGTGCCCATCGACAGATGAATGGATAAAGAAGTTGTGGTACATATATACGATGGAATATTACTCAGCCATAAAAAGGAACGAAATTGGGTCATTTGTTGAGGTGTGGATGGATCTAGAGACTGTCTAGATCCACTTCACAGACTGAATTAAGTCAGAAAGAGAAAAGCAAATATCGTATATTAACACATGTATGTGGAACCTGGAAAAATGGAACAGATGAACTGGTTTGCGGGGCAGAAGTTGAGACACAGTTGTAGAGAACAAATGTATGGACACCAAGGGGGAAAGCCAGGGCAGGGGTGGGAATGGTGGTGTGATGAATTGGGCGATTGGGATTGACATGTATACACTGAAGTGTATAAAATTGATGACTAATAAGAACCTGCTGTATAAAAACTAAATAAAATAAAATTAGAAAATTTTAAAAAAATGCTCAGAACACTTATGTTAGCCTACAGTTGGGCAAAATTATCTAACACAAAGCCTATTTTATAATAAAGTGTTTAATATGTCACATAATTTATTGAATAGTGTACTGAAAGTAAAAACTGGAATGGTTGTTAAGTGTATCAGCTGTTTACACTCTTGTTTATGATTACGTGGCTGACTGGGGGTTGCAGATTACTACCCATGCCTAGGATCACAAGAGAGTATCATAAGCATACCATTAGCACAGGAAAAGACCCAACGTCAAAATTGGAGGTATAGTTTCTACTGAACATGTATTGCTTTTGCACCACCATAAAAATAAAAAATTGTTAAATTCGGAGCATTATAAGTCAGGTACTATCTGGACATCCCCTGAGAGGGACCAGAGGACTCCCCACTTCACCAAGACATCAAGAAATTCATTGATGAGGAGAACACTAGCTTCCTCCAAAGGTGCTAGAGCTGCAGTCCTCTCTATGCTCTGGGTGATAATGGAAGACATGCCATTGAAATACGTTCTTGGGTTTTAATGGTGATAATGAGACCCCAGCTCTGTAGTGACACTTAGTGACCATAAGCAAGGTGGACAAAGAAGGCAGCAAGGGGGCTTCCCTGGTGCCGCAGTGGTTGAGAGTCTGCCTGCTAGTGCAAGGGACACGGGTTCAAGCCCTGGTCTGGGAGGATCCCACATGCCGCGGAGCAACTAGGCCCGTGAGCCACAACTACTGAGCCTGCACGTCTGGAGCCTGTGCTCCGCAACAGGAGAGGCCACGATAGTGAGAGGCCCGCGCACCGTGATGAAGAGTGGCCCCCACTTGCCACAAGTAGAGAAAGCCCTCGCACAGAAACGAAGACCCAACACAGCAAAAATAAATAAATGAATAAACTCCTACCCCCAACAGCTAAAAAAAAAAGAAGGCAGCAGGGCCAGAATGACAGTCAGAATAGAGTGACACACAGGGAACTTTAGTGGTGGCTAAGTGATCATGGATACCAGGGGCTGAAATATAGAGAGCACTGCATTAACATCTTACTAGATCTGTAGAATTTTTTAAAAAACTAGAGCTCTAAAGATCTGACAGACAAGGTTGCAGGACATCAGAGGGTCATAGGTTTTCACTAAATTCCCAGACCTAAGTCAGGTGAGTAGAAAAACTGTGTACTCTGTACCATATGATATTACAAATTTATATTGTACATCTTCCTCAAGATTTTTCTCCAGGGGAATTGTAGTCATTTAGTAGAGTGAGTGTGCACTGGGAAAAGAGAAATAGCAGACTTTTCAGGGCTTATTACTGGCGCTGAGCTAATGGGTTGAATGGGTTGAAATGAAATTAATGGAGGTCAGGAAATAAATGGAGTTTGGGCCCAAACCATTTCACAGTGGGCCCAGTAGATTCATATCCACCCTGTGGTTGTTTCTCCAGGTCCTGAATGTACAGTTGGAATATGTACACTCAGCGACAGGCAGAATCTCCAGTGGATTCTGCCTGACCTATGGATTAAGGGCCATCATGACAGGAAGGACCAAGTGAGAACTCCTGGTGAGCCCCTCCTTAACAAAATAGTAAATCAAAACCAATGCCACATTTCTAGGGAATCACGGAGTTCAGTATCATCACAGAAGACTTGAAGAATGCAAGGTTGGTGACCCATTGGTGAGAATTGTTCTCATTTATTCATAAGAATTATATAAGATTGTTAACATTACCTCCAAACTTCATCTTTGGTAGCTTTAAATTGGCCACGATGAGACTACTTAAACCATGAAATTGGCACACGCTACAAATCGGGGCTTTTTCGTCCTTTCTGAGAGCCAGTTTACCAGCAAACTAGAGGTGATCCCCATCACATCCTCATTTAACCTACTTACTTGACTTGACCAGATGTACCTTGGAATTGGAGAATGATGACAGATTATGTAAGATCAGACTGTCATTTCCATTGCAGCTGCTGTTCTACACCTGGTCTACTCACTGTACCATATCAACACAGCTTCTGATGCCTACTGTGGTTGGATGGATGGATGGATGGATGGATGGATGATGGAAGATGAATGCGTGTTATTCACAATAGCTAAGATACAACCTAAATATCCGATGATGAATGAATGAAGAGAATGTGGTACACACAATGGAATATTATTATTCAGCCATAAGAAGAAGGGAAATTCTGCCATTTGTGACAACATGGATGAACCTGGAGGGCATTACGGTGTAATAAGCCAGACACAGAAAGACAAATACTGTATAATCTCACTTATGTGTGGAATCTAAAGCAGTCAAGCTCCTATAAGCAGAGAGTAGAACGGAGGTTGGTGGGGGTAGGTGTGGGGTGGAAATGGGGAGGTGTTGGTCAAAGGGTACAAATTTTCAGTTATGCAAGACGAATAAGTTCTAGAGATCTAATGTACAGCATGGTGACTACTGTTAACAATACATTATTTACTTGAGATTTGGAAAGAAGGGATGGAGGGAAGGAGGGAGGGAAAGGAGGGAGGGAGGGAGAAGAAAGAGACAACTATATACAGTGATGGATATGTTAATTAGCTTGATTGTGGTGAGCATCTCACAATGCATACTTAAATCAAAACATCAAGCTGTACACCTTAAATATATACCATTCGCATTTGTTACTTGTACCTCAATAAAGCTGAAAAGAAAAAAGATAATTATGAACAAGGTCTAGGTAATTGCTTCCAGTCTTATATAGACAGATTAGCACACTGTCCAATGAAACTGAATTGACCTATAACCTGTACGGTTCATCATGTATTATTAGTGAATATAATACATAACTTTATTCTCTTTGATGAACTGTAAATACATTTGGATACGAAAGTCCTTTGCAGTTAATATAAATATAACTAAAATTTATATGCTACTATGCCAATAGAGACTTTTGTGTCAGCTGTAAAATGAAAACAGTAACCCCTATGAATGTCCAGTTCACAAAATGTGATAATCAAATGAAATCATATATGTGAAAGAGCACTGCAAACTTCAGTGCCCTGCCTTAAAAGATGGAAGAGGCTAACACTGGGTGGTTTCTATACTCAAGACTGAAATGGAGAATCTTGGCAATTATATTATTCAAGGATGAAATTCTACTGTTATTAATTAGCTTTATCAAATCCTTTAATTGTATGTTAGGCATACATCTGATTTCAACTGAAATTGAACATGGATGGATGGATGGTGTTTTGTAAGAAGGGATAGTTATATCAGGTGGGAGCACGTTGCTGTTGCTGTTGTTTATTAGAATTTAAGTGTGGGGATAAGGGTATATGTTCCCATACTGCAGAGAATGAAAAACCAAAAACTTCCCAGACTCCTTTGCAGCTAGATTTTAGATTGTGACTTAGGTTCTGCCAATAAGTAACACTTGATGAGACTTGAATTTGGGAACTTGGCCCTGTATCCAAAGTTGCTGTCCCAACTTCCTGATCCCTGCATGACAGCTAAGTGTTCCAAGGCTCAACAGCAGTGGCTTCCAAACTCCCCAGTTTCTTTTTATTCTTTTCTTTTATTTTTTTTTTGGCCATACTGCGCAGCATATGTGATCTTACTTCAAACCTGTGCCCCCTGCAGTGGGAGCATGGAGTCTTAACCACTGGACTGCCAGGGAAGTCCCTCCCCCATTTCTTGACTGTGGTAGAGATGGTAGGCCCCCTGGAAGATTAGTGATGAGATGCCCTGGATTCATTCCTGGAATCTCAGTTTAGAGTTTGGCCTTCTAGACTTTCCAGTGATTTTTGTAAGCACCCAATTCACTGCATTAAGTCCTCTTCTTCTTAAAATAGCTACAAAGGATTGTTAACTGCAACTGAACTCTGACTAATACACCCTTTTCAAGTTTTTCTTCCCCGCGTCATCTCTACTATCCAATAACCTCCCATCTCACTCCCCAGAGATGAATCATCTCTTACATTTTAGGGGGAAAACAAGACAACATCATTGAGGAATTTCTTAAATTCCTGCCAATCCATCTAAGGTTTCTAGACCCACTGCTACCTCCACTACATCTTTCCTACAAGGATAACCCAACCACCTTTGCTCTGGATCCATCCTTTTCATCTCCGGAGTCTTCTCTTTCTTCGCTGTATATTTGATCTCTTCCTCCTGCTCTTCTGCTCATTCTTTATAGAAACACCATAAAATCTCTCTCATGGGGAAAAAAACCCAACTCCAAATCCTCTGTCCCCCTCTAGCTACAGTCTATTTTTCTCCTTCCCTTCACTGCCAGGCTTTCTAAGAGAATCACCCACACTATTCATCTCCACTTCCTCCCCTTTTGTTCATTCCTCTGTCCATGCAACTTAAACTTTGCTGCACTCACTCCACTAAAACTGACCCACTGATGTAGTCAGTGACCACCAAATAGCCAATCCAAAGATTCCCTTTCATCCTTTTTCTTTTCTGATTTCTGAGGGGCATCTAATGGTGTTAACTCTCTCCTCTGTGATGTTCATCAGACTTTTCTCCAGCACCATCTGGTTGACCTTTACCATTCTCCTTTTCCTCAAGGTTTTGTCCCTGAGTCCTACATTTTTTTCACTCTAAAGGTTCATCCTAGGGACTTCCCTGCCCTGGTAGCCCAGTGTTTAAGACTCTGTGCTTCCACTGCTGTGGGTGTAGGTTCGATCCCTTGTTGGGGAACTAAGATCCCACATGTCACATAGTGCCGCCAAAAAAAAAAGGTTCATTCCAGGTAACTTCATCTAAGTCCATGACTTCAACTACTGGCAGCTCCCAGATGTATATCTCAAACCCAGACCTCTTCCTGACGTCCCACAAACATCTCAATCTCAACATGTCCAAAACAGAACTAACCTTCCCCCAACGTCCACTCTTCCTCCTGAAGTCCCTGTCTTGTGAATGCCACCACTGTCCACTCACACTCAAACCAGATATCTAGGGAGCATCCTAAGTTCCCCACTCCCTTGTCCCTCACGACTAAGTTGTCACTAACAGATTTCAATTCTACCCCTAGGACTCTGCATAATGGTTTCTCCCCTCTCCATCCCTACTGCCTTGGTCCAGCCCTCTGTTCTCTTTCCCTCTCACTCTCTTATTTCTGCTTCTGCCCACTCACTAGTCTCCCTGGCTCCCCTCACAACCCCCTCAATCCATCCTCCACACAAAAGCCAAATCTAATCATACCACTCTGTCCTTAAATCTCCCAGATGATGTTCCCCACACATCCTGAAAACTTTGTCAAGTGTATGTGTAAGTTCACTTTCCTTATCCTGGACCCAAGGCCCTTCGTGATCTGGCATCTCTAACCTCATCTCCCTTCACTGACCTGCAGCCATACTCTCACCCACACCCACCTGCACTTACTCACTCTATGGATTTCCCTCCACATGGAACTCCCTTCCACTTCTTCTCCCCTTGGGCCACTCCTTTGTCATCCTTAGAGACTCAGGTCATGTCACTTCTTCCAAGAAGCCTTCCCTGACCCCCCTGAGTAGCACTGACCACTCTGCTCCTTTTTTTTTAAATTTATTTTATTTATTTATTTTTGGCTGCATTGGGTCTTCGTTGCTGCGCGCGGGCTTTCTCTAGTTGTGGCGAGCGGGGGCTACTCTTCGTTGCAGTGCGCGGGCTTCTCATTGAGGTGGCTTCTCTTGTTGCAGAGCACAGGCTCTAGGCATGCAGGCTTCAGCACTTGTGGTACGTGGGCTCAGTAGTTGTGGCTCGCGGGCTCTAGAGTGCAGGCTCAGTAGTTGTGGCGCACAGGCTTAGTTGCTCCGCGGCATGTGGGATCTTTCCGGACAAGGGCTTGAACCCGTGTCCCCTGCATTGGCAGACGGGTTCTTAACCACTGCGCCACCAGGGAAGTCCCCACTCTGCTCTTTGTGCCACCACTATGCTTTGTATCCCCTGTGCTTCCCTGTAATGTTACATTAAGCTGTGTCATATATCAAGTGTGTCCTAGAAGTAAACATACTTATCATAGCTCTTGTTAACCTGCATTACATATTTTGAATGTCCGTATTCTACCACAAGACCAAGTGTACTTTTGGGGCCAAGCCCACACTTAGCAGGTACCTGGTATAGAGTAAGCATCTGGTGCATGTTTGATAGATGAATTAGTAAGTTCTGCTTGAATTTCATTTGGTAGTTGTGATGGGTCCCTTGGGTCTACTAAAAAGAATATGTTGGAGTCCTAACCCCCAGTACTTCAGAATGTGACCTTATTTGGAGATAGAATCTTTATAGACGTAATCAAGGAAAAGTGAGGTCATGAGGGTGGGCCCTAATCCAGTAGGACTAATGTCCTTATAAAAAGGGGAAATCTGGACACAGAGACAGACACAAGTAGAGAGAAGACAATGTGAAGAAAGATAGGCAGATGATGGCCATCTACAAGCCAAGGAGAGAGGCCTAGAACAGGTCCTTCCTTCCCTCACATCCTCAGAAGGAACCAACTCTGCTGACACCTTAATTTTGGATGTCTAGCCTCCAGAACTGTGAGATGATGATAAATTTCTGTCATTTAAGATACCCAGTCTGTGGAACTTTGTTATGGCAGTCCAAGCAAATAAATACAGTAGGATTTCCTGTGCCTGTTAATCTAGTTTCTTTGTCTGAATCTCTAGCCATAAGCTAGTAACTCCTGTTTTCTTTCTGGAGTCCAAGAGATTTGCTTTTCTAGCACATCTCTCTACCTCTGTTTCTCAGTCTGTGTCACACACTCACACACACACACACACACACACACACACACACATACACACACACACACACACACACACACACACACATCATATGATCATCCATCCCTTTCTCCCAAGAACTTCCCCTTTTCCTCCAGACACTTCTACCTTACCAACAAGTTCTTCCTTGCTAGTCAGAATTAGATCCCAGGTACTAGCTCCCCGCATCACTGCAATGCTTATGAAAGAACAGGGCACCCAACGGTTGTGCCCATCAGCCCAGTTCACTGCCTCCAAGTGAGGTTTTCCTGGACAAGGAGAGCATCACAACGCTGTTAGCCAGGCCAGTGGTTGGGACCTCCCATAGCAGCGTCACTTGTTTCTCCTTTTATCCCCAACAGTGCTCCCCGTGGCGTACCATCACCAGCTTTTGTGACATCAAGTCATGCTATTCTCCTGCCCAAAACTCTATGATGCCTCCCCACTGCACGTAAAGCCAACTCTCAACTTGCTCTAGAGGCCTCTCTCAGGTTCACTGAACACCTGTAAGGCCCTTCCGGCCTCGGGATCTTTGACAGTTTATTTTTTGGCCACACCACATGTGACATGCGGGATCTTAGTTCCCCAACCAGGGATCGAACACACGCCCCCTGCAGTGGAAGCGCGGAGGCTCAACCTCTGGATAGCCAGGGAAGCCCCAGCCTCAGAATCTTCGAACGTGCTATTCCCTCTGCTTACTACGCTCCTCTGCCCATCCCTTGCCCTTTGCCTGACTAAGCTTAGTGTCACTTCCTCAGAGGAGCTTTCTCTGATGCTCCACCCCTTATTAACCTCCTATTAGATGCTCTCAGAGAAACATGTAGTTATCTTGCCAAGGATTTATCACAGTTTCTACCTATATATTTATATTTCTGACTGTGTGATTTATGTCTTTCTCCCCCAGCAGATTGAAAACACCTTGAGACCTGGATGTTTGTTTTGCCCATCGCTGACTCCCCAGTCCCTACTGTAGTACATGCCATGCAGTAGATACTCAATAAATATTTATTTAAATAATTAAATGAACTGAGTTCTTGACCCACTGCCATGAGACTTATTTGGGTGAATAGGATCCTTACCAACATAGAATTCACATCATGAGCCTCATCCAACCAAGTGTTGCTGATGACATTGAGCTTATACCAACCTCATGTTACAGTTTCAACTTTATGTCATTTATTAGATTATTGTATTAGGTAGGGTCCTAGTGGGAAGTGGTTGGCAATCTCAGATGGGGTAATTCAGAGTTTAATACAGGGGCTGGTTAAGTAGTGTCAGCAGGGTTAAGGGAAACCAGCAAGGAATAGAGCTAACAAGGGTGGGGATTTGTTACCATTCCAAGCCCTGGAGGGGCAAAGGGAAAAGGTAGGTACCTGAATCTGAACAGAGCTGCTGTAGCACGTCACTGACAAGAGCTGAGGTTTTTAGAGGAGGGATGCAGCCAGCACATGGAGACCCACCTGGGAGGGAGCCAGAAAATAAATATCCCAACTTCTCTCTCCTCCCATCTTCCAGTCTCCCACTGGTTGATTCTTATTGGCTGAACCCAGCAGAGAGCCCACGGATGCATCCATAAAGACAGGCTTCCAGGACTCGGGGCAGAATGTTGAGGATAGGGTGGAGAGGACAAAGTAAAGATCTCCAGCCCCAATCTGAGAGCACACGAACACTGTTACTTAACAAAGAACTTCTTTGCTTCTACTTTTCACTGATGCCAGGCTCACTGTCCACCATACCCGGTTTTCACTGCAGATGGACATTTATCCCTCCCGCTTTCTCTCAAAGTTCCAGTTTAAGTGATTTGGATCAGGTGGGAGATTTTCCTGCCAACCCCCATTGTCATGATCCCCTTCAGATGTACTCTGTCCTTGGGAGAAAGTCCACTTTTATAATGTTAAGTCTTAGTTCAGAAAACCCAGTTCTGATCTTTAACACTAGGTGACCATTTCCCACAGCTTGCTTTCTCTGTCAGTGTGACTATAAGCAAGAGTAAGAGACAAATGTTATTTGGTCTTGCCCTTTGATCCCCACCTCTCTCCCTGCAATTCCTGCAGCTTCCCAGGGCTACCAAGTGACAAAGTTCCATTGGGAAGTAGCTATACCCATTCCCGGTTCGTCTCCCTAGGACCCAAAGCATGCAGGCCAACTGGAGGCTTCCATATCAGGGATGTGGGCCAACATCATTCTTCCTCTGGGGAGCAGGTCCCCAGATATGCTCAGGCATCATTTCCATCCCTAGGATCCTGGGGCTCAATGGTTCTGTCTCCACATCTCTGTCTCAATTTCTGGCTTCATGGCGTCACACTCAGGCCACCTAACCTTTCTCTCACCTGACCTTTGTGCTCAGTACCTTCTGCCTCAGACCAACAACTCTGTCCTGAAACCTGCAGACTACGAAAAATTCTGACCCCTATGGCCATCGGCTGAATATGGCCTCCCTGAGTTTTCATATTTACTTCCTAAAGAAGTATCTTATAAACATCTAAGCAGCTCTAAATTGTCTTGAGTAATGCATGCCACTCCTTCCCTCCTTTCTGGAACCTGATCTCCTCTATTCTCCCCCCTCACTTTCAGAGAGATTGTGTCCTTCTCCATGCCCTTCCCCACTGGGTCAGCAGAGGAGAAAGTCTCCTGCAGAGACATCTCCTGACCTCGCAGCCCACCACAGGCTACGACTGCTCGGCGGGAGGACGGCTGTGTCCAGGAGGAGGGCACATGGGGCAGCGGCCCCTGTTAATAACAGCGGGCCTCATAGCTGACTTGTGGATGAATGGCTCCAAAGCAGGAAGCCCCTTTGCCCAGGTTGAGGTTTTGGGGGTTCAGGGGAATGTAGGGATGGGAGGGGGCCACGTAAGGGTAGCTGCCCTGCTCTTGATCTGAACCACGGACTCCCAATGGCCCCATCCTCCAGCCTGCTGTCTTCCTATCCTTTCACTGGGATTGATTTTTTTTTTCTCCCCTTCCAAATATTTTCAACATTAAAAAAATAAAAAGCCAAATCCCGAAATCCTAACACAATAAAAAGCAAAGACGGGAGGGAAAATAACAAGGGATAAAAGCTCTCAATCCCAGCTGCAGACAAGAACCCGCTCTGACGTCCTTGGGCGCCCGGAGCGGTTAACCCTCTGCTGCCCGCGAAGCCGCTCCCTCCCCTGCTCCCCTCGGCCCCGCCCACTTTCAGCGGAGATGGGTGGTGGTTTGCCTGTAGTCGGGCTATAGATAGATGGATTTAGTTCTCTATTTTTGCCAAACCTGCACGAGCTCATCTCCACCCCACCCTCACCACGAAACCTTTTGTCTCAGTGCCTCCTTCCTCCACCAGACAGAGAATTTTCCCTGGTGAAACTGAACCTTTAGCCATACTACTTTGGGGGCATGAAATGGATGCCTTGCGTGTGCTTCTCACCATCACTTGCCTTCTTTCTTACACACACTCTCCCCAATAGCGAGAGACAGGCACACGCCTTCTGCATCCCATCTCTGTGCCATTAGTGACAGCTTTTGTTGTCGTGTGGGCAGAAAGCAAGTGGACAAAGGACCCCAGATGATTTAAGCCACACCCCTTACCTCCTCTGAGAGCCTGAAGCCAGGCTCCTCCAAGGAGAAGAGAGCAGGGAATCCTTTCAGAGCCCCCATTTTCTAAAGCAAATGCCAAGTCGACAGTACAGTTTACCAAGAGAAGCATTTTCACCACTTCATTAAAATTACATTTGTCTCAATTTTTAAACAAAAGGGAATTTGGGTTGAGATTCCCAAAATCCCAGGACAGCTTGGCGAGATAAGAGGACCTGCAACCACGCAGCAGGCTAGAGATTCTCTGACAAAACTTGACTAGAAAGCATCCAAATCCACCCCTACCTTATGCCAGAGGGCCCCCCAGTGGGTCTCACACAGCAGCCAGGAACCAGTTGCCCGGGAATTGCAATGAACTCAGGGTGAAGCTCAAGTGAAGCCCCACACGGGATGGAGGGAAAGACGTACACCTGGGACTGTGGACAGAACGCTTTGGAAAGCAACCTCTTTCAGGCCTGAATGAGACTGAAGTTGTTATGACTTAAGATATGGACCAGGACCAGCTGGTTTGTCCAAGTCCCTTGGCGGGGCGGGTGGGGTGGGGTGGGGTGGGGGGGGGAGTGTGTCTAATAAATGGAGAGTGAGATTTGGGAAAGGGGAGGAAGAAGTGTTAAGACACCAGGAGCTTATTCGAGAGGCTCTTCAAAGTGTCAGCACAAAAAACATCCATCCATCCTTTCACCATGTGGACTGCCTCCTGGCCACTTGTCCTGGGGGTGCATCGGTGATGCGCAAACCTTGTGTTTGGGGATGTTAGTGCAAAGACTCCACCCTAAGGATCTAGTTTCCAGTTCCAGTTTGCAGCCTTCATCTCCTGCTCAGTTTCTGCATCTGGAAAATGGAAGTACCAGGTTCTTTATTGCCTTACGGACCACCAAGAAGAAGAAAGAGCTGGAAGTTCGTTGTTCAATTTGAATTAAAATATAACAGGACCATATATACCCCAAAGAATTGGAAGCAGAAACTCCAGCAGATATTGTACCCCACTGTTCACAGCAGCATTATTTACAATAGCCAAGAAGTGGAAGTAACCCAAGTGTCCGTGAACAGAGGAATGGATAAATGAAATGTATATATGTACAATGAGAGCCATGAAAAGGAAGGAAATTCTGATATATCCATGGTTTAACATGGATAACCCTTGAAAACATTATGCTAAATTAAATAAATCAGAAAACCACATTTTGTATGATTCCTCTTGTATGAAGTTTCTGGAATAAGCAAATTCTTAGAAAGCAGAATGGAGGTTACCAGGGACTGAGGCGGGGGAGGAAATGGGGAGTTATTTTTTAATGGATACGGAGTCTGTGTGGGGCAGAAAAGTTCTGGAAATGGATAGTGGTGATGGTTGTACAACATCGTTAATGTTCTTAATGCCGATACACTGTACACTTAAACAGAGTTAAAATAATAAATTTATGTCATGTATATTTTACCACAAAAATTCAAATATGTACATGTACTCTTGTGATTTATAATATATATTTGGTCTTCAGGCACATAGCTCCTAAAGCATTTGGAATTCCCTAAAAGAGGAATAAAGGTGAAAGGAGCATCTTTTGTTATTCATCACAAGCCCCTATAAACCTCACCTGAGCTTGTTAATGAGGTGACTTTGAGAAACCCCTTAGGATGGCACCTAGTTGCCAGGGGAACCAACCATTTAGAGGGTTGGAACTTTCAGCCCCTGACCTGACCTCCAGGGAAGGGAGAAGGGCTGGAGGTTGAATTAATCACCAGTGGCCAATGATTTGATCAACCATGCCTAAGTAATGAAGTCTCCATAAAAAAGCAATAGTATGGGGTCCTGGGAGCTCCCAGGTTGCAGAATATGTAGAAGTGCTGGGAGGGCGGTGAGCCTGGGTAAGTGCTGGGCTGCACCCCACAGGCCTACAAGGCCTGTACTTGCCCAGCTTGAAGACCGAACAAGAAGTCCAGAGTTAGTGACAGAGATATCAATGGTTTAACGGATGAGGGATCTTACATGTCTGAAGCAAGGTCCAGGAGCAACACTGTACCACGCAGGGTGGCAGTTTTCACTCCTGGCCAGGAGTGAGTTGGGTAGGTTACCGGTTACAGGGGGAATTGACATCAGGTTGGCTCATCGGTTACCAGGGAAACCAGCTGAGGGGCATGCCCCTCACTGCCCCTTTGATAAGCTGTCATGGTGGAGATGTTCTGATCTAAAGGTTAGAACAATCACTAGCTGGGGGGCAGAGGCACGTATGGTGGAAGGCGAGTCATGTGAGTAGGGTAGAGGTGAAGCAGGCACTGGTCGAGCAGGGGATGTACAGAGAGCAAGAGAACAGCCATCCTGGGTGGCCTGACCTTACACTCCACCCCTACAGACCCTGCACGACCCTTACAGTCTTGATCCACCCCTCTTCCATGATATCCCTGGGTATATAGAGGGGCACTGCCACCAGATACCACAAATACACTACAGACACCAGCAGCTAAAGAGTATCAACAGTAAGATACCTAGTATGCTAAGAACAGTCGTTTGCCAGGATGTGGGCAAATTTTGGAGCCAAGCGCTTACCAGGTCAATGGAGATGGAGTCAATGGCAGCAATGCCCTGTCCAGTTATAAGGAAGGTAAGGCCACCCTTGGTTTTTACATTTACCAAAGGGGTCCTTCTGATGTACTGGCCCATGGGAAAGGAAGATGGTGAAAGTCTTCCCCTGCCCCGTTGTCAGTCATCCCCACATGGTCACATTAGCTGGGTCAGTTTTTCATGGAAGTCCAGAGGAAGATGACAATGGCATCTCGCTGTTGACCCAGCAATTAGACTCATTTTGCAGTGAGGCCAGTGTTGCTGTTCCGTCCTCAAATAGATTCCCTTCGCTCAAGCTAGGGACGAAACGTAAGACATCTAACAGGTACAATACAGGGGTGACCATGACCATTAAACAAAATACAAGCAGTACCTGCATTCTGAGATAATACCACACCTGCCTGTGGTTTTTGTGCTGGTCTGCAATACAGTTCTGAACAATGGCCACCTCGTTTTACCTTGGGTGTCTGAACCACAGCTACTCCATTTTCACTTTCAGATGCATTCCCCTCCACATGGCCAAAGCAGATGCATAATTCATGCTCGACAGGCCACCAAACAGGCCACTCTGGTCCATAAAGTTTACATGAAACCATGTATAAGCCAGAATGACTTCCCCATACCTCCATATATGAAGATTTTTCCATCATTTTCCCCTTTTGACTGCAAATCTTTAGATAGACCAAAGTATATGTTCCTGGGAGCCAGGGTGAACGCTGCCTACCCTGGGTCCAGATCACGTGCCTCAGTGCTAGGCCTCCTTCCTATTTGCTTACAGAGTTGTCCACTTTGAGGGAAAACTAATGAGATATTGTGAACAAGCTCAGAGGTATGGGGAACCATTTTATAGGCTATACATTTTATTACTTATACCGAAGTGTTACACAAACATTGTACATGTGCTTTTAGCGGCAGACATAAAGCAAGCAGTGATACACTCTGAGTAATTATACTCTGGGACAACGTCACTAGATAATTTTCTTTCCAGCCTGAACATCAGGGCAAAAGTATGGCTAACACAGTAACTTTCGTAAATACAGACCTCAATTAGCAGAACTAGAATTTAATATCTATTGAAACAATCTTTTTTCTCTCCGAAATTACCCTCATCTCCACCAAACACAGCCAAATCAGAACTGATTTGTTTGCAAAACAAGTCTGGTCAGTTGACCACATAGGCTCCTCCAAACTGGCTGTGGTAGAATTCCTCAGGAGTCTCAGACTGAATTCCCAGGAAACCTCTCAAGGCCAGGAGAGCCATGCCAAGGGCCTGCCATCAGACTCCACGTCAGTGGGTTTCTCTCGTCTAGAGGTCCCCAAAATATCGAGATACCTGCACATGCCAGGAGACAGTCTTTCCCATTCACTTGATAAGGCTGCTCAGAACCCAAAAGTCTCCAGCTTCTGGAGCGACCAGGCAGAGAGAAGAAAATGTTTCAATTCTACCCACAGGCGTAGTTTACCAAATTGCTGTAAGTGTAACTAACTTTAGGGGAAGGGCTTCCCTAGACCTGGGAAACACAGATCAAAACCAGTAATAGGGCTTCCCCGGTGGTGCAGTGGTTAAGAGTCCGCCTGCTGATGCAGGGGACGCGGGTTCGTGCCCTGGTCCGGGAGGATCCCACATGCCGCGGAGAGGCTAGGCCCTTGAGCCATGGCCGCTGAGCCTGTGCGTCCGGAGCCTGTGCTCCGCAACGGGAGAGGCCTCAACAGTGAGAGGCCCGCGTACCGCAAAAAAAAAACCCCACAAAAACCAGTAATATTCCAGACAAAAACCATAAAAAGTATAACCATATCTACCAGTTCACTCAGTAACCAATCCTTTTGTTAACTTTTTATGAAGCCATCAGGTTTTCCCTTAGGATTCTTTAATTTCTTACCCAGTTCAGTGGTATGATCTGAAATTTATCAGAGACCTGGACTTGTCAAAAGCTCCTTCCTATGAATCTTCTTGAAGATGAAGCACTTTTGCAAAAGCATCAGAATACAACAATACGTCTATAAATCACAAAAGACCTAAAAAGGCACTGTTAAACACCTGATTACAACATAATCAATAAAGAAACCTGGTCACAGTAACTAGAATTATGACCGATTATAATCTTAACCCTTAACAACCTTAATCTCTGGCAGAAACCAAGAAGAAAGTAATTGTGAACTTTTTGCCCTACCAGCATTTCCTGATTGGAAAACTTATGCTTTAGTCTTTCTCTCCTAAAAAAGCAAAGGTAGGTAAACTTACACCTCCCCAGCAATTAATGTTCCAATATTTTATCCTATTTGAAATGACCCAGATTTTCAAAGAATTCTCTTCATTTAACTTAGTTTAGTTGCAAATTACCAAAATCTGGAGAAACAATTTTAGACAGACATTCCCAAAACATAATTATTCGTATAGAGTTCTAAAAGGCCTCTTTTTTTTTCTTCACTCTCAGGGACCAGGTGATTAACGTTCCTGAGAGCCCAGGCAGGTCATTTACATCTCAAAGGCACAAGAAAAATACCAATCCTTCTAGGAAGCTAACTCCCTTTAAACAGTTTTAGAATGTCAAAAGAGGACATCTTTAGGAATTTATTTTTTCAGTTTAAACCAACTCAGTTTAAGCCAACTCAGTTTAAACAATTAATAGCAGTAGACAATAATACATATCGTTCCCTCACATTCACTTGCCTCACCTTCAGAAAAACATGAATCAGCATTCAAGTTACCAGGGCCTTTTAACGAAGGTCAAGACCAAAGAGAGAGAACAGGATTTGGACTCACGTACGTACTAGGCGCCCATGCACACATCCAAGGTAAAAGCCAACCCAATGACAAAGGCTCACTTTGACACAATAGCAGAGCCATTAGGGGCCACTGTTTTCCATACTCTCTTGGCAGCCCCCCTTCCTCAAGGACAGCCACCACAGGACCCCACATACTAGTGGACAGACAACCTGGGATCTCCTGGGCCCACATATTAGCGGATGGCCCCGCAACTTTCCATTCCCCTTCCTTATCTCCCGACATCTCTGCACTCACGGAAATTTCCTCGGTCTCCTGGCAGGCGCCGCCAATTGTTGGGCTGCACCCCCCAGGCCTACCATGCCTGTACTTGCCCAGCTTCAGGACCGAAGAAAGAGCCTAGGGTCAGCAACAGAGACGCCAATGGTTTAATAAATGGGGGCGCTTACACATCTGAAGCAGGATCCTGGAGCAACACCCTACGATGCAGACAGGCGGGCTGGACTGGGCGGTAATCTTCACTACCGGGAGGGAGTGGGAGGTTATCAATTATAGAGGGAATTGACGTCAGGTGGGATCAATCAGTGACGTCAGGTTAGAACAATCTCTAGCTGGGGTGGGAGGCAAGTATGTAGTACGGGCAGTCACGTGAGTAGGGTACAGGTGAAGCAGGCACTGGTCGAGCAGGGGATGTACAGAGAGCAAGAGAACAGCCATCTCGGGTGGCCTGACCATAGAGGAAGGCTTGGAAGCTCCACATCCTTCCCCACATGCCTTGCCCTATGCACCTCTTTGATCTGGCTGTTCTGAGTTGTATCTTTTTATAATAAACCAATTATCTAGTAAGTAAACTGTTTTCCTGAGCTCTGTGAGATGTTCTAGCAAACTATCAAACCCAAGGAGGGGGTCATGGGAGCCTCTAATTTATAGCCAGAAGGTAAGAAGCACAGGTGACAACCTGGACTTGGCGACTGGCATCTAAGGGAGGGAGGAGGGTGGGCAGTCATGGAACTGAGCCCTTAACCCATGGGGCCTGCGCGAACTAACTACAGGCATTATTGTCAGAATTGAGTTTGAATTGTAGGACACCCAGCTGATGTCTGAAGAGTTGAAGAACTGCTTGATGGGGAAAAAGCCACACACATTTGGTGTAAGAAGTAGTCAGTGAATAGTGAATAAAGAAAACAAGTGTTCTCCTTTCAATATTTAAAATAGGACCCACTGAAGGCCAGTTTAGTATTCTAGTATGAATCACAGGGCTTAGCAAGGAGTAGGTGTGCAGGGTACGCTTAATGAATGGTGCTGTGCCAGAGGTCAGATTTGCATCCAGAACAGAGGCTCTCAGAATTAGGAGGGAGTTCATCTGGGATCAGGTGAGTCTCATCTGATCTAAAGGTGCTCTCATCTGATCTAGCCTCCCACCCACTATGCAGACATTCTGCAACAGGTGTTGTAAATTTAAAAGTACACAGGAGGGCTTCCGGGGTGGCGCAGTGGTTGGGAGTCTGCCTGCCGATGCAGGGGACACGGGTTCGTGCCCTGGTCTGGGAGGATCCCACATGCCGCGGAGCGGCTGGGCCCGTGAGCCATGGCCGCTGAGCCTGTGCGTCTGGAGCCTGTGCTCCACAACGGGAGAGACCACAACAGTGAAAGGCCGGCATACCGCAAAAAAATAATAAAATAAAAATACACAGGAGTCAGTTGCCTCCCATAAATGAGAGATGCGGCCCTAAAAGAGGGTATAAGACATACATATATGTACAATAGGCTTTATCTTAAGGGAGTAGCCACAGCTCAGCTGCATTACTGATACGCAGGACTGTCGATTCAGTGTTGCCAGATCTTCCAACTCTGCAAAAAACAAACAAGCTGAAAATCTAGACTTTTTAACAAAAATCTCCTAATCCATCGTTTTTTGTTTTTATTTTTAATTTTTTAAAATTTTTATTTGGCCATACCATGCAGCTTGAGGGATCTTAGTTCCCCAACCAGGGATCAAACCCGTGCCCCCTGCAGTGGAAACGCGGGGTCCTAACCACTGGACTGCCAGGGAATTCTCTCCTAATCAACTGTCGACTCATTGAAACTTTTAAAAAATACATGACCGCCCAAATAATACACCTTTGCAGGTGAGATCCATCCAGCCCATGGACTACCCATTTGCAAAGTCATATACCATCTACCTGGATGTCTATTCAGGATTTGCCTGAATGCCTCTGATGACAGGGGAGCTCATTACTTACCAATTCTATTGTTAGGAAGATCTTATCTTACAAAATCTACCTCCTTGTAACTTTCTCTCACTTTGTTCCTACAACCACCTACGTCCCCTTGCCATCTTAAACAAGAGGACAGCTACTCCCCCAGTGTCATCAGTGCAGTTTTCTTCCCTGGAGTTTTAGTTCTTTGAGGACAGCAACTAAGTCTTTATTTTTTTTTAATTAATTAATTTATTTATTTATTTTTGGCTGCGTTGGATCTCCATTGCTGCGTGTGGGCTTTCTCTAGTTGCGGTGAGCAGGGGCTACTCTTCATTGTGGTGCGCCGGCTTCTCTTGTTGCGGAGCACGGGCTCTAGGCACGTGGGCTTCAGTAGTTGTGGCACACGGGCACAGTAGTTGTGGCTCGCGGGCTCTAGAGCGCAGGCTCAGTAGTTGTGGTGCACGGGCTTAGTTGCTCCATGGCATGTGGGATCTTCCTGGACCAGAGATCGAACCCGTGTCCCCTGCATTGGCAGGTGGATTCTTAACCACTGCGCCACCAGGGAAGTCCCCAGCATCTAAGTCTTACATCTCAAAGTAAGGATAATAACAGCCCAAATTTACTGAGCACATATAGCCCAGGCACTATTCTAAGTGCTCCACATGTGTTAACTCTCTTGTCCCTCATGAGAACCCTGTGAGAGGCACTCTCATAAAGACATTTTACAGACAAGGAGACTGTGGACAAGTGATGATTAATAACTTGTCCAAGGTCATACAGCTAGTAAGTGGCAGAGCCAGAACTGGAACCCAGACAGTCTGACTCCAAAGGTGATGCCCTTAACACTGTAGTGTTTATGGGGACAATCACACTCGTTCAACAATTGCCTGTTGACATGAAATAAAAGAAAACAATACTAGTTCTTTCTTCTGGAACCAGGTCTCTATAACACCAACGTTAGAGATGGATTCCACCATACGCAAAGATGTGAGAGTTGAGAAGGGAGAAATGATGGCCAACCATGGAGAATCAAGTTAGACACTATGCAGAACTTCCTGATGTGGAGGCCTTTGCACCCCTGGCATACAGAATGAAAAGTTGTGCTTCGTTTCTTGGAGATCCATTTTTAAAAGAAAGGAAGGAAGGAAAGAAGGAAGAAAGGAAGGGAGGGAGAGAGGGAGAGACTAATGTTTCCGGATGGCTCTTCCATCTGAAGCCATCCAGAGGCAAAGAAAAGCTTTATAAAGAAATGTGGCTGCTGAGAAACTTGCCTTCTTCCAATTCCTCTTCCTCATGGGGTCCCCTAGAGGAGGCAGAATAATGGTCTTCTGGGTATTTGAGCTTATTGTCTCAGGCCCTGATGGATCCCAGACTGAGGACGCTGGAGGCAAAGAGATCTAAGATTCACAGGTCAAACCGTGTATCCTAAAATACAACTACACAGGTCAGAAATTGACACAGTGTATGGTTAGGCTATTCAAGATGGCTGTTCTCTTGCTCTCTGTACATCCCCTGCTCAACCAGTCCCTGCTTCTCTCACGACTATGTAATCCTCTTAATTATAGGGCTTAATTAGTCCCTGGTAACTGATGAGCCCACCTGGCTGTCAACTCCTCCTATTAATGGTAGCCTCCTTCTCCCATGAGTAGTGAAGACTGATGCCACCTCCTGCCCACCATCTGCTGTGTACAGTGGGGTGTCACTCCAGGACCCTTTGTGTAAGAGCCTCTGTCCAATAAATCACTGATGTCTCTGTCACTGTCTCTGGGCTCTTTCTTCAGTCTTTAGGTTGGGCAACTACAAGACTTACAGGCCTGTGGGGTAAAACCCACACATAGGATACCCAGAATCAGAGTATCTTAGTGTGGGAGAGGGCTCAAGAAGTAATCTCTTCTTATCCAATCTCCCACTCACGGCAAGAATTCTTTCCACAATGTTCCAGACAGGTGGGCACTCACCTGCTGTTGACACTCACCCACCATAGCTCTTGTATCAGCCCTCACAGCCTCTAAAAGAGGTGAAGTGAATCACAGATAGTTGGTGCAGGAAAATCTAGCGGCAGACTGAAGGCTGAGGCCAGGGGAAAGGGAAGTTAGGGAGACAAAAGAACTTGATACATGATTTTCTCAGCAGAAACTTTTCACACGTGTCCATGTGAACATGGGACAACTGTGAATAAAGCCACAGGGATGGAGTTTGGGAAATCTGGAGCAGCCCATTCTAATCCTATTGCTGAGCTCACTTTTTCCAACACTGTGATGAACTGGATTATTTTTCAGTATATTTCTCTGCCCCACTGATGCTGGGCTTGGCCTCCTGACTTGTTTTGGCCAAAGGAATATGGGCAGAGCCAATAGGCGTGCCGGTTCTGAGCCAAGGTCTTAAAAGGCGCGGTGTGTTTCTGCCGTTCACCACAAGAACATACCCGAGGTGGCTCCTGTTCCCAGGAAGATGAGAGGAAATAGACTAAACCTGAACCCAGTCCACATCCTGGGGCCAAGCTTAGTCAATCTGCAGCCCAAAGCAGAAACGAGCCAACCACTCCACAACCCCGTGAATGAGAAAAAAAGTTAATGCTAAATATTGTAAACCACTGAGTTTTGGGGTGGTTTGTTATACAGCGTTACTGTAGCAATAGCTGGCGGATACAGACTACTGTTAATGAATTGAACATCTGCTGTTTTTGTCACCCACCTGCCATTCACCTTTCCTCTCGTCACCACCTTTGGATGCCTCCTGAGAACCATTCCTCTCCATCTCTCAGTCCCGTGCTTTGAGTGGGGTGAAACTCACCCAAAATATATGTGCCTTTGGCCTTTATCAATGGAGCATCACAATCCCAAAACCACGATTGGTTTAGGAGAGACCTGTGCCAGGAATGCTGGGAAAGGCACAGACATTCTTTCCCAATGGACGTGAATCCAGGCAGGTGCAAGACTGGAAGTTCTGCAGCCATCTTACAACCAGACTGAAGGAGCCTACCTGAGACAGGAGCCCGCCAAGGAGAAAGCAGAGCCTAGACAGGGAGAGAGAATGAAACCAGATGTCTGCTTTAAGCCCCTACGCAAAGCCACACCTGAGGGTGGCACTGCCCTATGTACTTTCCAGTTATGTGAACAAAAAAAATAAAAAATCCGCTTTAAATTAAGCCGGTTAGGCTGAATTTTCAGTTACTTGCAACTGAACTATTCCTGACTCTCTTTAGAAGGGTTGCCTTCCAACGAATCAACCCAGAAACAAATCTCCCTTGGGCAAGGCTCTGGTACTCAGGGAAATACTGCTCTAGGGGTTACAGAGGGGAAAAGAATCAGGCCCTGAGCACTGCCCCCCAGGCATCTAGACTACCATAAAGGAAAAGCCAAACCACTACAAAAGGTTTACCTAATCCTTCTGGAAATCAATAACATGCATTTGTTCTTGCTTAGCAGCATCTGACGGTGTGTTTGTCACCTAGGCATCTTGGTCAACAGGTCCCTCTTTTTTTTTTTTTAATTTTATTTATTTTTGGCTGCCTTGGGCCTTCGTTGCTGTGCGCAGGCTTTCTCTAGTTGTGGCGAGCGGGGGCTACTCTTCGTGGTGGCTTCTCTTGCTGTGGAGCGTGGGCTCTAGGCACGCAGGCTTCGGTAGTTGTGGCTCACGGGCTCCAGGGCACAGGCTCAGTAGCTGTGGCCCACGGGCGTAGTTGTTCCCCGGGATGTGGGATCTTCCCGGACCAGGGATTGAACCCACGTCCCCTGCATTGGCAGGTGGATTCTTATCCACTGCGCCACTGGGGAAGTCCAACAGGTCCCTCTTTTAACACTTAAATCAAGATAGAAAATGAAAGAAGTGGGTGGGAATGAGGCTTTTATTGATCTGGCTCACCAGGAAACAGAGGCAGGGTTGCAGAGACCCAGGTGACTATAAGAACCATCTAGAGACATCCCCTGAAACTCCTCCATGAACAAAGGCTGAAATCTTAGAAGGCTTGACACCTGCAGGGGCGCTCTGGTAGCCCCCAGCACCCCCTCCCAGGCATGGCTGTCCAGACCCATCACTATCAAGCCTCCAAGATGACAAGAATCTCATGGCAATTTGCTGATTTGTTTTTGTCGCTGTTCTGTTTTCCAGTATTTATGGAGGACAAGAGGCTTTTGGGGTAACTTGGGTCCATTTCCTCTGGGAAGACATACAACAACCAATCAGCATCTTTCCCCCACTGACAACCCTTTGAAACAGGGCTGGAGGCAGGCCCCTAAAAAGAGATTCATACATGGAAAGGGACAGTGGATGAGGAATGCTGCCCCACACTATGCAGACTTAGGGGGAAAGGTTGTTGTACCAGGCAGTTTCATGCCTCTATGACTGTGGCCAATGAGGTTCTCTCTATAGGAATATCCTTCCCTGCCTTGTCTGCTTGCCTGCCCAAGTTCTAATTTACTTTTGCAATCGGTCCAAGCATCACCACCTCTGGAAAGCTGTGGTAGATTGTATTATTGGTCCAGATAGTCACCACCCCACCTGACCCTGTAGGAAGATTATACTTTCTGCTCTATTTATGGCCAACTTAATCACATGACTTGCTTTGGCCAATGTGGCATGAGTGAGAGTGACATATACGACTCTGGAGCAGAAGCCATTACACGGCTCTGCCATCTCTATTTTCTCTTTGCCATTAAGACCAGCCAGACCCACGTAGGAACAGCACCTTTACCTTTGGTTCCAGAATGAAGGGAGCATGCAGCAAAATCGCAGGAGACCTCTGGTGGACATGCATGTGAGAAAATAAAAACCTCGATTGTTTTTAGCTACTTGAGCCATTGGAGTCAATTGTTACTGCAACATGATGTAGCCCAAGCTGACAGATACACTCCCCAGTGCAGATTTCAGCAGCTTCCCCCTTATGTTACCCTTGTATCTCATGAGCAATCCAGTTATATCATTTCACTGGGATAAAATCATTTACTGTCTTCTCAGTGGACCCAATACTCCTCATCAACAGAGGCCATGTCATTTTAACTAGGTTTCCCCAGTGCCTTGCGTAAGGCGCAGAACACAGTAAGCCCTCAAGAAACATGAACGAGTAAATAAATGGTCAAAGACTCCTAAAGCTCGGCAGTGCCCTTTCCTCCTCCAGGAGCGCAGCCCTCTCCTGAGGCCTTTTGCGTGTTTGCACATAAACCTCTGTTTTCAAGGTGATACCAGGTGACAAAATTAACTCAAAGAACAAGCTGCTGCTAAACTGTATGAAACTGCTATCCTGAATAACAGGAATTCTGAGGAGCTTGACCTGGAGCAGAGAGGGCTTTCTGAAGGACGTCCTCAAGTTTCTAATGTCCAAGGCAACCGGATTCAACAACCCCAGTAGACTGGAGCAGAGGAGGGCCCAGGGGACACTGAACCGTCCACTCAGACTTCTCTTTGGGGCTGAAAGAGCTTGTTCACAAGTCAGTTTTCAAGAGCCTACCCAGGGCAAGCTCTTAGCAGGTAACGCTGGAACCTGGAATTGCAACCCCCAGCCCTGCTGCCTCTCTCTCGGTGAAACTTTACCCCAGGCAACCGCCACCTGGAAGCGAGGGCCCCAGGTCTGTCTCTTAGGGCAACATCCAGAATCATCCTCCAGCTAGGGGACGGGCCTCAGAGGAGCGAGCCCACACCTTCCGGGGCAGAGTGTTAACAACTGGGCGAGGGCCGGACCTGACTTCTGGGTATCTCTCGCCTTTCATATTTATTTCTCACCCTACCTCTGTGTCCAACACACACCACCTTACCTCAGACCCTGCGTCAGACGCACTGCATCCCAGAGGAGAGAAACCTGGGCTAGGCCTTGCTGCCCAGTTAGCAGGGGCAGCGAAGGCGTATTCTTCGGTGCTGAATGGAACCAAACCACAATATTTACTTCCGGGGAGGGGGGGAGGGACACGTGCTTGGGTGATCAACAAAGAGTGGAAATGAGCTGGTGTTTAGGATCCCTCTCCTCCTGCGGAGTTCCTGTTTGTTTTTCCACTGCCCTGTTCCAAGAGGGTGTACACCACAGGGGCCGTGTGGATAGCCTGTGGGCCGCCCTACTCCCCCTCTGCCGCCAGCAACCATGTGGACTCCGGAGGTGGGGTTGTGGCGGCCCAGAGGAAAACATGGGAGATTTCAATGCCATCAAGGGCAACCAGGTGCAGGATGGAGACACAAGAGTGTCCCATAGGGTGGACGGGGACACGGGGGCTGGGCCTGGCAATGACCTGGTGTGGGAAGCCAGTCATTGGAGGCGGGGTGAGGGGAGGTAAGTGGGGTGCCTGGCAGTTGGGCAGGCCCGAGGGTGGCAAGCTCAAGGGGCAAGGCTGGGAGCCAACCTCCCGCCCCCGCCCCCAAGTGCACGCTGCGGAAGTTTGCCAGCACGAAGCAGAGTCACGAGCCGAGCCAGAGCAGCGGAGCGGGCAGGGCATCATCAGCGCTGGGAGAACACGCGAGCGTGGGTGGATGGGGGGGCGGGGTGTTAAGGGGGTATCCTCGCATCTGACCGCACCCCTCGCCTCCACCAGCCGGCAGCTGTATTCCGCATCCCTACTTCTCCTCGCCCCAAATGCAGGAAAACCCCGGAGGGTACGGGAGAGCCTTTGGAGGGACTGGGGGAGGGAGCATGCCCCGTCGGAGGGCCTAGTGCAGCGCCGGGCGCCAGCCCCTACCCCCGTGCCTCCCTCTCCTCCCCCCCCGACCCCCCTCCTTCCCCTAGCTCCTAGTCGCACAGCTCCAGCTCCCCGGCTCCGGGGCTCGCCCACGCGCGGGAGCTCTCGGGACGGAGGCGGCGCGTTTAGCGGCGCGAGGGCGGTGGCGCCGGGCGGGGCGGAGCGGGCGCGGGCGGGGGCGGGCGCCGCGCTCCTACGCAAGCAGCCGCGAGAGGGGATCCTGGGCGCAGGCCCCGCCCCCTCACGTGCCCGGGGCGCAGCGCCGCGTGCCGCCCGCGTGACCGGCAGGCTCCACCCGGCCGCCGCCGCCGCTCGGCTCCCACGCGTGGGAGGGAGGCCGCCGCGGTGGGGGCGGGCCGGCCTGAGCAGGCGGAGGGGAAGTCTGCGTCGTGCAGCCACGTCCCCGCCCGAGGCCCCGGCACCGCCGCCCTTCTCTGTCCCGGACTTGGAGACCAGGGTTGCCGGCCAGGGTTGCTGAGCTCCATGCTAGCCCGGTTGTGGGGGAAGGGGATGGAACTCGGTGAAAGGAGGTCTCCCTTCCTTAACCCCCACCCCCCTGAGTTTCAGGGATGCAAGAAGGAGGCAGAGTAGGGGGACTCTTCTGTAAGGGAAGAGACGGTTCCAGATTTAAACCTAAGTTTGGCTTGGGAGGGAGGCGGGGAGAAGAGGTTTTGAAATGAGGGGGAGCCCGCAGCCCTCTTTGGCCTCCGTTACTGTGCCGACGCTGTGGCGTAGACGCCTCGGTTGGTCTCGACCGCCAGACTCTGAGCTGGGTTGGGTCAGGTGCCCTGGCTTACTGGATCCTGTGCCGAGCACCGAGCTCAGCCCATGGGCGAGAATGTAATATCTGCCTCCTTCCCGGGTCGGTGACCTCGCTGACTCCCCCGGCCCCAAAACCCCTCCCGGAAATGGCAGACAAAGCACCTGGGGAGAACCAGTGAGCCCTGGAGGCCAAGGACAGGCCACGCACCGAATTCAGTGTCCACAGCAACAGAGAAGGAAACCCATCATCTGTGCCTTTGCGTGGTGTCCTTAAGTGACCCATGTTCCTGTAGGGTGTCAGGTGTTGAGAGAGTCCATGCAGGCTTGTTGCTGTCTTGAAACTTGTGTCTCACTGCTTGCTAGTTCCCGTGCCCGGTGAAACGGGGTGGGAGGGTGGCTCTAGAGTGGAAATCCCTAAAGTAAACCATCTCAGGGAACAGTGATGGATGATGTGGCCCAGAGGGTGGGAGCCGGATGCAGGGAAACCACCAAGCGCTGGAGGAGGGGCAGAGGTGTGAGGGGGAGAGGAGAGGACCTGCATCTGACCCAGGCCCACTTCCCTGTGGGAAATCATGGGCTTGGTGTGTTCTCTTGAATGTGGATTATAGTCTCTAGAGCAGAGGTAATTCCCCAGGACGGTTCTTTTATGGAAGGCAAAACCTAAGTGTGTCCAGTTCTTAATGTGTTCGTTTCTGGGATGATCAGAATGGAAGACATTTGGAGACAAGGAGATAGGTCCCCTTGGGCTGTGTGTCTAAATGTCAGTGTATCTGGACAATTGCCTTTCTACTCGTGGCTTTTAAGGAGGCCACTTGGCTCTCAACACTCACTATTAGGTATGAGGGTGGTCAATATAATTGAATAGCTACTGAGTGCCAGGCACTGTGGAGAAGCCAAAGGGAATGCCAGGTAATGTCCTTGACCGAAAGGAGTTTACATCTCTTAGGGAAAGGCCTACCCTACGTTCTTGAAATACGTACTTAAGGAAATGTGAGTGACTATATGAGGTTAAGAGCCAACATGAGTGGTGTAGACAAGTGCTTTGATAGAAGGGGGAGAGCAGTAGAGGCCAAGAAGCCAGAGAAGAATGGGGAGGTTTTGAATAAATGGACAGGAGCTGGGGAAGGTGTCCTAGGTGCTGAGAACTCCATGAGTAAAGGCAAGGAGGAAGGGATGGTTGTGGGCAGCCCACTGGTCAGGGAGAAGGCTGGTCTGGCTGGAACAAAAGATTTAGGATTAAAGTCAAAGATTGCCTTAATGAATGAATCTACAGAGGCCCAAAGCAGAAACTATAGGTTCCCCTGCAGCCTCTCGTTAACCCAATACACTAAAGCTCAGCTCTGATCACATAAAGCCCTCATTAGGAACATGCTATGGCTCTCCATTGCCCACACTCTATCATGGCACTCTGGGCCCTTTGTGACTTATCCCAAACAAACCTGTTCAATCTTACCTCCCATTCTGCCCTTTCAGGCCTGCCATAATCCACAGAACTGCCCCGGGGCCTCAAACACGCCTTCTGCCTTCCCTGTTTTGTGCCTTTACTCATATGCTTTTCCCTTTCTTTGGAATGTCTTCTCCTCCCTTGCCATTTCTACCCACTCATCCCTGAAGACACAGCTCAAGTGCCAGCTCATCCCACAGCCAGATGTAATTTTCATCTGAGTTCCCACAACACAGTGTACTCTATCTTGGCACCTCACGTTCTACGTTGTATTACGGATATGGAGAGGCAGCGACTTTCAGATTAGGTGCTGCTGATCCCATCACTTCTTGCCACCTCCATCAATGTCAGTCTTACCCAAGCTACCATCATCTCTTGTTTGACTGCCATGATAGCCTCCTGACCCGTTCAGTTGCTTTCCTCTTGCCCTCTTCAGTCGGTTTTCCACACAGCAGCAAGTGTGATCCTTTTAAAACATAAACCAGATCATGTTACTCTCCTGCCCCCAAGTCTACAATGGTTCCCCATCACATTCAGATGTAACTTAAGATTAACATGACCTTCATGACCCTACGTCATCTGGCCCCATCTACCTTTCATAGGCTCCCTGATTTCTAGCCACCTTGTTCTTCCTGTTTCTGGAGTATTCCATTTCTGCCTCAGAGCCTTTGTTCTTGTTGGCCCCTCTTAATGGAGTGTCTTTCTTTTAGAATTTACAGGGTTCACTCCCTCACTTCGTGTTTCTGGTCAAATACCTTTTTCTTAGAGGTGTTCCCTGACTACCTTATCTAGAATAGGACTTCCTATCAGTCACTCTACATTTCCTTACCTTTGCTTTTTTAATTTTTTTTTCTTACCTTTTCTTAAGAGCCTTTACCACTGTCTGCACCATATTATGCTTCTTCGGTTATTTGTTTATTGTCTGGCACTATCATGAGAAGATAAGATTGGTGAGGCAGGAACTTGTCTTGTTCACTGATGCAGAACAGTGCTTCCTCGCACATAGTAGGTGCTCAGTTTGTTAAATGAATGAGTGAATGGATCTTAACTGGTACTCAACTATAAGCTCCTTGAGGGCAAGCACCATGTTTTATACTTGGGTCCCCTTCCCCAACTCCTGGCTTCTGTACATGTAAGTCCACTCAAATGCTCATTGAGTGAATTTCAGATTCTGTAGAGAGTATCGCCAACTGATTTTTTTTCCCCCATTAATGTGACTACAGCTGTTTAGAAGACATGAGGATATGGTCTTTACCTATTCTGTCACCTTTAAGGACAGAGCATTGACCCCCAGAATATCCACCAGATCACTGTTTCTCCACTGATGAGTTGGGACCCACATTTTGTGTGTGTGTGTGATGAAATAGAGCAAATGAAGGAATATCAGAGTGCATCGCAAGTTGTTGTAAGGCTAAGTATTATAATCTTTCAGCTTTGTGTGTGTTATCTTCAGGTTATGATATAAAATGAAAATCTTACTGTTGGCCATGGGCCAAAACTTTGAAAGTTCTAGATGCCCCATAGATGGTCATCTGTAGAATGTATGCTTATAGTCTTAATAGTTAAATAGCTAACATTTACTGTGGGTTAACTCTGTGCCAGGCAGTGTGTTACACACTTTCACATACATTACCTTATGCAGTTCTTTTAACAGTTCTAAGGGCAGGATGCTGTTATCATTATTATTCCCATTTTACAGGGGAGGAAACTGAGGCTTCGAGAAATTAAGCAACTTGCCCATGATCACAAAGGCAGTAAACAGTTGGGCTGATGGTCCACTTTCAGCGCTCTCCTTAACTGCTATGCTACAATATCTCCAGCAGCATATATTGTTTAATTTAATGAACTTAACTGAAAAAGCTCACCTTTTCTTTGTCCATAAAACAAGTACTACTTACCCAGCCTTCCGACTGGAGATTTTTTCAGTAGCCAGTAGGAACCAGTGAGGAATGTGGATTCGGGGACTTTTGCCCTGCCAAAGAGGAACACGGCCACAGACAGCCCATAGCTTGGCAGGGAGGAAGATGGTGCTGTTCTTCCGTCTTCAGATTTCCCTGGCAGGGCCCCCCAGTGGTTGAACCAGAGATCCAGAGTCCATGGGGGCCCTGTAGGTCAACCTCCAGGGGCACAGAACAGAAGGGAGAAATTGCCAAGTGCCTCTGGAGGGCCAAATGGAGAATCCCCAGCTCCCCAACCTCAATGTCCAGACCAACACGGAGTCCCAGAGCCTGGGAATGCCAAATCTTGGCTCCTGCAGGACTTGACAGCCCTCCACAACTCTCACCTCTCCCCAGAGTACAAGATCTGAACGGGCCAAGTGGGACACTGTGCAGTCTTGGGCCACACTGCAAGCCCCTCCCTTGGCCCTCTCTTTGTTCACCAGGCTGCCAAGGAAGGGAAACCAGGCCAGGAAAAGAACTGGCCCCCTCATCCACGTAGGCAATTGCAGCTTTGCCAGCACTTGGGCATCTCCTCCGAGGTCAATAGGTCTTTATACAGGCTGGGGATTCAACCGTCTGAATAGCAGAAATGTGTTTGTTTCAGGGAAGGAAGTGGGGCCAGGAGTGACAGTGTGTATATGTGTGTGTGTGTGTGAGCGCGCATGTGTGCACGTGCGTGCGCGCAAGAAGGGAGGGGTAGAATGCAGCCTTCTAAAGGCACGTTCCTGCTGTGCACACTTGCTCAGCCTTTGCAGGCAAACGTGAGACTGCAGTTGCGGCTAAAATATGAATGAATGTTGTTGTGTGCAGGTGCACGAATGACTGTAAGTTTCTGTGAATGAGTGCATTTGTGATGAAGGGCGTCTGGGAGCCTTTGCAAGCTGGGGTAGTGGTTTGCAGGTGCCTGGTTGGCTGGAAGCATCCACATGATCAGTGTCTTTACCAAAGTCTGTAAGTGCTGGGTTGGGGGAGAGAGTAACACTGGGTTTTCTCACAGCATCTCCCTTTTGCTGCTGCTGCTGCTGCTGCTGCTGCTGTGGCAGCACAAACCATTGGCAATTGTCTTGTCCTCCCTGACCCCTCAGAGAGGAAAGAGGGGAAGAGACAAGGAAAATCACATGGTCAGTCTGTCCTCAGTTGAAGTTTCCTCCAAAAACCAGAAACTGTCCTTAGATAAACTTTAGCCCTACTAGCCCTCAATGCTTCTCCTTGGGGCTGACAAAGGGCAGATGGGGTTTGGTTTTTTTCTGCCCTGCACTCCCCTGACCTACTAGCCTGGCATAATAGAATTATGCATTTTCTGTCCTTGTTTGAAAATGTTGAGAATGACAAGATCTTACCCAGTCTCTCTCTCGACTAGATATCAGGGAATGAAAGGAACGGCCTCATTCTTTTAGGACATAGTGATAAGCACAAATGATCGGGTGATGATGAATGGGAAACCTGACCTTGTGGGTGTATCAAAAAAAATTGAGGGCCCTCTTAATTTTGTCACGTTATTTAAGTACATCATGGAAGCTGCTTCTTCTCCACCCAAGGCCCCCCACATCCCTTGTCATCCAGATGCTTCCCAGGAGGGCCCCTGTACACAATGGCCCTAATTAGTCCCCTCATTAACAGTCTCAGCAGAGGCCAAAGACTGAATGGGTCAGAGAAACCGAATTCTTTTTTCACTCAGAGGCACAAGTGCAGCACATTGGAGGAGAGTGGGTCAGGGCGAGAGGGTTGGGAAGCAAGAAATGTGGGCAATGAAGACTCTGAAACTACTGTAAATTGCCTCCTCTGAAAATAGAGAAATCCAATATGCCCCTCCCCAGAGTTTTGAGAGTGGCATCTATCACCCACCTTGCTTCTATGGGGGAGGCCCTCTCTATACTCTTGTATATAATTCATAGGTATGTCGAAAACTGTATAGTTGTAAAATAGACCAATTAGAACTGTATCGTGAGCTATGTGAGGGGGGCGATTGCTCCCCTATAAAAAGCAGATTTTTTAATACATGCAGATTTTAATAATATAATCTAATTATCAGATTGAATATTTAAATCCCCCCAATTAAACTTCAACCTGTTTCAGTGGGTGGCTGCTATGCCTTTTCTGCCAAGCAACCCTGAGAGGAGAGAAGATCCCAGAGCCTTTGCTTATGAATGTGCTGTCTCTGCTAAGTGTGAATGCCTTGGTGCTCTGTGTTTGTATGAATGGGGGTTACATGTGCTGGTCAGAGGCCACGTGAGACACGTGGGATGGGAATTATATCTTAAAAAGGTGAACTGGAAAAAATGAAAGGGTACAGTGCGAATGGCATAAATCTCCCCCGGGCACCCCCTCTTCTTTATTACCCACCACCACTGAGGCGCACCTGTTTCATTGAAATTAATTCCTGGCTTTGCAAATATCAATAGATCGATATCTGCACTGTGTTCCACCCTTCACCAGGACCACACTGCTGAAAGCAGAGAGCTGCAACACAAAAGATACCGCAGTCAGCTCAAGCAAGGGGTTATTTTTAGATCAGAAAAAAGAGAGGAAAGAAAAAAAAAGAGAAGCAGTTCTGGGTTTTTGCAATCTAATTTAGTCTCTTTTCTTAAGGAAAAAAAAAATCCCATCAATGGCATTTTCCATACAATCTGATTTCTATTTGGCTCCTAGAAAAAGAAGAGATCTAGGGCTGAAAATTCTGGAGTTTTATGGCTGATTCCAGCTAGTAGCCTTTCTTCACCAGGCTCCAGCTGAATTAATTTGATACTATTTTTGAAAGTCAGTGTTTCTAAGGGAGACCTAATGACGCACTGACGTCAATGCAGGTCAATAGCACACACTGCTGGAACTGGGCGTGCTACACCGAGCCAGAGCTGGAGCCTTTTCAAACAGCCCCAACTCTGCAAATATCCCAGTTTGCAGGGGGAAAAAAAGCCAGGGTTTGGTAGGCATTGAGACCCCCACCATTTTTACCGAACGCCCTCAAAATTGATGCATGTTTTCCTGATGGAAAAAAAAGAGGAAAAAAAATCCAAACAGATATAATCAGACGCACTGCAGTGCAAAATAAATAAATATAAAATTTTAAAAAAATCATACCTGTCAAAGGAACCGTATGTAATACACACACACACATTTACGCTCAGAATGCAATGCATATCATTAGGGTCTGTCTATATATAGCCCCCGAGAGTGTGTGCATCGGGACTTGGTCCCCAAACGGGGTTTTCGAACGTGGGTTATGAGTTCTTGCTCTGATCAGTTACTCAGGAGGTGCCTGAATGTATGGGGGTGGGAGCGTGGGAAGGGGGCTGCCTCCTCTCTCTCCTCCTTTCCTCCGGCTCTCCCCCTCCTTTCTTCTCTTTCTCTCTCTCCCCCTCCCTCCCTGCTTACCTCCCCTCTCTTCTCCCTCTATCTCTCCCTTACTTCCTTTCTTTCTCTTCTTCTCCCTCTCTCCTCCAGTCTCCCCCACCCTCTTTCTTACTCTCCCCCTCCCTCTCTCCTCTCCTTCTCTCCCCCTCCCTCTCTCTTCTCCCTCTCCCTCCAAGTCTGGCACTGAACGCGAACTGTTTTGCTTTGCTCCGGGAAGAGTGCAGACACAGAACGTGAAATCCCGAGCTTTTTTGCGTGGTGCATTTAAAACGCTTCCTTATTTATATTACCCTCATTCCCTCACCTCTCCCACCCCCTCACCAGTCCTTCCAAATTTCCCTAGAAATCTCTGTGAAGCGTGCGGAGGGGAAAACATTTGCACAAAAAGTGAAGGAGCTCGCCAAGGTAGGTTATACCGTGCACTGTCTTGTGTTTGGCTTTTGCAAAGTTTATGATGTCAGTTGATGGATGTTTGGAGGACTAGAGCTGTATGACTGGCCATGATTACTGTCTCTTTCATTGAACAATTATATTGTACAAATCGCCTTGACTTCTTGAGCAGGCTTTGCTGGGGTTGGGTGTGTGTGTGGTTTTTGCAGGAGTCATGCCAGCTGGAAGACAATCCTGTGGTGTCTCTCTCCCCCCACCCTGCTGTTTTGTGGTGGAGGGATGGAGGGGGATTCTGTCGTGGGCAATTTGTCCACTTTGTCGTATTTTGGATGGATTCTCATTCACTAAGTGTTTTCATTCTTGTAATTATTTTGCATATGAAATTTTAGTTCCGAAAAGGCTTCGTGAAGTCAGAGCAAAGTGGGGGAGCGAGGGGAGATGGAGAGAGTCAGGGCATGGTGGTGGTGATGCTAGTGGTAACATTTCTTGCATAGAGAATTTAATCTCTCTTCCCATTATTTGGAGAAATGCTAAGTCTTTAGTGGGTGCAAGGAAAATAATTGTTTTAAACCCTTAACAGCGGGTAAAATGAAATTAAAGACAAAAACACACCACGTTTCTACTGCAAGAGCAAAAACTGCTACAGCTCACAACCACCTGTAGAGGGAAATCTCTGTGCATGATTTCTTAGGGCCGGTTGTGTGGAGAAAATCCGCCGGAAAAGGCGCCTGGCAAACTTTGCAGCTTGAAGACAAGAGAGGCTGAACTCCGCAGGGTGGAGGGTTAAATCGTGGCGGCGGCGGAGGGAGAGGCTGGCATGCAGCCAGGGCCTCTCAGAGTCTAGGAAGCCACGGTGCTGGCTTCCTTGCTTTGGGGGGCTGGTGCTGGGATGGGCCCAGCTTGAAGTGGAGAAGGTCAATAAATGGGGGCGCGGGCTTGCAGGGCGTGTGTAGTAGTGCTGGGGGCGGGAGAGGACGTTCTGCGAGGTCAGGGATTGGGTGGTGGCTGGTGCCATGTGGCGATGGCGGGGTCAGAGGCCGGTTTCTCCAGCAGA
This sequence comes from Lagenorhynchus albirostris, assembly GCF_949774975.1. Classification (NCBI taxonomy): domain Eukaryota; kingdom Metazoa; phylum Chordata; class Mammalia; order Artiodactyla; family Delphinidae; genus Lagenorhynchus; species Lagenorhynchus albirostris. The sequence goes on along the minus strand of NC_083103.1, from coordinate 16,246,091 downwards.
GCCCTGGTTTCCCTACTGCTGCACAAAGCAGGGTGGTTACCAACAAGTGTTTCTCCTGAGAAGATTAGTTTTGACAGACTTCAAGGGGTTCTCTAATCTGGGTAAATCCACCAGGGCTTTATTGTGTGTAGCAAAGAGAGTCATTCTTTGTTAGGAGGGAGCTTGGGGAAGAGAGGTGGAGGGACAGAGAGAGGGGACTTTAGAACATCAGCCATTTGACTTTGGGGGCCAGAGTTCAAATCCTCCAGAGGGCTGAAAATGCTGAACCGGTACCCCTTCTCCCACCCCCATATCTTTCATCCTGAGCTTTAAGTTTAATGGGAAAAATTCTGCGCCCGGTGTCGGTCAAACGTCCTCGATGGGAATTCCATGTGTCTGAGAGCAGGGCTTTTTTTGGCTTTTTTTTAATCTAGGGAAGCAGGCAGCACTCTCAGCAGTAGTACTGTGTTCTCCCCTGCAAATGACCTTCTAGGAAAGCGGAATCAACTCCACTCCGATGAGCAGCCACTTCTGGGAGGTGGAACACAAGTGTCTTTAGAGGGGAGAATCCACTCCCCCCATGGCCTTTACATATAGACGTTGGGGTGCCATTTGAATGTCTGATTAAAATGCACTTGGAAATATGGGAAAGATAAGAGGCAAAGATACTGTGGTGGGCTGGTGGTGGCGAAGACCACCCAGATGGGGATGTGATTCTGAAGCTGTGAGTTAGTGGCTTTTTCCTCGTGGGGAGCTGGCTGGGTTACCAAATTAACATGAGAAGTGAATCTTGTTCAGCAGAGGTGATGGGAGATCTGGGGAGGGTACTTGGAAGTTAGAATCAGCAATGGCTTTGTCACCGCATGGCTCCAGAGCTAGAATAACCCAAAGGCAAAGAAATGGGGTTGGAGGTGAGATGGGGGCACAGACTGGCACTGAGCCTGCTGTTGGTATGAAGCTAAAGAAAGCAGAGTGGATGGCGACTCCATCCTTATGGACCTGCTGGTATGGAGTAAAAGCAGGCCAGCAGGCCCAACATCCACTGTCCACATCACTTAAGTGCCTCGTTCATGAGACTCTCCCCTCATTTTCTGTCCAGTAGTGGAAGGGAATAGTCTTTCACAGCCTAGGAGGCAGTGGGGTCACTGTGTCACTCCTTTCAGAAGGAAGTCAAAATTGTTTCTGTTCTTTACCTAAGTCAACAAGTGTTTGTCTTCTTCTGATATAAAGGGAGAGGAGAGTGGTTACAAGAAAAACTCGTCCTAGAAATAGAGCCATGTGTCCCCCACAGTCCCCCAAACCCATCAGGATAGCTCTCCACTCTTAGCTGTGGTCTCTTGAGGACCAGGTTCCAGAAAGACACCATCGTCACCCCAGCCTCAAAGGTGTTTCGTGTCAGTCAGCCAACCCTCCTTATCCCCACCCCCGTCCCAGAGATCCGTGTAAAGACTGCCTCTCTCAGGTTCTACCAGGTGCCCAAGTGCACATCACATGCAAACACTTATGTGCATGTACATGCACATGTGTGTGCCAAGACCACAACAGCACCCACATGTGCATGTGTGTGTGTGTGTGTGTGTGTGTGTGTGTGTGTGTGTGCAGAGTTCTCTCCACACATGAGCTCACGAACAGCACACAAAAGACTGGACTCTTCATCTCTGTCAAGTGTGAAGATGCCAATGGAGAAAGGCCACTTCCAGTTTAGGGGTGGATCTGACGTCCCTGAGTGTATGTGGTGAACCTGAATTTGCCTGGGGTTTCCTCATATTCATTCAGGAGTGTCAGTTCCCCCTTCGCTCAACGTTGGAGGCCATTACTGCAAGCAGATGCTCACCCGCTTAGGAGAAGAATCAAGTCCAAGTTTTCCCTTCATTGCCTTGGATGAGCTCTAGTGCTTCGCCTCTGTTTCTCAAAAGAAAAATAAGGGTAGGAGCAGGGCCAGCTACATAATTCATGGGGCCCAGTATAAAATACAAATGTAGGGCCCCTTGTTCAAAACGCAGGAAAAAAGTGATGTTAAAGGTACTAAAATATAAAGCTTTTTTCCTTGAGTCTCTCTCTCTCATCTTGTCATGATGTTTTTTATTTGCTGTTTAATGTCATGCTAAATAAAAGTTAAAATTTCCAATTATTAGCATAAATTTTACCATCCATTTTTATATTGTGCAACGCTAGTTTTAAATGCAAACGTAAGAGCATTTAATTCATTTGCAGAGTCACCAAAATCACACAATTTGTATTTCATAGGTTATACATGCATACGTATTCAGTCCTTAGCAGAACAATGGACACGTTGAACAAAATGAACTCAACTGCTTTTATCTGACTTCGAATATGTGAACGTTCTACCAGCATCTCTGACTTCACCTTGCTTATGAGTAAGGAAGGACTGAGAGGAAAAGGAACTATGGGCTGCTCTCTCCTGCCCTTTGCTTCCGTGTCATCCTTTTCAGCATAGGTGGTTGGCAAATAGAGGGAAGGAACATGAGTAAGAAATGATAGGGTAGGGTTCCTTGGTCATTAGTGTTTCATAGAACCCCCACTGCCTTCTTTCTACATTTAAGCAAGTTCTGGTTTCAACAGCATGACCTCTTGGTGCTGTCTATGGCCCCACTTTCTCATAGACTCACCTTTGACTTGCTTTGAATCTTACTGGGCTCCCACTGGAATTCTGTGCTCTTGGGGTACTGCCAACCCAACGGGGCAGCAAGAAACGGTAAACACATATATGGCTTGTGTCTTCTCTACTCGTGCATTCTCCATTGTCCCAGAGACTCTACTTATAAAACACAAGTGCAAAGATAAAATTATTAAGAATTTCAAAACAATGACAGCAGAGGATTAAACCAAGCACTCGGCCCTTCTGAGCACAGGGCCATATGTGAGTACACATGTCGCACACCTGTGAAGCCAGCCTAGGCAGGAAGAGGTGAAAAGTAACCCAGATCCCAGACTGAGAACACTGTTGCTCATTTTCCCTCATCAAGCAAATAACCCATCTGCAGCAAAAACCTTCAGCAGTCTCCATTTTTCATCCATTGGGGTTTTCTTCTCCTCTAACTAAGTCTCACTCGGTGGAAAGTCCACCGTTTGCGGGTGAGGGTGTCACAGCTCTGAAGAGAGAGTTCATCTGCAGATCTCTCCCTGGTCTGCTGAAGCCTTGGATTAGAGTCTGGGCCTTGGAAATGAAGCATCTCTCCAATCCCCACCCACCACTTTCGACCTTGGCTCCATCAAGCAGCTCTTCTGCCTGATAGGTACTTAGGTTTCACCATCTACAAACAAATACAAAAAATACTTAGCTTGCTTTGTGAATAATTTTGCTAATTACTTAGTACTTATTAGTTGTTATTTATCTCACCACTGCTCCAAAGTCTGCCCAGGGATCTCTTGGTCTAGGATGATATGTTCTCAGCAATGACTTTGGCACTACATTCAATTGATGTCGACATGGAAGAATTAGGGTTTGAGACCGAAAGGGTCAGGAGGAAGACAGTCCTATATTCCTGATGGACCCCAGAAGAAAGGGAATGTTTTCTTCCATCATCAACTGCCTCCCTACTTCTTACCCTCGAAGGAGCAAAGCTAGAGGGTGCCTCAGAATGTGAGGTGGACTAGAATGGAAATAGGATGGCATTAAAAATGCATCCAACATGGAGAACAAAGACACTATGGACCCTCCATCACTGAATCGGGGACTTTAAGACTTGAGTTTTTCAACCTTAATCTAGTTTTTCTTTCTTCCTGGTCCTTCAGGTGACAGCAACATCCTTTTGTGAAATATTTAGCTTGGACTTAGCTACTGAGAATACCTAGAGAAAAGAGGAAAAGGAGTTACTCTTATTTATTCTTTTATATAACCTTGACTAGACTTCGAGGCTGCTGCAGTGACAGCTCAAGTTAATGGATTGAAAGACCAATCAATGAATGATTACTCACTGTTTATGAATGAGCCTAGCACAGTGCTTAACCCATGCTGGGTGCTTAATAAATGCTAGCTGACTCTGAGTATGTCTCATTATTGTGGCAATATGTTATAGTGAAAGAGCCAGGGATTTGGTATCAAACCACACAGATTCAAGAAACCAAGTGGATGTATGATCTCGGGCAAATTATGCAGCTTCTTTGTGACCTGCTAACCTCACCTAAAAAGTGGGAGTATTCACATTATAATGCCTATTGAGAATGAAATGGGAAATGAGGTGGCTTATCCGAAAGCACCCTTCTACATACGTGATACATGAGTCTGCACATATGTGCGTGCACAGAGGAAGATGTTAAATTTTTTAAAACCCTGCCTTCCTGTCTGTCTCACGTCACTCAGCCGTAGAGGTAGACATGGGTCTCTGATAGGCTAGACTCTCACAGCGTCCTGAGTATGGCGACGAATAGTTCAGGCTTTGCAGCCACACATAGCTGGGCTCAAATCTTGACTCCTGTATTTGGTTGGTTATGTAACTTTTCACCAGTTATTTAAACTCTCTAAGTCTTGGTTTCTTGACACTTAAAATGAGAGTAATAATAGTATCCACCTCAAAGAGTTCTTATAATGATTTATTGAGTTATTTGCAGAGGGCTTGGCACAGTGCCTGGCATACACCAAGTATCTGATGTATTACTAATATTTGTTATTGTTGTCTTGATGATTATACCTCTGGCCACTGACGGGCCCAAGGAAGCAACAGAAAAGTGACTTGGGAGCATCTTCTCATGGCATGTTGTGGGATGGCATTTCCACCATATGCCTTTCTTTCCTGGGTAGATTCTTCCTTTTCTGAAGCTAGCAGAGTTGTTCTTAGACCTTTTCACATACTCAGGTACTCCTCTTGGGAGATGCTGGGTAAAATCTACCTCCCCTCTCCTTACCCTACTGAAAGTCAAGGGAACTATTCTCATTGACCCTGCCAAGCAAGGGACAGGCCTGGGAAGCTTTCCCTGGACCTTTCCCTTCAGCTCACAGCCCATAACCCTTTTCTCCCAGAAGCTCGCAGTCCTGAAGTTGGAGACACCCAGGTAAGTAGAAAGGGGCCCAGTCAATACTTAGCACAAGTCTGGACCTCAAGAGTATGGGTGTAAGAAGATCATCTGCGTCTGACTCACTGGAGCCGAGGGACAAGACTCAAGTCTCCTCCTCTCCACTGGGGCAGATGTTCCAAGTTCTCCTTGGACATTGTGAGAGTCCCTCAGTGACACCTTGGGGGCAAGTATGACTATCTACTCCTCATCCAGGTCTTGATTTTCAATGACCTCATTCTCTAATAGAGAACAGAAGAAAGTAGTAACTTACCCAGTCCCCATGGCCTCATCAACATCATGAAGGGTCCACTAGATAGCAGGCCATATACTAGTCTCTGCAGATTCAGAGATGAGACATGGATCCTGCTTGCCACCTTGGTACTCATAGTCCAAAAGGTGAAAGAGGCCTTTAGCAGCCCACATTCTTCTTTCAGTAAGCCCTACACCCACCCTGATTTCTTATGAACTTATAAAGCCCTTGCCTGACCAATAAGCCACCATAGGCTTCCTTTCTCTGTTGCCAACTTGTATGTCCTGTGTCCCACTACATCAGGAATCCTTTCATCCATGAGTTTATATGAGCGTGTTGAGGAGTGTGGATGTACCAGGTGGAAAGAAAAAAGTTCATCCGTTAAGATCCAGGTTCTAGTTCCAGAGACTTGGTAGTATTTGGGGATGATGCCAGGTTTTTATGGCAGTTCATCCTATTGCAAGGCCACAGGCTGATTATGTTAGGGTTCTTGGGTCCCGGAATTATAGGACTTACCCATACCACCATATCTTGGCTATTAAGAATGACCAAGTCTGAGAGGGGAGTGGCTTCACCTACCCTCACTCTAGGGCAGCAGTTAGTATCCCAATTCACTCTGAGGGTGATTTGCTTCTACTTATTTTTCTACATTGAATTCACTTAGATTTGGAAAACAAAATCGTTCAGGGAGGTGATGTAAGAGAAAACAGCAAAACAGGCACTATCCCTCCCTAAAAACGTTTCTTCAGCCACCTCCTCCAAGACAACAGGATTTCTCCTGCTCTACATTAACCTACTGATGTATAAGCTCTCAGACTTTTAAAGGCTAACCACCCACCACCTATGTAGCTGGTGAGCTGCATATTTGGGAACAGAAATCAATGAGCTCATTCCCTAACTTGCCCTGTGAGCTGGTGCAAGCTGACTCTCCCTCCCGGCTTTAGTTCCCGACACAGATTAGAAAAACACCTCCCTTTCATTTCTAGAAGGTGGGGTCTTGAGTACTGGTAGCCTCCTGCATCAGCAACCACTGTATTCTCTTATCTGACACGCTGTGATCAGAAAGCCTGACTGAACCAGGAGTCAGTTCGGTTCTAGTCCAGGCTCTGCTGCCCTAACCCAGTGGACGTCGGTAATTCACTTGGCCTCTTTTGACCTCATCTCTAAAACAAGGGGTCAGAGTCCACCCGCTCTATAATTTATGCAATCTCATGACTGTTGCTCAGAGCAAGTTGAATAATTCTTTTCCGTAAGGAGCTCCTCGGGTGTTTGGAGGAGTGGGCATGTATGTGTTAAAGGTACTGTTATCACAGTCTTCTTCTATGGCCCTGGAATGGAGGGATCAGGGGTTCCTCAGGCCTCAGGCAACAGGTTTCTCTGGGCCCATCAGTCCCTGTGATGTCTGGCCTTCCGCAGACTATCCACAGCAAATATAACACCAGACTGAATGTGGATCCCTTTTCATTTGGGATCTATACATGCCCAGTCTCCTGCCAGCACCTTGGAGATCCTTCCATGAAGAGGAGAGAATCTAGCACAGGGCTCAGAGCATGAGCCAGATAGCCTGGATGAAAATCCTGCCTATTTAATAGACTCTGAGACCTTGGACAAGTTCGGTCACCTCCCTGTTTCCTCATCTATAAGATGGGAATAATACTAGTACCCCCTCCTAGGGTTACTACAAGAAGTAAACGAAGATGTGCGAAGTGCTTTAGGACACTGCCTGGTGTATAACAAGTGTTCACTGAATGCTTTCTATTATTATTAGTGTTTCCCCCTTTCTTAAGGCATCTCTGTCCCTAATACCCCACCCCTTTGGGTCCCTTGGGAGACTGTCATGCATTTGAAGAGGATTTCAAGGAAAACATAAATACCCTGTAGCCCGTTTGGCGCTGGAGGGCTCTAACCAGGATGCAGAGAAGGCAAGCCGCAGCGCGATGAAAGCTGGTCCCCGCTGAGGGCTGGCGCCTATGTGTTCAAGTGAACTAGGCCACAAGTCCCTGATCAGAATGAACTCTTCATAGGCATGACCTCCAGACATAGTCAAAACATTAGTCATTCTCCTGTTACAACCCAGACCAAAGTTTTGTCTTCATTTGTAACTGAACATTTTTCAAACCCATTGGAACCAATTTGCTAATACTGTTGGCCCAGAGCAGCAAGTTATTCCGTGAGTCAAAACATTTGGTGTCAGCCCTAGAGACGAGGGGATGAGAAGACAGGGTAGGAGGGACCTGGGACAAGCTTGGGCCTTCTTCCTGTAGCCCGTGGTTCTCAGGCTCTTCAAGGCAGTATCGGCTTTTCTCCTTCTGGTCATCAGAAACCTACCTTCTCACTGGACAGCTTCCCTCTGTTGACTTCAGGAGTGGAGGGTAGTAGGAGAGTCAAGCTCATGGAGTGATTGAAGGTAGGGCCTTCATCATCTATGATTAAGGAGAAGTGCCTCCTCTGGTGTTAGCTGTACAGCCTCTGCTTTTCCTACCTGGTCCAAGCCCCTATGTCAAAGGAGCCAACACTGACCCTTAGCCAGAGTTGGGTGAACAGAGCCAAGCAAAGTTACAAATCAGGGTAGATGGAGTCATAGCTTGAGAGCTGCTGCTAACATCCATTACCTACCCCTGGCCCCCAGATTATTCTTAGTGACAGTTCCCAAAGAGTCTTTTCTTTTCTAGCATAGGGCCTAAAGAATTCTACTCTTGAACTAGGTCCCCAGCTATCAGTCTTCCAGCTCATCCCCAAATTCTGAATCCAATGAAATTTCCAAAGATATAATGAGTCCCTTTTGTTCTCCGTGGCTTGGCCAGGTGTTAGAGGGACTATCTTAGAGATAGAAAAGGAGGTAAAGAGCTTCATCATGGTGGTAATTTTTTCCTCCCAAGGCAGGTTGCACTTACCCTATGGAAATGAGACAATGGAATGACAAGGAACATCAGATGTTTCCATTGGGCCTGGGTGGGACTTAACAAGGTGTGGGCCACTGCCCAGGCTCCTCTTACCCTTGGAAACAGCCCCTGAGGCTGAAGGGAACTCCACTATTGTCTGTTCTGGAGAACCTGGCTAGGGCTCAAAGAGGGGCTGCTCTGTATTTCAGAATACAGCTACTACACTGGCTTAGGCCAGGTTATTAGCCTCGCCAAGGCCCAGCTTTTCAACTTGAAAGTGGAAATTGTAAAGGAACTATTTCACTGAGTTACTGTAAGGACTACATGGGATAATGTATACATACCTCTTAGCACAGCACCTGAGGCTTGTCAGTACTCAGTAAATCTCAGCTGTTGTTACTCTTGATACTGTACCAGCAGGGGGAGGGAGAATAGCGCTCATATGTTCTTAAGCTCCCTGAGTGGCAAGCCTTCATCTTATTCTGGGCTCCTCCTGAGCTATGCATCATCCTGGAAGTAGGTGAGGCACAGAGCCCCTTGGGTACCCTAAAAGAAAGGAGGCCACTGCTAATCAAAACCAGACTGTGAGCAAATGTTAATTGTAAGACAGACTGGAAAGATCTCCCACCGTCTCTTGGGGCTCCGACTACGACACTGATTAACTGTGAACCAGAAAATAAGTGTGGGGGATAAAAGTTTGTCCCCTGATAGTGGGCCCCCTGGTTGACCTGAGGAATCTGAGCAGAGAAGGAACTGTGGAAAAACATGGCTCAGAGCCTCAGTAGAGTCTGTCTTGCCACCTCTTGGCAGCCATCTTAGGTCTTTTATCTGAGAAGGATTTCACGGCCATCATTGAGTTTCGCAGATGCTTGCATTTAAAGGTTCTTCAGAGCAGACAAGGACTATTCCCTTCACTCTGCTGCTTCACAGCATCCAGGTTCCACGACTGCCTTATAACAAATTTGCAACAAGGTCTTTTAGGGACTGTGAGTCTAGATTTTTGTGGGGAGAGGATGGTTATTAAAGCTAGAGCATACTCAAAATTCCACGGGCCAGAGAAGTGTTAGCTTCAAAAGTCTCAGCCCCACATCTTCTGGATCCAGCCCCAATAGGAACTTTCTATTCCAACTTGCCACCGTAGCCCAAGAGCTGAACCTTGGCATGGGACTCAAGCTGTCTCTAAAGTACAAGAACCCCTGGGTTCTCTGAAAGCAGGACTGGGTCCAGGTCTTTGGACGAGGGCTCCAGTTTTCTCTAAGTAAAAGATTTCTGGTAGAGAAAAAGTCCCGGGCCTCCGGGCAGAGATTTATCTTATACAGAAATGAAGGAAATGTAGACCAGAGTAGTTTTACTGAGGAGCTCCCTCTACTGGCTCTTTGATAGAAATTCCATAGCAGTCATTCTGCCCTGGCCTGTGGGTAGCAAATTGAGGCATCTCAGCTTCTTGGTGCCTAGAACCAAGGAGAAAATAAGATGTCCTGAGTCATCAAGGGACATGAAACTCCAAAGACTGGTTTCTTCTGCCTCCTTCATAATTTCATTTAACATTTACTGGGTGCCAACACAGTGCTAAGCATCTTACTTGCATGATCTGATTAAATACTACAACTGCATGAAGCCAAGACCTGGGGAGATTAAATAAGTTGCTGGCATCACCAGAGACTAGCAGACGCCCGCCCCTCAGTGACCTTCATGGTTCTTAGAATTTTCCTGAGAGAGAGAGAGAGAACTCAAGGGAAGCAAGGACCAAGGGACAACATGAAATTGGAAGTGAAACGTGTTCTTATCACCTAACTTAAATAGGTCGTATCTGGTTCTAAGATTTCTCCATAAACTTCCTGGATCCTAGAGCATTTCAATCCTGTTTTTGTTTTTGTTTTTAAATTCAGTACATAAGGCAATTACTTACATAGCAATGCTTGTCCAATCTGTGCTCTCTGAAGCCCAGACTGAAGAAAACAGAGTAACTGCCACAGTGGCTAAGAAGAATTTCCATTATGGAGATGAGGCCATTTTAATTTGTGGAACATGTTCACACCGATGTTCTTAAAAATAAAATCCTATGAGGTAGGTAGGGCAGGTAGCAGTACGCACATTTTGTAAGTTGAGGATTTAAAATACTGAGTGCTGTGGCCAGATTTCGGTTAGGAGCAAATGGCAGAGTCAAGACCAGAATCTTCACTCTCAGCTTAAGTTCTGACTTTACGGTTGGTGTTGGTTGAAATTGAGGTCTCAACTGGGCTTTTTAACCACAGATAATAAAGATTGTGAAAACACCTCCTTGGTTTACACACAGATCTTGTCCTGAGTCACTCCTTTCCCTGTTTCAGGTTGGTTCATAATTGAGCTCCCTTGATACAAAGTCATTTGAGAATTGGGAATTACACAAGCCACTTATCTTTGTAAAGTTGGTCTCTCACCAGCCCACATTTTAAAGGTATCTAGGTCCCTGGAAGAATCTCACATATTATTTCAACTCTCCTGTACCATGCAAAGGTGTAATCCTTTTCACTTCATGCAGGAGAACCTTAAAAACATTTTTCCACATTGGTTCTTCCTGGGGATTTGAGATACGGGTAAGTCATAGGATTCCCATTTCTCTTTGGGCTGGGTGATGGTTTCCAGTTTCACTTCAGTGTCTCTAAATCTACACAGTGGGACAGCGGTCACATGGGATATTACCTACTTCCCCACCCCTGTCCCAAGACATCCTACTAGCTACTCCTTTCCCTATAGGCAGAGTGATGTCATAATGGGACCATAATGGTACCTGATGATAATAACACAGGAGATACAAGAGCAGGCTTTCTGCAGCACCTCCTGAGCAATTGGGCTGTCCCTGTCTTAAACAGAGTGGTTGGGTTAAACCCATTTGTCCATAATGTAACCTCCTGGCCCTCAGCTACCAATGGAAGCATCTCTCTCTGATTTGACCTGTTAATATCACAAACTGTGCTTTGCCAGAAATGTGACTTCTTGGTGAATAGTTGGTTCAGATCTGCCAATTTGGAGTGAACTATTTGGCCACCTGCTGGTAAGGCTGAGCATCCCTTTACCTAACTGTAGCCTTGAGCATCTGGCCCTTGTGTCCCTGCCAGTATCTGAGAAACTAAAATGATACCACTGAAGGAGAGGAGGGGAGAGCCTGGAACTGAGTGCTCCCAGGGAGCTGTGAGTGACGGAATGTAGATTGCTGACACCCTTTCCCTTTCATTCTTGCTGTTGTAGGAGCGCCAGCGACCAAGAGGAGACCAGATGAGTTTTCAAAGCAGTCCTCAAACACCCAGGACACACCTCATCCTTTGCCTCGTGCTTTCTGCAATGTTGCTGCTCGCATTCACCTTCCTATCAACCCTCGCCATCATCACCCTTTCCTGATCACCATCCTTCCTCCATTCACTGCCCACCCAGCTCTTTCTCTGAGGTGCCCCTCACAGGGGCAGTGGCTTTGCTCTCTCTTTGGCAAGTTCCTCTCTGAGTTATACCCAGATGGCTGACATTAGTTTCCCTCTCTCCTCCCCCTGCCTCATGCCAGAATCAGCCCAGCACTCAGCCCCCAGGTCAGGAAAACCACAGCAAATCCTACCTCTTCCAAAATGAAGCTGCAAGACTCTCTACCAGAGCAGTCACACTCAATGAAGGTACCCAAGGTATCTGAGAGTGATGTAATTGAAACCAGATGGAGAGACCAGAAATCCCTTAATCCCAGTCACATACAGTGAAAGAGCTTACTTAGGACTGATTGAGAATATGCGGGGTAAGGAGGAGAGAAAGAGATCCTCAGAATTGGATTGCCCCCCGAATACAGGATGGAATCATCTAGATTTTTTTTTCTCCAGTTAAATTTGCATTTCATCCTACCACATTGCTATGGCTTCACTCTAGACATTTTCATTTGAGATCCAAGGCTTTTCTTCATGGGTTCTGAGCCACAGGTTCCTGTATGGTGAGGTAAGTGACATTTACCAGCCCTGTCTAGGATGATTGGTAATGATCTCAGAAACCCAGTGCTCATGAAATAGATCTACCCTGTTAGGCTTGTTAAGATTTGTCATTTATTGCTTCCTTTTGACCTGAATGCCCTTTGGGGATCCCAGCCCTGACACAGACATTGGTCCAGTCTCACAGTGTTAATCTGGACTACAAAACAAAACAGACCCCCAGGATTAACCCAATCAGAATTTGTTGAGGTCAGAGTGCTCTCTTTCTCACAATCACTTCAAAAAGCGTGGTTCTTGGAAAACCCACTATACCTAGAAAGTATATTTTCTCTCCCCTACTTTTATTTCCACTTTTAGGGGTAAGCTAGAACCAATGGAAGATGCCAGGTTTTCACATGTGAGCTAAAGGTCTCTTCTCATGAAAAGATTCAGACTCAATTCATTACTTAACTCATAGCCTTGCCAATAAGTACAAAAAAACTGGCCAGTCAGCAGACATGTTAGTCCATTCTTCCACTGTTCCACTGCCTATATTTATTGGACAAGGAATTAGAGATGCAATACCCATTTTTTACTGTTGGACTATCAGATATAGCGATCCAAGTCTAGCAGACCAGCAGCTAATTTAAGCCTGCTTTAATAGTGAAAGGATAAAAAGTTCAGCTAATTCAGATCCACTAGACACCCCCCCACCCCCGAAATGAATCTGTGATTGAGGTCTCTCTGCCCACTGAATTCAGGTGGGTGGTCCATCAACCACAAGATTAAAGCCAGACTCACGCAGCTATCTTGAAGCACCCCTCACATGATTCCTTTCTCCCCGTGATCCAAAGCTCTGATCCTTTTCTATTTAGCCTCTGCTAAACTAAAGCACTCTGGTATCCCGAGCCCCACCCCACCCAACTGCTTCAGCCTCAGCCCCCTAACATGTGCTTGCTCTGGTTTCCTTGTCTTTGCTTAGATCATCACCATGTAACCCACTCTAGATACTCTTGGGTGACCCTCTAGGTCCCCATTCTCCCAAACGTGCTTTTCATCCGGTGAGGCAGGGGAAAACCTATCATCTGGTTCTCCAAGCAGTTAGAGTGGCGTAGGGTGGGGAGGAGGGCATTTGAAAGAGCGAAGAGCAGATATTGTCTTAACTGTTCTGATATTGAACACTGCCATGGCTTTCAGGTAGAGAGAGAGTTGAGACTTTTGAGTGCTGATGGCAACAAAAGGAAAGGGAGGGGCTGGAATTCTAGTCGCTTTCTTTCAGCGTGCAAGTGATCCTTAAACATATCACCCTCAAACCTCCCAATGTGCTGGCTTGTAAGAAGTGTTTTCCAAGACCAAATGTACCTCTTGTTCGGGGTAAGTGATGAAACGTGTACTTAACAGAGGAAGGGGATGGTGGAATAGCTTGTATTATGCATGCTGTGGCTTCTCTCCCCCACCGTGCTAATGGCTTCATCTCTAAAGTTTTCAGAATCAGGAAAATGATCAGGGATGCCAGTTTCTAAAGGTGTGAAGGAGGACCCGGATGACTAGCCAATCCAAATGCAGGTTTACTGCTGTTCTAACCTTCAAACAGCTTTCTTGGGAGACTGGTCTGGGGAGTTCCTAACTCCTTCCTGGTACCACCCATGGGGCTTCCTCAGTGGAGGGGGGAAACATGGTTGGGTATAGCGGCCTGGATGGACAGAAAGTTCATGGCATGTCTACTTCACACTGGCTGGCTTCAGACAAATCCCTTGAGTTTTGGTGAGGCTGAACAGGCTGGGGCTTTTGTTGGTAGAGAGTGGGGAGTCTCTTTTCATAGGCAGAGAGCCTCGCCAGGGTGGGAGGGGGTGTCATATTGGAGGAATAAATCAATTTCATTATTTAGGTCACTGCTGAGAAAGTCCCAGGCATCTCTAATTCCTAATGATGGAGCCTAGAACTGGTACATAAAAGACCAGAGATTGGAATAGAAGCAACATGATAGAGTGATGTGAGCCTGAGTATGGGAGCCACACAGCTATGAATACGATCGGAGATCCCTAATTCTACAACTTCAAGCTCTAAGACGTTTGCACAAGTTGCTTACATTGTCTGCTTTCCATTTCCTTAGCTTTAAAATGGAAAAAAAACCCCACTAATATTCTGGGAGTGATTTATGTTCCCAACAACCTAAAGGGGTAGGTAACCTTACTATAATGATAGCCATAAAATTGCCCTTTACGTATAAGATCATTCATGTAAAAGTATCCAGTGTAGTGTCTGGCACATAATAGGTGCTCAAAAACTATCGGCTTATTCTCCCCCTACCCTGTCCCTTACTTAGGCCAAAATAGTTCTGTTCCCTGATGGAGACATCTTTAGGCCAAGAGGAATCTCTTTCCTGGACGTCTTCCCTGATAGTCTCCCCTTGGTTGATTTCCTGAGAGCTCGATTTTTTTTTTTTTTTCCCTCTTGCAAACCCAGTACTTTACCTACTGGCATTTTTCTTGGTGCTCAGAGAGGAGACAAGAGACACAGGCAGGACATTTCTTGCCCTCACTGACCCTGAAAGAGAGGAGACTCAGTTCTTTTCAAGGGCTTCGTGACAGCAGCCTACCCCATAGGCCCTCTGGGAGAGCATTAGGGGAAATGAGTCCTTCTCATGCTTGGGGTGCCCAGGGACAGGTTGGCAGTGCAGAAGGCGGTTTGCATCTTGGACAGGTTCCATGTCAGTCTATTAATTCCCTGGGTCCTTAGCTTGGTTGCTCAGACCGGAATTGGGCACCACAACCCTTAGCAAAGACTGGCGGGACAGCTTGAAAAGCCAAGGTCACCAGCTCCAGTCCAGGCCTGTACCAGAAGACCTGACTGATGTGTAGGGAAACTGCAGATGCTGTCTGTGGAGGACTAACTTTCTGCAAATATTTCTGCTGAGCTTCCTAGGCACCTCCTGGCCCCCAGTGTAACCAGTCAGCTTGATTAGAGTAGCAAGGCAGGGACAGGAAAGAGGGGGTCCCCTTCTGGGGGCACGTGGGAAGGAGCATAGACATTGAGTCCAGCAGGTCGCCAAAGCTGGGTTAGTGTAATTTTGGCTGCCGCTCTCAAAAGTTTTGAGATGCAGGGTCTGAGCACATTTCTTCTATTTCCAACTCTGCCTCTTTTGTTAGGGTTACATACAGGGTTTTCCGAAAGCTGTTAGGGGCCCCCAAAGTGATCTTGAATGAGGCTGCCTTGGCCTCGACATCGGACACCATAGCACCCAACCACCATACAAAGCATAGAAACAGAAAGCAGGTCCCACAATGCTAAAGTGTCTCTTCTCTGTATAGTTTATGTAGTCTACAGAGAAAATGTATGGTCACATGAATTTATGCTCATATCTCTAAAAACATACCTACTCTGTTCCTTTAAAACCATACTTGGCCTGACACTTTCATTAATCCAAAAAGACTTCACTGAAACACATGATGGGGAAGCTTTCCTGTCCATCCGGCCACATCTGATGATCCCATGTGATAAGCCATGTTCAGTGCAAGAATCCCGGCAGACTCCATCTCATTGATGTTTCTTCTGACTGCCCACCTCCCCACTGCAGCGACATTCTCATGTGTATACATACATGCATTCATGGAACTAAAAATAAACAGCTGCTGATGGGCTGCCAGAGGGTGTCCTCCGTGCGGAGCAGCCGTCCTCTGTCTCCCTTTTGTAGGCAAAGCTTAAGTCACAGACAGGAGTTGAGCATACAGGACGGGCTTAAGCTTAAACCAAAATCTCTAAGATCACACTGATTAAAGGTCAGCCCCATGACCACTCTCTCCCAGGCCTTGTGCCCCAAATCCTAGCGGTAACCTCTGGAAAATTGTTTATTGGCATAAGGAAAATCATTGACAGGGAACGTTGATAAAGGAGATGGACCGGGCATGAGGGCACGATGTAAATAGCTCTCTGCTTTCCGGTTTTCCCACTTCTCGAGGCAGAAGTTATGTGAGGTGGATCTGGGATGCTGTGTATGTTTGGGGAGGGTGATCTGTGTATGTGATTTTGTTCAAACCTTCCAATCTGCAAGAATTCTTCCCACCTCCATCACATCCCCAATCAATAAACCCTCTGTCATGCTGAGATGTGGCATGTCTTCTGCTGAAAATCTCAGATTCAGATACAACACACACTGAGACAGACAGACACACACACACACACACACACACACACACACTTCGTCACTCTCATGAAACAAGCTCCTTTCAAACTGGTTTTAAAATAGCACTAATCCATTCAGCTCATTTTACAGGGGCATTATTTTAAGAAGAAAAATAGAAGATCCCCTGGTCTGTGAGAGGTAGAAAGGGTAAAGTGTCACCTAGTCTTAAAAAGTCCTGATAATGTCGCTAGAGACTAAGCCTTTGCAGTCTTTGTTCAATTTTCTCCTTCTACCTTTCAACAAAAGTTGTTTATTCGCTAATACCCTGCCATCTGGGCATTTATAGAGGTGGGTTTCCTTTCCGGGTGGTGGCGCGAGGGCAAAGCTGCAGCAGCAAGCCCTCGCTGTCCGTCGTCTCTCCGTCCGCTCTCCGCTCCCCGCGCCCTGCCTGAGGCACTGACTGGAGGCCGGTGGATTTGTGAATCAGCTTTCCCCTCCCCCACACAGGGGAGCCCCTAAACGCTGCTGGCCATTTGCAAAAGGCTGTGTGTATGTGTGTGTTTAATTGCACGTTTATTTTTTCCTGCTCTGGGAGTCTGTCTGTCTGTAACTTGGATGGTTGCTCTCTGGGAAGCTGTAGCTGTCTGATTCCGTGGGCGACCGAGCAGGATGCGTGGGCGCAGGAAACAGAAGAGGGAAAAGAAGGAGGGAGGGAGAAAAAGGGAGCAGGAGAGAGAGCGGGAGCCTTAGAATCTGTTACTTGCGTCACTCGAGGAGCCGGGGCTATCTGACCGACAAACACAGAATTAATCCGAGTTATAGCCATAGCTGTCTCCGCTACAGCGGCCAGCTGCGAAAGAGCGGGGAAAGGACGCTCGCTCCGCGTCTGTGCCGAGCCGAGTTTGCGCCGGGCGTTTGGGGAGGGGGCTGTCCTGCTGGGCAAACCCTCGGGGCCCCGCACGCCTGGTGCACACCAGGCTGCAGCCTCCTCTGCAGCTGCCCAACCCAAGCCTCGGGTGGCGCCCGCCTCGCTTGCTCAGTGGCTGCGCCGAACACAAAGCGCTGTCTCCGAGCAGAAGCCTCTTCTCGGCTGAACCAGACCCACCAAAGAGGAGAATCTGCACGTGACGTCAGTAGCTGATGACTGACGCAGACTGGCAAAGGAGACTCAAGGCGGCTGCTCCGCGCTGCCTTCATGAGTCTATTTTCTCCAACCCCTTCGTAGTGAATTACTAGAACGCAACACACATACATACATACATACACACACACACACACACACACACACACACACACACACACACACGCAGCCTTCAAAATATACATTTCCAAAGGCGGTGTGTTGCAAACACAGCGCGATTTTGCAAAGCATGGGTGGGAAATGTGGGAAGGGTATGGAGGAATTTTTATTTTCCTTCCTCATTTGGGAATCTCCAGCGTGGACAGCGTTAGACCCTAGAGCTTTCTTGGGACGCTCCTCTGGGGAAGGGGCCTAAGCACCTCCCCCCCTTTTCCCCAGCATGTAGGGAATCTGGTCAATGGAGACATGCAGCTCTAAAAGAATACATCCACTCCAAAGCCTTCTGCTCAGGGAGACAGCGAGGAGCTTGCAACAGGCAGAGGCAGATGGGAGTTAATGGGAGGGAGGGAGAATATAAGCAATATTTGAGTATTTTTCTGCTTTGAAAAACATCATCTGCAGTAATGCAAGTGAGTGTGCTGAGGAGGGGAGGGGGCGCTTAATGCACATTTAATGTTTTGGACGTAACGTTCCAGCGAAATGCCTTTGTGTGTGGAGGTTTTTTCAGTACTTGCTAAAAATAGCATCAGTGTTTGATCGTGTTCCAGAAATAGACCGAGGGCTGCACTGGGATAAAAAGCCAGCGCGGGTGGAAGAAAACCTGGACATCACCGCATTCCCCCCCCCCGCCCCCAACTATGTCTGGAAATTAATTGTTGGATTTTTCCTCTCCTCTCTCCTGTCTCCCTCTCTCTCTCCACTTTCTCTTCCCTCCCCCTATGTTTCTCTTTCTCTCTCTTAAGGAGTTCCCGTTTGGGTAAGTAATATTATGTCATGTGCATGCCGCAGACCGTGAGTATTAGCTGAGGCTGACTTTGTGCTTGCTCTGGGGTTCTTTTCTGGCTGCCTTTCACCCCTTTCTAAAGAGAAGGGTGGGACTGAGTAGGGGGTGAGGGGTATAGCTGTGTTTGTGCATAATGAATTTTGGGCTGCATGAAAAGGAACTGAAAGGGGAAATTCTTGCTGAGCCGGGAATCACCCCGACCAATCTCTGAATCAATAGCTGCAACTCTCTCTCTCTTTATGGGTCGGCGCTGTTGAGCCCAGTTCTCTCGACTGCCCCCCTCCCCTCCCCATTTTCTCTGTCTTAAAGGGTGTCCAGATACGACTTAATGGGCCATCTCTCTGCGAGATTAATGGAGACGATACGATATAGATTAAAATTGCATGGATGGGGCTGGGAGATAAAGAGAAGGAAAAATCCCTATTCCTTTGACAAACTTCCCTGCTCGCTCCGGTCCGGGAGCCCAAGGACCGCGACCCTGGCTGATCCCGGCTGGCCCAGGGTGCGGTAGCTGTCCATGGAAGGCAGGTGCTGAAAAATTCCTAGGTCCTCGGCGAGTTCAGCTCCGAGCGCCAGGGGGCGGGGTTGGCGCCAGCTGCGGACAGCCCCGCCCTGAATGCAGAAGAGGGATACGGAGAGGAGAGGGTTAAGGATGTTCAAAGGGGATAGTCGTGACTTCGGCGAGAGCTTTGGGGGAAAAGGAGGGGTGAGTGGGAAGGAAAGGAAAAAAAATTTAAAGGAGGGGGAGCAAAGTGTTAGATTCGAGGATGAGCCAAGGCCCAGCGCTCCAGGAACCGCAAGCCGGTGGTTCATCGGCTTTCTCCGCAGAGGCCAGGCACTATCTGGGTCTCCATTCCCAGGCGCCCGCACCTTCCCGCCAGTGGGTTTGAAAGATTTCTCTCCAGTGATGGTTACTTTCAAAATAAGAGGCTATAGGTTGCTGTATTCGGACCCTCGTAGCTGCCACTTCATGCCCCCACGTTCCCACATTCTGCAGTTCCCGGGAGGTGTGTAAGGATGTGTCTGTGCGTTATGGCATTTTTCTTACTATTCCCCCTCCTTCGCGTCCTAGTCATAGGAGCCCCAAATGAGTTGGTGGAACGAATGAATTAGAAGCCAAAACACAGGAGTTGCTGGTGCGATGCGCAGAAAATCCAGGCTTGGGAACATCGCACGGCGCCGTAAAGCCACAAGCCAAAGGGTTTCTGAAAACCGGCTCTAAAGGAAACTGGGGAGGGGGGGGTTCTTCTCCAAGTTCCCAAATGTTATTGGAGAGCCCATCAACTCCCTGGGGTTATGGGTCTGTCCCAGAGTGAGACTCATTGCAGTCAGCTCCTGATACTTTGGCCAAATCTGTAGCCAGACAGGTGATGAGGGAGGAAGGTTATCAGAGGCCAGAGGGGGGGATGAACATCACGCGCGCACACAAAGACATTCATGCTGATTAACTCCTCGGGGAGAAATAATAAAAATGCACCCTCAAATTGGCCCAGAAGTGTGGGCTGTAGACAGTGGGAGGGGGGGGAATGAGGCAGTCTTGTAGAGCTGCAGTAAGCTTGTGCACATGCAGGGATATTTTCTATATACCTGTAATAGTAACTAAAAAAAAAAAAAAAGGACGGTGAGGTGAGTATCTGCGGGGGGTAGCCTTCAAGCGAAAGAGGAGAGCCCAGTACTCTCTGCTCCTTCTGCCCCATCCTAGTCCGCTAACAGCCTATGGCTTTAGTGACCTGACCCCGCACTCAGGGCACCCGAGGCGCAGTCCTGAGGTGCGGGGTGGGGATTGAGTTATTTTTACTTCAGAAGCAGTCCCTCTTTGGGTAGATTCCCTGGCTGAGACTGAGTATTCGTCAACTCATAATAGTAACAAGGACTGTTACTGATGTTGCGGAGAATAACACAAGTAACTGCAACCCACACTTTGTCTTGACAATTCAGCTCAAACCAAAGCTGCTCGCAGCCTCTCGGTCCACCCCTCGGCCTCCTCGTCATTCACCCGGACCCACTCATTCCCTTTCCCAAGCCTCGCCCCTCTCAGCCCCACAAGTTGCGTGGTTGTGTTTACAAATTCTGCCACATTTGCAAAGGCAAGAGCTGGGGGGCGGGGTGTTGGAGGGATGGCAGCGCAATAACACATTTGCAACACGTGGAGTGGTGGGAAGGGGGGTCCAAGGGTCATTAAGGGGGAAGGGAGGACGCCCCTTGTCCTCACTGCCCCTCGTCCCCCCTCCTCATAGCTTGGCACAAAGCACAAGTTTACCCTCGAACTGGATCCTATTAAATAATTCAATGGTAGCGGTGTAATTTTGGTTGGAACCAGCACGGATTCCCAAGTCGTGACTGCAAAAAGTGAGTAATGCGCGCTGGCTGCGTCATGGCTCTAGTCACAGTTCATTCCGAACTGAGAAGGAATCGTGACTTCGCCTGGAGACGTCCCCTACAAGGGAGACGGCGGGGCGGGGGGGCAAGCCACTGGGGACGGAGGTGGGGGGAAAAGACCTATCCAATGAAAACCGCGGCCAGGGGGACTTTTGAACTCCGCCGCTCGCTGTCTGGCCCTCCCCTCTCGGCCCGGTGCACCTCTCTCCGCCCCCTCCCGGCCGGCGCGCTCGCTCGCTCTCCCGCTACCCGACGAGTCCTCAACAAGTTGGAGGAAGGCAGGAACGCAGGGGTTAAGCTCGGAAAGCCGCAATTACCAAGATCGTGACCCTCCCACACAGTACAGTAACTTATATACTTACCTGGAAGAGCCTGCTTTGCCGCTGGGCCAACACCCGTGGGGGGTGGGGAAGGGCGGGAGGGAGCGGGCCGGTTGGAGAGGGCTCCTTCAAGCTGGCTGCAGTGTGGACCGGACCGGCGCGCTCCAGGGCCTTCGGGACCCAGGTAAGGAGAAGGGGCTTGGTGCACAGGTCGGCCGGCGGTCGGTAGGCTCAACGGTCGGCTGAGTAGAACTTTTTTTCCCCAGTGGCCCGCGCCGCAGCGGCGGCGGTCGCGGACTGTGGAGCCCCCTCTGGCGCGGCGGACGCGCCGACGCTCGGAGGGTGTGTGCGTGCGTCTGTCGGTCGCCGAGCTGAGGGGATGCCGTGGGAGGGTGGGTGGGTAATAGAGCTGCCGGAGGGTGATGGGTGCGCGGAGGGGATGGGCTGACAGAGACTTGGAGACAGTCTAGATATGTTTTCTCTGGGCAAGCTGAACAAGAGTGTGCGTGTGCGCCCGCGCCCGCCAGCACGTCGATTCCAGGGTGGCAAAGAACAAATATGGCAACTTTCCCCACCCCCCACCCCCCCGGCCCAAGTTCTTGCAATGTTTGCAGCATCCTTCTTAGACTGAATTTTTCCCCACCGGGGGCTACCGTTAGGGAGGGAGGTGGTCCGAACGTTCCTTTGCTCAAACCCTTCTCGGACGATGGAGCGGGGGGAGGGGGGAGGGGAGGAAGACAGGAGAGGGGAAGGGTGGCGCTGCACTGGGAAGAAGGGCAACCCCTCAAAGTTTGGATACATTGGATGGCGGAGGGGGCCTAAAGGGAGAGAGGGAAGAGGGAAGGAGGGATAACATAGGAAAGAGATCTCCCTCCTCCTTCCACCCTAGTCTCCCTTCCCCTCCCCTCTGCTTCTTCCTGCAGAGGCTGGAATCTCCCGACGTTGTGGGAGCCGGCAGTCAGTGAGGGGCTCGCCTCTTGTTTTTCCCCTCAATATTCTGCAGAATGGGTAGGGAGTGGGGGGGGGCGGCTGCAGCAATTAAAGGGCACACGGGGCAAGTGGGCCACACACAACATCTAGACGGGTTTGGGGGAGGCTACGGGGGGAGGAGCTTCACCGTTCCTATTGAGCATTCAGAACTTTTGGGGGTGGGATTGAGACATCCTCATTTTGCTAGAAATAGGCTGCTAGCGTGCAGTTTGGGTATATTTTATGTTCATCTTGGCCTGTCATTTTACGTCTGAATGTTCTGGCTTCGGTCGTGTTGGGAGAGGTCGCTCTCTTGAACCCCCCCTCCCCCTTGCCCAATATCTCACGCCCTCCCCCTCACCTGGGCTGGAATGGGGGCAGGGACTTGGCCGGATTTTTTGCAACAACAATATTTTAACGTGTTCCAGTCTGGGTTTTGTTAAATAATTAGAAATGGAAATATTTTTTCCTCCCTCCCCTTTCTGGGGGAAAAAAAAAAGGAAATGTGAGCTCTCTCCTGATTGGTGGGTGACGATTTTAGTCCGCACCAATGAGCTGGCGGCCTCGTCTGTATTTATTTAGTGCTCTGGGGGAGTTTTTCTCTTTACGCAGCGCCTGTAGTCAAGGCTGGAACCTCTGTTGGGGGACTAGGAGGGACAAGAGGGGGTTCAGGGAGAATCCGAACTGTACCTGTTCAGAGATCCGCGACCTTGCAGCCGGGGCTGGCGGAACCCTGATAGGGGAAAGAGTGTGATAGGACAGATAGGCGGGGAGGCTCGGGGTGCTGGGGTACCGGAGAGGGGTGGAGGCTGGGCGCCAGGATCCCTGGTCCCCCTCCGCGCTCCTCCTCTCGCTTTCCACACACCTAGCTCGAGGCTGTGCGGACTGCGTTGGGGGATCGCGGACGGTGTGGAGAAATGGAGAGATGGTCGGGGGGCTCCGGGAGGGGCGAGAACGGGGCGGGCGGCGCTCGGGGTGGAAGGCTGAGCCGCGTTGGAGCGCGCTGGGGAGACCCAGCCTGCTCGGCTCCGGGGTTCGGAGACATCCTGGGCTGAAGGCGGCGGCGGCGGACTGAAGAAGCCAGCAGACTCTGCCCTTCGCGAATCTTTTTGCGGTCTGGGCTTGCTGTACATAACTCAATAGCCGGAAGCCCTTACCCCAAAAAGCATTCGCGGAGGGCGCACTCGTCGAGAAGACTGCAGCCACCAGCGATCGCCGAAGTCCGCACCTTCCCGAAGCGGCTCGGTCCGAGCCTTTCCCAGCCCTCTCCCCGTTTTCCACGGAAGAATCAATCCTTTCCCTCCCGTCCTTCCCGCGCTCCCTGAGGCTTTGGTCGCCCGCCTGTCCTCCGCGAAGGTCCCCTACCCCCAACTTTTTAGTCGACTTTGTATCACAGGGGGAATCGGAGCAGGCGGTGTGCGTGTATTTTCGGAGAAGTCGGAAGGAGCTAAAATACAATAAAAGTTTACACAAGTTGTGTCTTCCCCCCAAAGGCCGCCCACACCCCGAATAACCCCATTCACCCACTGCAAAAAAAGGATCTGGTCTTAGGGCCAAGTCGGCACCTGGAATATGAATTAGTTGAGGACATTTTCTGGTCATTTTTTGACCCTAACGATCCAACTCTGCAATATAGGGGTGGGGAAGCCCTTGAGAGAGGGGCGGAGAGCCCTCAGTATCCCCTGTCCTAGTGGGGAACGGGGAGGTGAGGCGAGCCGCGGTGAACTGGGCAGCTCCGAAAAAGAGGGAAAACACGCAGGCACCGCCCGCTCCCCGGAGTCCCTTCTTCCCCCACACCTGCTTCCAACCCAGTCTGAGGCGTTTTGCAGCCTCGGGTACCCCCATCTCGCCTTTTTCAAAACTAAGTAGCACAGTAGGGGGTAAAACAGGTGAAAACTGGGGAAACCCTCGCAGAGAAGGAGGTTTTGAGAGGTGTGGTTGCACCCGACTCAGAAGCTTAGCAGTTGCTGCAGCAGCCCAGTCCTGGCCTCTCTAGGTGCCCCGTCCTGGGGAGGGAAGCAGAGCTGCAGGATTGGGGATCGTCTGTGGGTCCCGCTCCTCTCCTCCCCTTCCAGTCTTTGCAGTCGTGACCATTTCTGTTACAAGTGGCACAGATCAGGCCTTCACCATGCTCTGTGCCCCCGTGCCCTTCGTCAGCTAGAAACACTGCTAGACGCCCTTAGGGGCTGGACCAGAAGGACACACAAACACACGGGCGCCCACAGGGATGGACACGGATAGAGGATGAGTCTAGGGATATGAGAGTCCAAGACCCGAGGGCTGCGAAGCTTCGCATTTTCGGGGAGGGCCTGAATTCCCCCCGCACCCCAACCACCGTTCTTCCAGCAAACTAAGTGCCCGCCCTCGTTCCCCTCTCCGTTAGCTGAGCACCCAGATTCTACCCTCTCCCGAATAAGGAAAAGGGCTCCGAAGTCCGAGAGTGCTGGACCGAGTCAATCTTTTCTAGTTCAGCCTGCGAGAAGGCTCCGAAGGCGAGGACTCCAAGCTCCAGGGATAAATCAGAGACCCTCTCCCCAGATAAAGGAGATTTTCCCTCCCCAGTTGCGTTTTCTGAAAGAGTAAAAGGGTCCCTAAGATCTGCAAAGGAGATGGAACCAAAGCAAAAGCTCTGGGGGGGTTTCCTCCCTGCCTCTCACCTGGGGCCGTCTGTGGAGCGATAGCTTCGCGGAGGGAGAGGCGTTAAGAGCCAGGCTAGATTAAAAATAGCGTCACCCCGTGTCCCTTCAGCTCCTCTTTTGTTTTTTGCTTCTTACATCCCCCTTCTCTCCCCGGCCAGAGAGCCCTCCTCTCTCCAAAAGCCGGAACCTCCACCAGATTTTGGAGAGAGGTGACCTAAGCGAAGTGAACTTGCACGAAATGGTTGAGCATCCGGAGTGCAGGCGGCTCGAGGTTACTGCGCCCCTGGTCCCCTCACTCCTCCCACGAGGTTAGGTGTGGGGCTGGGGCTCCAGAGCCCAGGAGTACCCGGCCGAAGCCGGCGTCGTGCGCGCCCGAGCGAGTCCTCGCCTCGCCTCGCCTTGCCTCGCCTCGCCTCGCCTCGCCTCAGCCAGACAACTGTTGCTGCTTTGAAGCTACTGCTGCTGCAGCACAGCTGCTGGGGCGACCGCACGCCGGGGCAGGGGGCGCTCACTTCTGATCCTGGCCGGGGGGCTTGCTCAGAGGGGTGTCTTATTCCGGGTGGGATCAGAGGAAAGCCCCCCTCCCCTTTTCCTTCACAATCAGTGAAAATTGGTGGCTTTTTGTGCATCTTTCCTTCCCTCAGGGCAGTTGCGTCAGCCTGAGGCCAGTGGGAGTTGGTCTCCCCCTTTCTCCCCACTTTCCCTTTGCTGAGGAAGGAGGGCAAAGGGGGGGGAATTTCTTTGAACCCTCAAACTGCTAACGCACACACCTTTTGAAAAATGCCACATCACTCAGCAAGCCAGGGGCCTGATGGAAACTTCCAGGCACTTGCGTCTGCTGCAAACACTAGAGCCCCTAAATTAGGGAGGGAGGCAGCAGCTCGAGACCCTTCCTTACCCCAGTGTGCTTCTCCGTGGGGAGTGGGAAGTGTCCACCGAGTCACTGGGGATACTTGGTCCCTTGAGCCCATCAACTAACTTAGCTTTTGACTGTGTTAGAAAATCAAGACCAGGGGTGGTCTCTAGAGCTGAGGAAGGGGTGAAGGCACGCAGAGCCCCCTCCCTACCACCTGCCCCCTAGTGGCTGGGTCTGGGTGGGGGGTTCTGCATGCTGTCACCCTCAGGCTCACTTTTGGCTGCTCTGCGCCTGCGCTGCTTCCCCTCTTCCTCTCCTCTACCTGTGGCTAGAGCCAGGTTTCCTTCTCTTGTCTGGCTCTTTCGCCCCTTCTAGCCTCTTTCCAAGACCTTTGGTTGCTTTGAATCCCTGCCTTAGCTACCTTAGGCTGGAGGCAAAGGAAGGAATTGAGTCAAAGGCACTGGGCACACTTGCTGCAATCTCAGACCAGGACCCTCTTCTCTGTCTCAGGAATTCTCGAACTGGGGGGCTGTGCAGGCATCTCTGAAAATCTCTCCTCTTGCTTCGGCTCCCCTGCCTTGTAGCTCTTGACCCAGGGCACCCCTCTTCTGCCATTTCCCTTCCCTGTAGCCTCCCTACTCTGTGATTTCCTGCAAAATGTCCCAGCCCCCAGACTCTCCCATTCTCCTTCAGAGCCAGCAAAGTAACTTTGCCCATCTTTGGCCCTTTCAGGTGGTCAAACCTGTCTTGACACCCGGAGGTCTGCATGAGGGGTGGCCACTGAAGGAAGGGGTCTCAGAGGCCACAGGAGCTGAAGAGTCTGGACAGATGATCTCTGGAGTCCCAGGTGAGTGCAAAGATACCTTGGTCCATGGCCCCTTGGCCTGGGCAGTGCGTGTACACTCCCCACTTGGTGATGAGACACAGGGAAGCCAGAGATCCAGTGCTTGGGGGTGGTCCTCGATGGCTTAGCCTTTGGCAAAGACAAACATCCATCATACAGGCGATAAGGAGGGACACAGGACACCACGAGGCAGGCCTCCTTCCTGTCTTATCCCCTAGCAGGACTTGAGCCTGGGTGTTTGGAAGCTCCCAAGCCCCCAGTACTGAGGGCTGCAGGCCTCCTCAGTGGGGCCCACAGTTGCCTCTCTGCCTCCACGACCTGGGCTCTGTCAGGCCTCTCAGGGGCCCGGGAGAGGTGTTGAGCTGAAGGGTCATTTGTCAAACCAAACCATGAGCTTGGTTTCTCTGAGGAAGCCAAAACGTTGAATTATGTCTCCTTAACTGGGGTTCATCATACGAAAGACAGGAAGAGTTTTAGGTTACTGATTTTTTTTTTGAGGGGTAAGGCATTAAACGCTGAGTACATTTACTTTTCCTATTAACCAGCAAACTCCTTTGCTCCAGACTTTTTGTTTAGATTCGTTTCTGAGCTTGAGAGTCATACTGTGATTCTTATTGGGGAATTCAGTTCAAAGCTAGACAGAGAATTTTGAAACCCCAGCACTGTTAGATTTGTGAAGTAGGGAAAAAGCGAGCTACCTGACTTATCCTTGGCTGTTATGTGAGCAAAATGCAGGAAGCTGCCAGAAATCTTAGATGGAAACTTGAGGCTCATGGTAGAACAGAAGCACATTCCATGGAAGACCTTCAGATCATTGTACAACAGATCTATTAACTGTATTAATTAAATGACTGCTACATAGATTTTGTGAAATGTTTACATTTTGAGAATGGAATTTAATAATAAGTTAATTGACTGGAATCCCCTGTAATCCCACAATTTAAAGTGAGGGTGAGGTCTTCAAATCATTAGCTGAACCCAACTTCTTTTAAATTCCCCTTTCAAATATAAGGACCTGAAGTTTGCAACATCTGTCTTAGAGCAATAGGGCTGTTGTTCATTCCAAGAGGTTAACATCTCCCCCTTTAATTGATATTTCAATTGCCTTATAGAGAAATCTAAGAAAATAATATGCGGGGGGTGGGATTTTCTTGCCTGGAAGGTAACCTTTTCTAATCACATTTGAAAAATCTATCGATGAGTTAAACCTCAAACTTAGATATAATATGTAGCAGGCAAAAGCTGGAAAGAATTATAGCTATACAGACCAATACCTTTATTTTATAAATCAAGAAACAGAGGTTCAGAGAGGTTAAGTGATTTTACCAAGGTCACACAGCTGGGGCTCTAACACAGGTTGTTTATTGTCCACTCTCGGTTCTTCCTTTTTCGCTAAATAATTCCTAGCACTACCAAATAATACCGATAATCCATAAAGACAAATTGTAACAGATTCCCTTCCAAAATGACTTGCATTTAGGACGACAGGGTTCAAAGAAGAGTTTACCTAAAGTTTCTTCTGCTAGCAGTTAGCATTCTGGGGGCATCACTAGGTTAGGCATGGCTCTCCTCTCTCACCTGTGACATGTTCTAGACCTCAGTGCCTCCATGTTGGCCTCGATCTGCTTAGGAAGTCACCAGCACAAGAAATTTGCTGTGTCACAGAATCTGAGTACTGGTCTCTTCTACACTCTCTCCTAGCGTGAAACAGCTCCATGAGGCCTAAGCCTCTCTCCCTTATTTCTTTCCTAGGGGTGGCAGTTTGAGTTTCATCTGTCTTGCCTACTGGGCTTGACTGTGAACTGTTAGGAGGGTAGTAAGGCCCAGTGGAATTCTCCCAGGGTCTCCTAATCACTCTACAAGCGAGGAAGGTCCGCAAAAGGAGCTTTCAAACCAAGCAGGGATTCATTTGATCCTTGTCCCTCAGATATCTTTTAGAATGCTGCAAGTCATCTGCTCTTAGGACAGTGGCTTGGCCTGGTCAGTTTTAAGCTGAAGATTTACTGCCCACCCCTAGATCTAACTCCACTATTTCAGCTTTACATATTTCCATCAATGACAGCCATTTTGATGCCATTATTAATCATGTCTTCAGCACATAGGAATAGTAGCCATGCTGGGTGTGCTACCACCAATTAATTATTCTGAGAGCCTTTTTTTTTTCATAGACTCTCCCTGCTGTTTGCTCCCCCACTTCTCTTTCCAGATGTGCACTTACTGGCAACTTCTAACTAGGAAGTAGGATCCATTTCTCAGCTTAGAAAGAAACAGATTGGGAGGAAGAAAAATGGAATGAAAGATACACTTAGGTTAAAAAGCAAAACAAGGGGATTGACAAATGGTGAAAAGTGTTAAAAGAGCTAGTTCTATCTGGTCCTGACTACTTAGGTTCATGACCCTGAAAAAGCAACTATATCCTTCCTAGACTTCTCTTCTCCATCTATAAAATTAGGTGCTTTAGAACTCAGACCCCTTCTGTTCATTCATTTATTCAACAAATGTTGAATGTTTATTGAGTCCTTACTATGTATCAGGCCTTACCTTAGGCATCAGAGATGTAAATAAATTATTCTCCCTTTGATAACCTAATGAAGTTATGGACCTACTCCCAGAAAACATGACAAAACATAACAAGAAAAGGAAAGAGAAAAAAGAAAAACACAGATATTTTACATATAGTTTCAAGGAGCTCATGACCTCCCTAAGCTCCATGGGCCCCCAATTAAACATTTTTCATCTAGTTAGTCTCGAAGTCCTATATTTTACAATATTAAGGTTTGCAGCTTAGGCTGCCTCATCAAATCTTGATTTGTAGCTGTCCTTTTTTTCCCTAGCAGCACTCTGTTGTGTTTTTTTTAAATAAATAAATTAATTTATTTATTTTTGGCTGTGTTGGGTCTTCGTTTCTGTGCGAGGGCTTTCTCTAGTTGCGGCGAGCAGGGGCCACTCTTCATCGCGGTGCGCGGGTCTCTCACTGTCGAGGCCTCTCTTGCTGCAGAGCACAGGCTTCCAGACGCGCAGGCTCAGTAGTTGTGGCTCACGGGCCCTGCCACTCCGCGGCATGTGGGATCCTCCCGGACCAGGGCTCAAACCCGTGTCCCCTGCGTCGGCAGGCGGACTCTCCACCACTGCGCCACCAGGGAAGCCCACTCTGTTGTATTTTTAATCGTGATTTTTGGTCCCCCTTTTTCGTAGAACAAATATTTGGAATTTAGTTAACATTGCAAAAGGCTGAACAGAAAATCTATAACCGAAAGGCAAAGCAGGCATGGAGCTGAGGGACAGAAGCAGATGAGAAGTTTTAATGACTGAACCTAGCCCGGTCCTGCAGAATTTTGAAGTGACAATCCATCTTATAGGCTAAATGTTCTTGGCAAAGTCTGGTGATTTGGTGGAGGGAACAGAGGTTGGTGTTGGAGCTAGACAGTGTAACGTCCCAACATCAGGGCTCATAGCAAAGATGGATTTTCTCTGGTGCTTTTGACCACCAAGGAAAATCAGAACTACACAGGACAGGGATTCCTTGAGAAGGAAAGGAACTGTCCATTTGTTGGATTATTAGGTTGGTAGACTGGCCCCGTTGGGTTGGCCCTGTTGGGTTGGTAGATTGCTTCTGTGTCGCATAGCCAGGGGCTTTATGGCAGGCAGTTATGCTGAGGTCTTCAGTAAAGGAGAAATTGGAAGTCTTTAAGACTCAAAGTGGACATGGAGAGGTCAGCGTGCAAAGGTTTTGCCCTCGTTTCGAGTCTTCCAAACTCTCTTTCTCCCCTGCCCTTAGTTCCCTCAAAATTCGTCCTTGCAATGAGGAAGATCTGACCTTTTTCATTTAGGGTAAAGGGTGTTGTTATGGACTTTAGTGCTGATTAGGTACTGAGGCAAACTTTACTTTCAGGGACAGCTAGATGCTCTTACTCAGCACTCCCAGGGTGAACAGCTATGGAAGGCACTGGGAGATGACCTTTGAAGTGGAAGGTCTGGATTAGGATCTGAATTTGTAAAGACTTTGTAATAGATTGTGGGAGGAGCCTGTGAAGTGTGTGACTTTCTACTTAAGCAAGAAAGCAACAGATTGCTGCTTCTGAG
The DNA here is from genome assembly GCF_949774975.1 of Lagenorhynchus albirostris. NCBI lineage: Eukaryota > Metazoa > Chordata > Mammalia > Artiodactyla > Delphinidae > Lagenorhynchus > Lagenorhynchus albirostris. Next base: position 16,215,747 of record NC_083103.1, on the reverse strand, counting down.
GCTAAAGGATAGAAAGATCCATCTGAATGCAAACCAGTAATTTTCATTTTCTCAATTTCCTTATCTGCAAAATGGGAATAACAATAACAACCATAAGGTTCTGGTGAGGATTAAATAAGATTATGCATGTGAAGAGCTTCATACCTACTCAGTGCTCAATAAATGTTAGTTATTATTATTATTATGGTTTTTTTTTTCTTGCCTGACACATATAGCAATGGCATATAAGGCTTAGATCATGGAATCAACAGTCATAGGACCAGAGCTATTCCCTGAGCAACAGATAAAAGATAATCTTTTCTGAAAGCATCTGTCCATTTGCTCCATAGCCTGCCAGTGCCCAGAATTATCCAGCTGGGAGCAAATCAGAAGGGCTGATAGGAAAATCTTTTTCTCTACTTGATGCGTCCCTACACAAAGATTATCTCTCTGTAGTTTCATTCCCCTTTAATTCCTTGCTTTCAAGTTCTTTTTAAAATCTATTGAATTTAATCACAATTGTTTTTGCAAATCATTCCCTTTTTCTTTTTTTTTAACTTTTTGATCAGGGAGAAAAAATGATTCACCTAGAATACTTACCATTCACCTTTTACTTTCAGCTTATATCCAGTCCTAAATTTTCAGTTTAGGTGATTCCCACCAAGGAAAGAGTAAAGGAACAATAAAACGGCAAGAATAGATAACACTATTTGCTGTTATCAAGGATGTTTCCTCTTTCCTTTTTGCACATATATTGTCTTCATTTTTTCCTTCCGCCAGCTTCACTTTTCACTGTCTTATAAATCTTTCTGTCTTCTCTTACTACCCCCCACCCCACAAAAAAAACCCTTTGCTCTCTTCCCTTTGATTCACTTCACTTGTCCTAGCAGGCATTTCATTTAAATCTTGGCTGAAAACTGCAGGGTGATTATAGGAAGACTCTGATGAGGTCGCTACATTTTCTGGGTAACACTAGAATAAAAGGGCCAGGGCTACCCCCCAAACCTGCAGAGTACATCTGAGGCCATTCCAAAAGATGTTTTTGTTTACTTTTTATGTATTTTATTTAAATTTCTTAGAAACAGTCTCCACAGAGAAGGCATTTTCTGCATTTTCCCCAGAGCCTACTGATCAACTCTACTCAATGACTTTTCTTCTCTTTTTAAAAAATTATACTAAAAAGCTCAGGGACATGTCAAATGCAATCTACATAGTAGTCCTTGCCGTCTCTTCTCTGCAGCCTTTTTTTTTTTAATTTTTTATTTTTTAACATCTTTATTGGGGTATAATTGCTTTACAATGGTGTGTTAGTTTCTGCTTTATAACAAAGTGAATCAGTTATACATATACATATGTTCCCATATCTCTTCCCTCTTGTGTCTCCCTCCCTCCCACCCTCCCTATCCCACCCCTCCAGATGGTCACAAAGCACCGAGCTGATATCCCTGTGCTATGCGGCTGCTTCCCACTAGCTATCTACCGTATGTTTGTTAGTGTATATATGTCCATGCCTCTCTCTCGCTTTGTCACAGTTCACCCTTCCCCCTCCCCATATCCTCAAGTCCGTTCTCCAGTAGGTCTGTGTCTTTATTCCTGTCTTACCCCTAGGTTCTTCATGACATTTTTTTCCCTTAAATTCCATATATATGTGTCAGCATACAGTATTTGTCTTTCTCTTTCTGACTTACTTCACTCTGTATGACAGACTCTAGGTCTATCCACCTCATTACAAATAGCTCAATTTCGTTTCTTTTTATGGCTGAGTAATATTCCATTGTATATACGTGCCACATCTTCTTTATCCATTCATCTGATGATGGGCACTTAGGTTGTTTTCATCTCTGGGCTATTGTAAATAGAGCTGCAATGAACATTTTGGTACATGACTCTTTGAATTATGGTTTTCTCAGGGTATAAGCCCAGTAGTGGGATTGCTGGGTCATATGGTAGTTCTATTTGTACTCTGCAGCCTTTTAAGGGGCGGATAAAAGCAGCATAATTTGAGGAAGCAGTACAACCTCATGGTCCAGAATCATGGACATTGAGGCCATTGAGATCTAGGTTAACTTGTTGGTTCTGCTCTTTTCAGCTGCATACCTCTGAGCAAGTTATCTCTCTGAGTCAGTTTTTTCATCTGTAAAATGGGAATATTCAAGTACTTATTTCATAAGGTTGTTGGGAAGATGAAATGAGATGTCAGTAAACGCACAATCTGGTACTTCAGGCATGTAGTATGTACTTGCCAACATGAACTGTTAGTGTTAAGACAGGTCCCTGCAGACCCAGGGTCTAGATAGAGTCCTGGACTGGTTGGAAGAGTTGAAATAGGAATAAGGAAGCAGGTAATGTCACTAGGAGTCACGAGGTGGGAGAGGAATCTAAAGTCAAGGAGTGTTGGGATCATACTGAGATTTTCCAGGAGCGACTTGGGCTGGGAACTGGTCTGGAGCTGAACAAATAGTGATAGCCTCTAAGGAGAGCTGTCATTCAAACTGCAATGATTTATACCACATTGACCTTTTATCTCCACAGGCAAATTACTTAGTTTGACCCTGTAAAAAGTCATGATCCTTAGGTCTGACCTCTCTTTAAAGCCCAGATCTTAAGTTAGTAGAATAAAAAATCAACTAAAGAAATAGTTTCACTATTTATTTCAAGTTGGAGGGATTTTTTTTTTTAATTGAGGGGTCTCTTTTACCCTTTGAATTTGTGGCAAGAATACTGGGTTAGAGACAAGAAAAAGAGCAGAAAACCCACTTGCCAGAGATGGGGTTCTATGAACCAAAATGAAATTGTCTGAGAAGTTCTGTAATTCTCAGCTGATTAGGGGCAGTAAGTAAATAGGTAGCCTATAAATTGATTTGGAAAAAGAAGGGTGAATTAGATATAGCTCTCCAAATTTTGTCCTTTAGACTTCTACCACCTCTGAACCCCAACATCACATTTAATGAAATAATATTTAAATAAAAGAGGAAAATAGTTTCCTCCTTAGTGAATTTCCTTATGCCTTTCTCTTTTAATTTTAAAATATATGTAGGTAATGGAGCGCAGAAGCAGTCATTTATAATACAGTTTTTTAAAGAACAAAAAATTTTATCAATAGCTTCCAGAATTAAAATTTGCTCATTAAAATCTTAAAGAATTAAAATTAAAATATTAAGAAAATATTTTAGGCTGTAACACTAGTATTTTCGTATAGTTGCAGGCTTATAAAATCCTCCAGTTCATAGCTATTTCCCCCTCAAACTTACCTTTCAGGAAGTTTGTCCAGAAAAAAAACCTGTTTCAGGTAGTTTTAAATAAGAAATATTTACATTTCAATATGAAGCAGTCATGAAAACAGTTGCTATCTCTTCAAATAACAAACAAATGATACTTTAAAAATACAAATACAAGCTTATTACTTTTTTGAGGATTAGCTATTAGCTTTTGAATTTTTTTAAAAAAATCATGCTTTAGAATTCTGAGAGAAAAGAAAATGTTTTTTAAAAGAAGGGAAACCTTTAAAAATAAACTGTACAATTTTTTAAATCTTATGATTGAAAATCTTGCTTCTCAGTGAACTACCTCTCAGCTACTCTGAGATTTTTAACATGAAATTTTGTTTCTTTTATTTGTATAACACTAAAGATAATTTATCCCAGTAAAGATCATCATTTAACCAAAGCTCAAATATCTAAGAAGATATTTTATTTATGATTACAAAATGTTAATTTTTCATGTGGCACAAAGGACATATAATTTCCACAGAGAGATGTGTGATATTCATTAATATGCTTATTTGAGGGAGGAGTCCCACTTTCTTGTACTATTCATAAATTCATTCCTTAATTTAAAAATAAGATCTCTTTTTTAGTTAGAAAGAGAATTTTCAGTCAAAATGTTTTTCCAGATATAATTTTAAACTGAGCACTGTTTTTTACTAACATAAATTTGAAGAGTTTACATTTTAGCACTAGGTTGATTTCATCTCTATTTTTTTTTCTGTATGCAAAAAAAATAAAAAGCATAGATTTTAATATAACACATCAAAATAGGTTGTTTTACTTATTATTTTTATACTTATAAAAGGATTATATACGGTACTAAATAGGGGCTATTTATTAATTGCTCTGTTTTTTGGCAAAAATATTTTTTCCTGTTTTTTTTTTTTTTTTAAATGTAGTAGGGCTTTGTAATAAGTTAAAGTAGTAGATTCTGGCAGTTGCTTGAGGAGTCATATTATAGAATTAAATAAAGTTTATGGAAATTTCTCCAAAGGATTACAATTTAAAAATCATATATTCCCCCCGCCCCAAAAGTATAAAAACCTAGGTCACAGAATTGCTCCAAATTAAATTTTTGTTTTCAAAAATTTCACAAATTTTTAGTTGTCTCTCATACCTTGCATCACAATCATCGACCTGTTGCATTTAAATGTACTAAGTCTGCCATGGAAAAGAGAAGATGAGACATGAGGTGATTAAAAAATGATGAAATTCCTCACCTCCTCTCACTGCCATTTTCTTGGGCAGACAGGCACAACCCCAGGGACAATTTTTCCATATATACAAGTCTTTTTCCATTTTTCCTGTTGCCTGTTAATATGCATACTTACAGGGGAAAATATGGCTTATAGAGCTATCTTTTTTAAAAATGGAGGTTGTATGATAGTCGGGAAAGGAAGTTGATGCCTGTTCATTCTTCTTTCTTTTCAAGGGGCTCAGAATTATAGTTTTGATGTCATGCACTCTTGGAGGTTAATATACATTTACTGAAAGTAGGGGAGGGAGGCTGTGATCTCAAAAGATCCTCAAAGGATGAGAGGAAAATGTGTCACTGTCCAGGAAGTGACTCGGGGAGGACAGGATAAAGAAAGATACCGGGACCTTATCCCAACAACTTAGTTCCGTGGTATCATCAAAACCCTGAAATTGTATGCTCCACATCCATCCACATGTTGTTAATTTCATTATGGCGTTTTTGTTTGTACATGTGCAGGTGCACACATGCCCTTATATATAGTCTCACAAGCAGAGACATTAGCCCATCTTTCTTACTTAGAAGGTAGAACTTAACCATTTGTATCTGAAGGTACCCTAATGTTAAAACATAGTCTCATGCTGGCTTAGACTGACTGATATACTAGAAGATATGAATTCCTCTAAATTTCCTTTAAAATTAAAGTGGTGTCTGCACATGAATAAGCTAAATACTGACATTATTTTTGACATAGGGTAGTCTTTTCATCAAAAGTAGTTTACCCTCAACTCTGAATTAAACCTAGAACCCTTTTGCCCCTTAAAAAGGCTGATGGAACTGTGTCTGACAATGCTCAATAAAAACATCTTTAAATAAATAAAATTTTAATCTCCTACCTTGAATACGGGGTAATTCCAGCAATGATGTAGGAAAGGCACTATTTAGAATGGTTTAACATCAGTATCACGTGCCCCTAAAAATTACAATTGTCCAATTTCTAAATCCTGTGACAGGAGAAGGAATGCTTATTTTATTTTCTCTTTGTAAACTACCTTGAGATCCTTAGAAGGAAAGCAATAGGTAATATAATTATAACCTTCAGTGTTGCTGTAACCATCATTATTTACTGATGATTTTATTATTAAAAAATATTGTTCATGAGCAAAAAAGGAAATAATATGAATAGCAGAATAATTAAAGAAAGAAAAAGTAAAAAAGAAAAAGGAAAGAGAAAACCTGACCATAGGAAATTAAATGTAGGGGACTATTTGAGGTAGGTTTAAACGCATAGTATAAATATCAGATGTAATTCTTCTCTGGGCCCCTTTCTTCTTGCAGGAGCGCATATACATAAACTCAAAATTTATGCACAAGAAGTATTTTTTAAATTGATATGTCAAGCTTATTTAAAACTTCACTGCTGTTGTTTGCCATCATATTTTGATAAATATAGAAATAAGTATTTTCTGAACGAGATTTTTTGTTTCCAAACTAGAAACAGGATTGAAAGGAGAAAAGGTCAATTCGTCCTTCACCCTGATAATTGGATTAAGGGCTTTCTGAGTCATAAAGATCGTTAACTTTTAAAAATCTTAATGATTCCATATTGACACAATCCTTCAAAAAGTAGCAATTACTTTAAAATATCCTGAATTAAAAAAATACAACTTTGGGGGAGGATTTTCTTTCAGGAAAAAAAAAAATGCTAGCAAATTCTACAAAAACAAACAAAAAATGTTGAACCTGTGTTATTAATATATTGAAAATATAGATTTGGAGGGAAATGTTCTTTTAGGGGAATCTTCAGCAAAGAAAAAAAATACATATTTGATTTTAGGTAGGCATTCAGTGCAGTGAGAAAAATACTTTTAAAAGGATTTATATTAAAATATATGAGGAAGTTGAATCTTAAAAATATTCTCTTGAAATTTTGGCTCAAAATTTTATTAACTGATTTGTTTTTTTTTTCTTTTCTTCCTTTCTTTTAAATTTTTAAAAATTGTGTTGATTTAGCAATATTCATCTGAAAACTGTCCCCCTCCTTGTAGACTGGCTTAGCTTGGCCTCTAAGAGCTAATGGCTGTATTTAGGTGAAGGTCCCTGTTTTAAAACAGCCCTTCGGCTCCTATGTTTGCATGAAAAATATGTTTTACCCTGTGAAGTACCTTAGTCACTTTTCTTTTCCCTTTTCTTTTTGGATATTTTCCTTTCTTCAGAATTTTACATCAAGTTGCTCCCCAATCCCTGTGAAAAGTACCCACTCAAAAATTTCTTTTGTCTTCTTTTTTTTTTTTTCTTATTTTTAAAGTTTTTTTTATACCTTTTACTTATAGCAAACTCATGGTCCTTATACAGTCAGAGTATTTTTATTGGGGCCACCGTGGCACTTCTATATTTGAGACCCAGTATTATGTGCCTTTGGTTAAAACAGTCTTGGTGAACTATCAGAACTGTACAAAGTAAACATTTGATAGAAACAAAGATGTGAGTCTGACCTTGACACTAAGAGCGCCGAAGCCCCTGTTTATTCTTGGTTTTCTCTGACAGCAGAGGAGGAAAAGGACTCCTTATATCCTTGGGGAGGCAGAGAGCTGTGGTGGGCCCCTCCGAAATCACGATGAAGGTTGTCAGGCTCACATTGCTATGTGTATATGCACACGCTCGGTATACAAGCTGTGTCTTTTCACTCAAACCTGTCTGAGGGGAGGTTTAGTCCAGTCTAATTGATGGTTTTGAAAATAGTTGAACCCAGATCAACTGGTTATTAAGCAGTGAGTGATATGCCTTCATTGATTACCTAAAATCGATTATTACACGCTCCCTCTCTCCCTGAAGAAGTTGATGCAACACTGTTGATTTATTCATTCATTTAGTCAAAAAAAGATCCTTCTGGATGATTAGGTGCTAGATGTAAATGAAGAGAACTTACTTGTTAATGGTGATCATTGAGCTCTGTAGGTATGTGGATTTTTTAAGCCATTCTCAACTGTAAGATTAGTGTATTTAAAATTAACCTTCACTAGTTTCTTATTAACAACAACAAAAATGGTAACCCCTAGTGGGAAGTAACCAAGCAATGTTTTTATGGTTTAGGTATTCATTTGAATAAATTGTAAATTTCTTGAAAATAGACTTTCATGGATTGACAGCTTTCCACCTCTTCCCTCAATGCATAGACACAAGACGTTCTCAGAACACACACACACACATACACACACACACACACACACACATACACAGACACACACTATTGCCCTGTTTACATAATCTTCCATATTTTGTTGTACACAGGTTGGCCTGAAGAATTAGCCAATTCCCAAGTCATTTTGTATATGCTCATTAAAAACAGAATCTTAGAATATTATGGAACTGATCCGTACCCCGAGGTCATCCAGCCCAAATGCCCCACTTTACACGAGGAAAAATTGACGCCCAGTGTAGAACTCTGTCTTGCCTAGAGTTCATAGAGAATTAGTGACTGGTCCAGATTAGAACCGTCTAGCCTGTTGAGGTTTGGCTCTGGGCAGTGTAGAGATGTGATGCTGAGTTCCTGGGTGAGGCAAAGAAAAACAAGCAGAAAAAAAAGATGGTGTTATTTTCTGGCTAGGGTATTTTTCTAAGACAGAATTATCAAAGACTAAATAAATATTTATCACCCCTTTTCTATGCCATCCAACTGAGTTGATCAGTCTCTTTTTCTCATTTTTTTTGTTAAGTCCTCTAAAGGAGACATATTTAAATGACCTCCTGTTGAAACTCAGAAATCAAACAGTTCCCCTTCTCTTCACAGAATAATACAGCAAACATTTATGAACACCTGAAATGTGTGAGCACTCTGCTACGTATTAGCAACAGAAGGACAAATTAGATGATGTCTGTGGAAGCACCTGGCATTCATAGTAGATGTTCAATAAATGTTCACTCACTTATGACCAGTAAGGACAGATTTAAATCAAGACAGATTTAAACAGCAACTAATAGAAGGCAAAATGAATTAAGTCTAACTAGAGGTCAAAACAAATTGCTGTGGCCCTGAAAGGAAGGAAGCTTAATTCTGATGGGAGTTTGGGGGCAGGGAACATGTGAGCTGAGCCTTGTAAGTTGAGCAGAATTTTGATAGAAAGATAATGAATAAAGGCATTCCTGGCTGTGGAAGCCTACAATAAAGGTCTGGACTGGTGGGTGCAAGGTGGATTCTGGAAGTGTTCAGTAATATATTGTGATTGGAGCACTGGATGATTGGAATGAGGAGGAGGAAAGAGACATTACAAAGATATTTAGGGGCTGGGTTGTAGAAGAAGCTGAATGCTGAGCAAAGGGCTTTGTAAAAGTTTCAAAGGCATTACAGAGTCACTGAAGGCTTTAGACAGGGCAGCTGATCTCTGATGATAATACTGGAGAGTCGTTGCAAAGAGCAAAGGAAATGCAAATAAGTGGCTCAAATTCATTCTGGTCGTTAGGAAAGACCTCCTGCTTTTTGTGTGTTTCTTCGAGGGAAGTCAAGATATTGTGACAGGACTCAACATAAACTCGAGTAGGGTGACGCCATTCAGGTGACCACAGAGCCTGATGATCTGAGGAGCTGCGTGGGCCTTAGTTGCCTTCTCTGTAGAACTCAGGGTACCTGGTACCCGTCAGCACCCTCCAAGAAGCAGCCAAGTTATTGGGCATACTGCTGTTGTGTGTGCTATGAAGTGTCCTTCCTGGGGTGGAAAAGCTCATGACATGGGTGCAAGAAAGGCTTCTGAACATACAGTGTCTTCACCCAGAGTTACGTTATGTGTCTTATGTGTCTGGTCTCCTGGGTCACTTATGCTCCTTTTGAACTGCATCTCCAGGTAAGGTTGTACCTCCTCTCCCAGGTGCGGAAGCTGAACCTGTCAGGTGTCTATGCACCATCTTGCTCCAGGGGTACTAGATGTAGGGCTCTCTGATAAAAGTTAATCATGACTTTGAACCTCTGTTTATTCATGGATCAGTTTCTTGATCTGGGGTCTTTTTCCCCCCAGACGTGATCTTAGTGAAGTTGATCTGTTTCCCTTGCATCCCCATTTCCGCTCTTGCCAGTCCATTTCCAGCAGGAAAGTGTCTTTCTGTGGGACACAGAATGGGAACCAGACCCTTCTTTCACGTCACGACACCCTGCAACACCCCTCTGTCCCTTCTTGCTCTGTTTTCTCACCCTCTCTGCCTGCCTAGTTTCCCTTTCTGCTTTTAAGTGCTCACATCGTTGTTCCTAAGGCTTCTTCCTCTCTTAGCCCTCTTGGCTTCATCTCCTCTTCCTTTTGAATCTTTTCTCATGCATGCATCTCAGGTCTCTGCTCTGATATCCCTGTACCGTGGCTTCCGTGTCCGAGTGGGGTGTGACAAGTCAGGCAAGGGAAATCCCTTCTGCGGGTGCAGACAAGACTCAGTCAGACCTCAGGTTGCTGTAGATCACCAGGCAAGTAGGCCGTGTGTGTGTGTGTGTGTGTGTGTGTGTGTGTGTGTGTGTGTGTGTGTGTGAAGTGGGACTGCCCGGCAGTGTATGTATCCAGTGAAATAATTATACTTGAGGGCATAGACCCTAAACTGGATGTTCAAAGATCTGGGCCTGATATCTTACATCACTTTGGACAATATTATAGTTTAGGAATTAAATGGAATCTTTTTGTTAGTAAATAGCACATATAATCTCATTTCACTTTTATCGTATTATTTCTATCTGCTCAACTATCTATCCGTCTAGCCACTGATTCTTATATCTGAATAACTGGATAAAAATTCTGTGAAATGATGTTCACCTAATGGTAATGATGGTTATTTCTAATGGTAATGATGGTAGGTCTTGGTGTGATTTTTTTTTAACTTTTTTTAAACTTTCTTTTTGATGCTTTTTTACACTGCTTAAATTCCTAATAGGAAATCAGAATAAGGGAATGGAATGAACATTGGCTCAGATCACAATAACCTTTGTGTCTCTTAGTACTTAATCTCTTTCTGGTTTTGTTTTGTTTTTTACATTTCATACCAGTGAGTCATTTATTTTGTAACTGAAAATTTGTACCTCTTAATCTCCCTCACCTTTTTCTCTCAACACCCCTCTCCCCTCTGACAACCACCTATTTGTTTTATGTATCTATGACTCTGTTTCGTTATGTTTGTTCATTTATACTATTTTATAGAGTCCACATATAAGTGAAATCATTTGTTTTTTGTCTTTCTGTGTCTGACTTATTTCACTAAGAATAATACCCTCCAGGTCCATCCATGTTGTCACAAAAGGCAAGATTTCATTTTTTAAGGCTGAGTAATATTCCATTGTGTGTGTGTGTGTGTGTGTGTGTGTGTATACCACATATTCTCTATCCATTCATGTATTGATAGGCACTTAGGTTGGTTGCATATCTTGGTTATTGTGAATAATGCTGCAATGAGCATAGGAGTCCATATATCTTTTAGAATTAGTGTTTTCATTTTCTTTGCAAAATACCCAGAAGTAGAATTGCTGAATCGTATGGTAGTTCTATTTTTAATTTTTTTGAGGAAGCTCCATACTGTTTTTCATAGTGGCTGCACCATTTTATACATTTGTTCTTTTACCATGTAAAAGAGGAGGAGATTTTAAAAGCCCCATCCAGCTCCCCAAATCCATTATTATAACTTTGTTTTTCTTTTTACATAAAAATCACTTTATTGTTTTTGCTTTTAAAGATGGTTTATGCTTTTTAAAAAGTTTGTGATTTTAAAGACTTTTTTAAGGCACATACAAATAGAACAATGAATGGATGGATAAATGAATGGATGGTGAGAGATACTCAATATGTTATTGCTGTAACACAAAATGAGATTATACTGCTATTTTGAAACAGAATGATTGCATTTAATTTGACTTAAATTGAAAGAAGAAAAAGAAATTGAAAGAATTATTAAACTTCAAATAAACATTTCTTTATCACAGGAGATATTTCTTAAAATAACCCTTCTAATTTTAAGAAGAGATTATGAAGCACCTGAAGAAGTTGTAGCCCTTATCTTTCACCCTGAATGATTCTGTTTTAGGCAATATTGATTTATTTCCCCGCATGCAAGCACTCTTTTTTTTTCTCCCACCTCCTTCTCCTTCATTCTGATTTTTATTATTGTATCACATTATTTGCTACTGTTTTTTGGTTACGTTATTATTATTTGTACGTTAGCAGGTTTTGTATTATCTCTATAGCCATAATTCATAGCTACTGTCTAGTTGTGTACTTTTTATTATATTCTTTTACCACAGTTTCTCCACCCTTGAGTTCTTCGTTTGGATTTATTTTATAATTGGCTGGATTTCATTGTAAACACTTTTTTTTCTTCTAAAACAACTTACTGGCACTGTTTCATTGAGTTCTTTTATGTACGTTGCCTTTATATTTGAATAAGTATACTATTCTTGGGTCACACTTTATTTCTAAAGAACTATGTAGTTATTTCTCCATTATCTTTCTGGCATTGAGTATTACTGTGGAGAAGGATGTTGGCATGATTACCTCCTATTGTAGGTAATTTACATTTTCTGACTGAATGTGTGAAAAGTTTTTTCTTTATACTTGATGTTATATTTTGGCCTTGTGAATTTTACATTCCATATTTCTAGAACCCAGTGTGTGCTTTTCAATAGACATTTTCAGTTCTACCTGGCTTAATATTATTAACTGTAAGATCTTAGCAAGCTACTTAATCTCTTTATGCCTCAGTTTCTTTATCTGTAAATGTAAATAATTATATCTACTTCATAGAATTGTCGGGATGACTTTAGTTAATGTGTGTAAAGTGTATAGAATAGTGTCTGGCACATAATATTCGCTATTTTAAAGGGTACTAATTTTTTAGGGACATTTTCTTTTTTTAGGTTTTTTAATACTTTTTCCCAGTTTATTTGTTGGGTTTGATGCTTTAAAGATACCTATTATTATTAATTTTTATCCTCCATGTTTATTGGTTTCTCCCTGATTTACTTTGTCTTTTTCACATACATTTACTTCAATTATTTCAACTTTTATTCTACAGCTGTGACTTATTTTCAGCTCTGTCTATTCTATCCCTTTGGTATTTTTATTTCTCTATAATTTTTTTAATGTTGTTTTGGCATCTATGTGTTTCCTTTGATCTGTTGTTTCTTTTTTCATCTCATTTTAGTTTTTTTGATCATCTTTTGAACTCATTCAGTTATTCTCTAGTTAAATGCACATGTGAAGAATTTTTCTTCTCTTTCTTGAGTTGTGTTTTCTAAGCTGGTTATTTGTGTGTCTTTTGCATGCTGTTTGTGTGTGTGTGTGTGTGTCTTGTATAGACTTGTATTGGTGCTATTCCATTTCCTTTTATCTTGATCATGCTTTGGCAGTTCTATCTATGTTAAATTTTCTCTCTCTTTACTCTTACAGCATTAGTGTTGTCTTGACTATCATCTCACAGTATCATTTGTTTTTTCCTTAAGGTCTATGCTTTAAGAGCTATCCAGTATTTTCTTATAGCCTGAGAGCAAGGGAGCAGAGAGGACTCACCTGAGGCAGGCTTTGTTAGATAGTTTGGGCTCTGCTCTCCCTTTGGTAGTTGCGTTAGTTGTCCTGGACCAGTGTTCACAAAACCTGGTTCCGGTGGGGGATGGGTCTCCTTGTGCTGGATGGATAACTTCTGGCTTCAGAGCTATGCCCCATTCAGGACATACCTTGGAGTCTCCACTTCTGCCAGAGGCAGCCTCCTCCTTGTCCACTTCCTATGTTTCTCTCAAGCAGCTTGTGACAGTTTCCACTATTTCCAAGTAAAGAAGGAAAACACTAGGATATCCACAGTCATCTTCTTACCAGGTTTCGACTTTTAAGTGAGAATTCTCAGGATGGGTGTGACGTATCATGAGAGCTTTTGAGAAGTCAGGGTGCAGTTAGTGGCCTTGCCATTCTGCTGCCCAGCTCCATCCCAGAATTTATTTCCTTTTTTAGCTGCTGCTTTTTGAGCCTTACTTCCAGTGTCAGCTGCGCCCCTTCCCTTGTTAGTTGCTTCTAGAAAACTTTGTTGTCACTTCATTAGGTACTGGAGAAGGAGTATCTGTGAGACAATTCTCTTCTTTCCTCATAACTCAGGGTCTTTCTCTGAACCTCATTCACTTCCATTTGTCTTGCTTCAGTCTCTCAGGAATACTGAGAGGCTGATAGTAAAGTTAAAAAAAACTTTTTATGGAATTATATTTACTTACAAAATTAATACATGTTCATTTCAACTAAATAATGCAAGGATGTATAAATACTAAGTTCACGTTTTCCTCCCAGCAAGTGCCCCATTTCCATTTCTGTGATGTAACAGCTTGGGTGTGGGACGTAATGCCTTTAAAAACACAAGAACCCTTTAGAGTCAAGGTATAGTGCAGATCCATTTTACCAATAACATGCACACACAAATTTGTTCCTTTTGTAAAACTAGCTAATTTGGTGAGATGTTCCCAGTGTGGTCTTGGAAGATAACTTTGAGGAAGAATGTAAACTCCCTGAGAGCAGGGATTTGGGCTTTCCTCACCTGACACACACTGCTGATCCTCTGTGCCTACAGCAGTGCCTGGCACATAACAGCACTCAGTTCAGTTTTATTCAATAAATAAGCAAATGAACGAATAACAGTCCTCAGGTGATTTTGTTTAGAAAGACATTTATGCCATTTGTCTTAGTCAGCTCAAGCTGCTATAACAAAATACCACAGACTGGGTGGCTTAAGTAGCAGATATTTATTTCTCAGAATCCTAGAGGCTAGAAGTCCAAAATCAAGGTCCTGGCAGATTTGGTTCCTGGTGAGAGCCAGTTTCCTTGCTTGTAGACAGTCCCCTTCTTGTTGTGTGCTCCCTTGGCTTATCCACGTGTGCATGGAGAGAGCAAGCTCTGGTCTCTCTTCATCTTCTTATAGGGACACTAATCCCATTATGGGGCTTCACTCCCATGACTTCGTCTACACCTAATTTACTTCCCAAAGGCCTCCTAATACCATCACATTTAGGAGTTAGGGCTTCAACATATGAATTTTGGGAGAACACAAATGTCCAGCCCATAATACCATTTGAGGGCAATAGGTACGGACTGGAAAATATGGCTAGCTCTAAGCTATTTGAGTTTGGGTATGTCATCCGGCTGTATCATCTTAATTGTAATTGTGGTTGCGCACCAAGCAATGGATGGGAAGAAGCGCAGGAACATGGATCTAGGAAGAGGGTTGAGCCTGGGTCTGCACTTTTCCCTGTCAAGCAGAAGGGATTATGTCCTCTCTGGCTAACCTTAGGGTTCATTGTGTTCTAATACTCTTGTAAAGGGTCAGGATTACAGATGTACCCTACACAGGTTGTTTTATTTCAAAGACAAGACTTTCATAATCAAAGCCTCCAGAAAGTTGTTTTGAAGACACAATGAGGCTGGGGGTGAGATTGTGCAAGGCATTGTGCCCACCCAGCTCCTGATACAGAAAAGCTCCATGCATCAAGACGGGCAGGATCCTAGTCTGGTCAGTTTAAGGAGTTGCTGCTGCAATTGACCGCACTTAACATTTTCTTCGGAGGATTCTTTTTTAATTTCTTGGTCCAGGAGGACCGTAATATTGGAAGTATACTTTTGCTGTTAATCAGATTCCATATTTCCTCTGCAAGGACGAACACACATCAGTAATGAGTGAAGCAAATCTTAGTTTGGTGCACTTTGAAATCTTTCTGTGTGAAAAAATGCTATAAAATGTGATTTTATTTTATCAACCTTACTATGAAAAAAAAAACTTCAGTTCTAATTTTACTTTGTATGTGTGTGGTTTTCAAGCATCTTGTCTTGTTAGGGTACTATGTCTTTTGATCTCTTTTTAAAAACGTAAAAGAATTATGTTAATTTGGGAAACAATTCGTTCCAAGTAGGCGAATGGATGCAGAAGGAGACCTATAAATTTGCTGAGATTCATAGAGCACACGCTTCTGTTGGCCAGTTTGAGAAAAGATACTGTAAGTGATGGGTTATAGGAATGAATTTGGAGTAATTATTATTTATAATTTGAAATTCCATGGCTTAATCTTTAAAAAAAAAACTTGTTTTGTTTTTAGTTTGTTTATTTTGTTTTTGGTTTTTGGTGATTGAGTTTTTGTTTTGCAGATCACATAAATCTATGCCCCAATTATGCCATGTTAAGTTTACATAAAACTTTATTTTAATACGTTATTTCTAATTTAAAAAATCCTTCAAAGAATCAGACCAGGGCTTCCCTGGTGGCGCAGTGGTTGAGAGTCTGCCTGCCGATGCAGGGGACATGGGTTCGTGCCCCGGTCCGGGAAGATCCCACATGCCGCGGAGCGGCTAGGCACGTGAGGCATGGCCGCGGAGCCTGTGCTCCGCAATGGGAGAGGCCACAACAGTGAGAGGCCCGCGTATAGCAAGAAAAAAAAAAAAAAAAAGAATCAGACCAATATTTTCCCATATTTATTTTTAGCTCAGTGGTAAAGTTATATAAGAATTTAATCCAAATTTGTCTCTGAAAATGTGGACATAATCTGTTAATACAGAGTAAAACATATAACGGATGTACTAACCTCATAATTTTATAGCCAACACTTAAAAATTGTGATGCTGTTTGAGCAATATTTGAAATAAATGAAATAACGTGGAACTTTTGTGTTTAAAAATCATTATTATGTAACATAGGCTTATTTTGAATTGTAATATCTCAACTACATGTTTCATTCTCCTTATTAATTCCCAGATATATCTTACCTTATAATATGCAATGTACATGGAAAAATATGTGTGATTTTTAAACAAACCATAATTCTGAATATTGAATAATTTCTTATTTCTATTCTTTCAAATTATTGAGAATTTATTATATAGAAATAGATATTTATTGTGGCCTAGACTGGCTGAATTTTATGATGCTAAAAATTTTCTGGGCAAAAAATCTTCAATTAAACTAGAGATCTTTAATTCTGTAAAGAAGGGCAATGCTAAAACAGCATTAATGGGTTTATATGGGTAAAGGTTCATTTTATTTAGATTTACTATTGTTGGAAGTTTTCTATTTTGTCAGTGTAGACCTATCAGAAAATTGTGTTCTTTAGCTTGGTTTTGGATTTTTTTTAATGTGCTTTAATATTTAAGCACCACAAAACTCATAGGAAGGCAGCTACTGTTGTTAATAGAATGATGGTGTCGAAAAAACTTGAAACACAAAACAGGAAAAATAGTTAAAGCTAAGGTTTCCATCATCATCCACTACCCACACCAAATACAGGATTCTTCTAATGAGTTAGTCTCCTGTCATGGTTCCACAGCCCCCTGGATCTGGGATGGGTACCAGCTCACACTGCAAGATGAATCTCAGCTTCCTATGTTGCATGTAGTTACGTGATCTTCCTTCTACCTCTTAAATGTGATTTGAAATTTGTCTAAAGTTGAGAACTTTTCAATAACATCTTAGAAGTTATGATGTACTCTGCAATGATGCCATTTTATATTTTCTATCTGTTGCAAGTCAAATTGCAACTGCCCTTCTGCAACCTCAGCCAGCTGTTAATTCTCTGTTAAGGCAGGATGGAAACTTAGGCTTCCTAGAGTTCGAGCCTCCATCTAGAGGTGATCTTTGCAAGAAGATTCCAGGATTTGCTGTTGGGGAGCTGCTATGTATGGGAGATTCCCACATAGGGCAAGAGTAGTACTTGGCCAGGTTTTCTGTGGTCAGAATGGGCAGAATGTCTTATTCCAGAAAAGCAGATCTAGCTTGGAGAGAATTACCTGGAATTTCTGGGGACTGGATGGATAAATAGCTGCGTAAACACTGGAATTCCTTACCCCGTCTTATCCTGCCTCTGTCTTAGGTGGTCCATGCGATGAAACTGGATTTTTTTCTGTGAGCACTGAAACATGGTCTGGATCCTGAAGTTAGCTCAGTTACTAACTGAGTGTGCTGTCTTAGGCAGCTTGCTAAGCTCTGTCTTCATTTTGTCTTTTGTAAAATATGGACCATAATAATTGCTTGTTTGTACTAGTGGCTCTGAAATCTAATAAAATAGAATATACTGGAGGATAAAAAGCACTATATAGATATGATACTTATTATTATCACAAGGAATAATTACAGACTTTTCTGGAGAAATTGAGTGCCATAGTCCCTTGCGTTCTGAAGTATATAAAAGTCAACATGTGTTTTTTGGAAACTGTGCTTGAAAAATACACGAAAGAAATTAGACAGTCCTAATGAGTTGTCTTTGGTATTGTGGATGCATCTGATCTAATGGACAAGGAGCCCAAGGCATCTAAACGAGGATGATTGGCAACACCGAGCAAAGGAGTCTAATGCTAGAACATCAGGTCCATACAGAAGTAGAAAAGACCCTAGGAGGTCGTTTCATCCAAGTCTCTACCTCTGGTCAGGTCAATTCTTGAAACCTGACCTATTTTATTCAAGGTAGAAGGACCTATTTTATTTTTAAGTATGCCAGAAAGGGAGTTCTCAGAGTTTCTAATTAACTTAATCTACTTAGTGAAGTTCTTCCTGGTATCTGACTGTACCCATTATTGCTACAGTTCAAGCACATTTCTGTAGACTAGGTGCTTTGAAGATATGGAGGACAATATAGCTGCCTCCTGATGGGATCTGACTCTGGGCACGTCAGTCCCAAAGCCGCCCAACTCAGATGTTCTCTGAGTGGCATGGATAGCTGAGGCTGCCATTTGTGGAAGTGGACATCACCATGCAGTTGTAGCTGGGGTTCATCAAAAGGACATTTTTTCTATAGACATTGATCCTATCTCCTGTTTGTGGTCATTAAGGTTTACAAGACACTTTCTCAAACATTAGTGCATTTGGCCCTCACAACAAACTCAGCTGTCACTGTCTCCACTTTGAATATAAGGAAAGTGATGCTTGAAGAGTTTGAATCCAGTCTCTGTGTTCACCCGGCAGCAAGAATGAGAAGGCAGGATTTAAACACAGGACTTTTGCCTCTGAGTGCAGAGCACTAAGCAGGGTTCCCTGGAGAAGTTTCTCGCATCTCCAGTAACTCCTGAAACAAATTAGGATAACCAGTGTTCTACGCAAAGGAGAGGATCACCAGAGACTTCTAATTTGAGGCCAAGCAATTAATGCTCATTCTACTAGGGATTACTCCCTTCTGAGAATAATATGCACCCACATAACAATAGAATGACTTGAAAACAAT
Source organism: Lagenorhynchus albirostris (assembly GCF_949774975.1). Taxonomy (NCBI): domain Eukaryota; kingdom Metazoa; phylum Chordata; class Mammalia; order Artiodactyla; family Delphinidae; genus Lagenorhynchus; species Lagenorhynchus albirostris. The sequence goes on along the minus strand of NC_083103.1, from coordinate 16,197,122 downwards.
GCTCTCCAACCACTGCCTCAGAGTCAGTGTGAGTAGTGCTGCATGACCTTGGGCAAATTAGCTAGCTTCTGCAGACCTGTTTTCTGTATCCATAGACAGGGAATCTCAGTAGTCCCTACTTCGGATGACTGTTGTCGAAGTTAAATGACTTAATGTACGTAAAGTGCTATGCGCAGATGGCAGTGGGTATGTTCAGTGCATAGTATTATCTTAGTTATTATTGTGTTGAGACATTTGGCTTCACTCTAGAAATGTCCTGGGTATAATACCATATCTTAAATCATATTACTTCCTTTTGTGAATCTTTGACTAGGACAGTTCAGGGAATCAGAGAAGAGAGAGAAGAGGAAGGGTGATGGGTGTACTGCCATGTATGCACTGTGTGTGTGTGTGTATGTGCACACGCTGTGTAGCACCGCCTGGTATAATAGGCCTGAGGACCACCAAGTAAACCAGAAAAATTTCCAAGCAAAGAACATAGATGTCAGAGATCATTCTGTAAAACTCAAGCATTTTATTCATGTCAAAGTCCTTCAAGCTCTGATTCTGAGCCCATGTGCTTTTATTTAACTCTAATCATTCATTTATTTTTCTTTAACAAGCACTTACTCATGATTTAATATGTGCCAGACTCTGGTCTAAGTGCCTGACAAATAATAACACCTTTGACTTTCACAACAAGTGTATGAGGTAGGTACATTAATGTACCCACTTCCCAAATGAGGAAACTGAGGTGCCATCAATCATGTAAGTGTAAATCCATTTATAAAATGATATAAAAGGCATAAAATAATTGGAGCTTAAATATTTGCATAGTACTACATACTTTCTTTTTAACATCTTTATTGGAGTTTAATTGCTATACAATGGTGTGTTACTTTCTGCTTTATAACAAAGTGAATCAGTTATACATATACATATGTTCCCATATCTCTTCCCTCTTGCATCTCCCTCCCTCCCACCCTCCCTATCCCACCCCTCTAGGTGGTCACAAACCACCGAGCTGATCTCCCTGTGCTGTGCAGCTACTTCCCACTAGCTATCTATTTTACATTTGGTAGTGTATATATGTCCATGCCACTCTCTCACTTTGTCACAGCTTACCCTTCACCCTCCCCATATCCTCAAGTCCATTCTCTAGTAGGTCTGTGTCTTTATTCCCGTCTTACCCTTAGGTTCTTCATGACCTTTTTTTTTTCCTTAGATTCCATATATATGTGTTAGCATATGGTATTTGGTTTTCTCTTTCTGACTTACTTCACTCTGTATGACAGACTCTAGGTCCATCCACCTCACTACAAATAACTCAATTTCGTTTCTTTTTATGGCTGAGTAATATTCCATTGTATATATGTGGTACATCTTCTTTATCCATTCATCTGTCGATGGACACTTAGGTTGCTTCCATGTCCTGGCTATTGTAAATAGAGCTGCAGTGAACATTTTGGTACATGACTCTTTTTGAATTATGGTTTTCTCAGGGTATACGCCCAGTAATGGGATTGCTGGGTCATATGGTAGTTCTATTTGTAGTTTTTTAAGGAACCTCCATACTGTTCTCCATAGTGGCTGTATCAATTTACATTCCCACCAGCAGTGCAAGAGTGTTCCCTTTTCTCCACACCCTCTCCAGCATTTATTGTTTCTAGATATTTTGATGATGGCCATTCTGATCGGTGTGAGATGATATCTCATTGTAGTTTTGATTTGCTACATACTTTCTCGATGACTTTCCCATGCATTTCTTTTATAAATGATTCTCATTTTTTGATGATCCAATTTCCTACCCCACTTCAGATTAGAAGCTGTGGGCTAGAAGTTCAGGGAAGGGTGGCATTGGTGGCAACCAATGGATGGAAGAGCTGATTTTGAGATAACCAATAGAAAGACTATAAAATGCAGTCATGGGAACTCAAAGAGCACACTGGCCCAAGACTGTGTAATGTAGTGGAAACAAGCCCTACACATCTCAACACATCCTGAGTGCATAGCTCCTGTCTGGGCAGTAACAGGTTCATGCTGATGACTGGGCTATCAGGAAAATGAAGTGATGTTCCTCTGAAGATGAAAAGAATGTATATATATATTTTAGCTGGTCAACATGTCTTTTAAATTGAGCTATAATTGACATATCACATTATAGTTTCCGGTGTACAACATGATTCGATATATGCATGTACTGTGAAATGATAACCACGATAAGTCAACATCCATCACCACAGAGTTAGGAATTTTTTTTCTTGTGCTGAGAACTTTTAAGTTCTATTCTCTCTGCAACTTTCTTTTTTTTTTAAGGTATTTTTTTTTATTAATTTTTACTGGAGTATGGTTGCTTTACAATGTTGTGTTGGTTTCTGCTGCACGGCAAAGTGAATTAGCTATACATATATATATAAAATACCCTCTTTTTTGTATTTCCTTCCCATTTAGGTCACCACAGAGCACTGAGTAGAGTTCCCTGTGTTATACAATAGGTTCTCATTCAGCAACTTTCAAAATCTACAGTACAGTATCATTAAGTATAGCCACCATACTGTACATTACATCCCCACGACTTATTTGCAGTTGACCCTTGAACGATGCAGGAATTAGGGGTGCTGACCCTTTGTACAGTTGAAAATCCACATGACTGTACAGTCTGCCCTCCGTATCCAAGGGTCCACATCCACTGATTCAATCAACTGCGGATCGTTTAGCGCTGTAGTATTCAGTATTGAAAGAAACCTGCATGTAAGTGGACCTAGTGCAGCTTAAACCCATGTTGTTCAAGGTCAACTGTATTTTATAACTGGTAATTGGTGCCTTTTAACCACCTTTACCCAATTTGCCCAACCCCACCTCCCATCTCTGTATCTATGAGTTAGCTGTTGCTGTTGTTTGGATTCCACATATAAGTGAGACCATACAGTATTTGTCTGTCTTTATATGACTTATTTCCCTAGCATAGTACCCTTTAGGTCCATCCATTTTGCCCCAAATGGCAAGATTCCCTTTTTTTTATGATTGAATTATATATATATATATATATATATATATATATATATATATTTTTTAGCCATTTGTCAATAGATGGACACTTAGGTTGCTTCCATATCTTGACTATGGTAAATAATACTGCAGTGAACATGGGGGTGCATAGATCTTTTCACGTTATTGTTTTTCATTTCCTTTGGATAAATGCCCAGAAGTAGAATTGCTGGATCATATGGTAGTTCTATTTTTAATTTCTTGAGGAACCTCCATACTGTTTTCCATAGTGGCTGCAACAATTTACATTCTACCAACAGCGCACAAGCATTCCCTTTTCTCCACATCCTTGCCAACACTTGTTATTTCTTGTCTTTTTATTAATAACCATTCTAACAGGTGTGAGATGATATCTCACTGTGGTTTTAATTTGCATTTCCCTGATGATTAGTGATGTTGAGCACCTTTTCATGTACCTGTTGGCCGTCTGTATGTCTTCTCTGGAAAATGTCTGTTCAGATCTTCTGCCCATTTTTAAAGCAGATTGTTTCTTATTTTTTTACTATTGAATTGCATGGTGTAAGCATTTTTTAAAAGTGAAAATAACATTTTCTTAATTTAAAGAGCAATGCATTTTGGGGGGAAAATATTAGAAAGTACACTTAATCAAAAAGAAGAAAAAATACCCATAATCCTAACACTTAGAGATAGCATCTTAGTGTGTGCATCTGTGTATAGTTTTGTTTTACAAAAACAAGCTTATATATGGATTTTTCACTTAACATTTTGAGAACAGATTTTCGTGTAATATCTGTCCACTATGTAATTTTAAATGGCTGAGTAGAACTCCAGTACATGCATGCATCATGATGTATTCAACAAATCCCTTATTGTTGAAAATTTTCAACTTAAAAAACTGGGGGGGGAGAGTTGTAAGTAATGCAGCAATGAATATATTTGTAGCTAAATTTTTGTAAACATTCCTGACTACTTCTTAGACTAAATTATTGCCAAATTGCTTTTCAGAAAAGTTGTTCCAAATAGTGAAGAACAATTGGAAGGCCTTATATTAAAAGCAGTTGAAATGAGAGTTAAAGCCAAGGGGGCAAGGGGGAGCTGCATAAATGGGTATGCTTCAGTTAACTGGGAAAGTCCCTTTATTGAGGAATGTCTCATATCCAAACGAAGTCAGATACCTAAGGTCCTGTTAGCTTTCTAAGGCCTCAAAGAGCATTTATTTTTGGTGTATTATTCTGTTTCTCCGCCTGCCCCAAACTCAATGTGTAGGAGTTATGAGTAGTGGATTGGAATTAAAAACCTGGATCGATGTTCTGTCTCTGCTGCATGCTGTGTGGTATTGGGAAAATATTGTGTCTTTTGAGTCTCACTTTTCCTCATCAGTAAAATAGGAATAATAGTATCTCCCCTTACTGCCTCATAGGGGCCTTCTGGGGTTTAAAATCTCAAAATAAGAATAACGTACATGCATTCCCTTTTTAGAACAATGAAAACCTTTACACATGTAAGCTATGATGGATATAATTTAGTATATATTTAATCTCCTGCACACCCTGTACCCTCGGTCAAGGAAGGAGACCCCCAACCTGACAAGGAGGCATGGGTTCTAATCCTAGATCTGCCACTAAATAGGCCTGACAGTTTAAGCAAGTCACTTTCTCTCTCTGGAACTATTTCCCCATTTGTGAAATGAGGGGGTTGTAGCACATGGCTTCCATCAGCAAGATTTTGATATGATCTTTATTAGTGACTCCGATATAGACTCAGAAGAGGAATTATTAGTCCCATAAAGGGGACCAGATCCAGAAAGGTTAAATCCATTACCTATGGTTGCATAGTTTATATTTTCTTTTCTTTCTTTTTTTCCACGCCGTGCAGCTGGTAGGATCTTATTTCCCCTACCAGGGATCGAATCCAGGCCCCTGGCAGTGAGAGGGCAGAGTCCTAACCACTGCCACTGGACCGCCAGGGAATTTCCATATAGTTTATATTTTCATCTGCTCCTTACTGCAAGGCTGGTAGCAAGGGATAAAATGAGGGTGATTTTTCCTAGTTGTTACTAGAAAGAAAAATTTGGAATAGAGTTTTTCTACCCCTTTTCCCTAAAGAATTCCTTTTTCATTACATTCTTCTCTTTTTATCCACTTGGATTGCTCCATTAGTGTTTGGCTAGGTTGATTCAGATATAAAGGGTTTAAAAAATACATTTGGTGTCACAGGGACCCAGCGTAAAACTGAGTTCCTTACTACATAATGAGATCTTTGAAACCAGGAATATCTTACACATTTTCAAATCCCCAGCGTCTGACATAATGTTTGGCACATAGTTGGTGATTAATGATGATTGTTATGAAAGGTAGGGTGGTGAGCAGACAACCCTGTCTTCTACACTCCAGACAGAGTGTAAGGATCTGTCTTCTAGGCAATTCTGGGTTTCAGACAACTAACTCAGTAGGAGTCTTAGGAAGTGCTTAGAAGGTAGGAGGAACTTAGGAGGAAACTTAGTGAAGACAAAAGATATGGGTTGAAATTCTGGCTCTGACACTGACAAGAGGAGTGGACTGAACCTCAGTTTCCTCATATGTAAAGCGGAGATAATATTGCCTCCCTGTCATTTTTATATATAGTACTAGGATATGGTAAGGGCTCATTACGGGAGAATTCCTCTTCGTGAAAGATGTTACAAGATGCTCTGGGGTGAACCATGAACAGCAGGGGAGATCTTTGGAAAATTTTGTTCTTGGGCATCTTTTAACTAATGCCACCAAAAAATGGTATTTTCACCTCATTGCTATACCTACCAGTGGAATGTGTGCGTGGACCTGCATGAATACACTGATGTGTGCACCTGCTCTTCAATCTCTCATGGATAAAATGATACCTGGAGAATATATAATGTCTTTTAGAGGAACATGATGTTTTTCCTCCTGTGGGCCTTCTTATAGTACTTCAGAGATTGCCACTTGGCAGACAATGAGTACATTTTCTTTGAAATTCATTAGGAAAGTCCAGTGTCCCAAGAGTTTGAAATTTGGTCCTTCCTCAAACCCAGTATATTTGATTTTCTGTTATGTGCATGCTGACTGCCTATTTGATCTGTAGTCCATCCGACCATGAGTCCAGCTTGTCTTCTTCCTGACACGTAAAATAACTCCAACCAAAAACTTTGATATTGAATTGCTCAGGGAGCATAGTTATTTTAATATCATTTTTTAAAAAGAGCAGCAACAAAGAAAACAGTGCCACAAAGGTAATCCTATTTTAAAAATATGTAGATGGGATCCCAAATATTTTGTGTTATCCTGTGTTTCTGAGCTACTCATCCCGTAGCTGAAATCTCATTGCCCTACAGGCAAATTTTACCCATCCTTCCCCATCCAGCTCAAATGACACTTCTTTCATGGAGCCTTCCCTTCCCCCACTTCCGGAGTGGTAGATGAGTTCTTGCTTAGGGCCAGTTTTGTGGCAACTCAGAGACATTAATTTGTGTAATAAGGCAATAACATATTGCAATTAAGCATTTACTGTGTAAAATTTATGTTTGAGTTGTTAGTGGTTTATTTTGTTTTGTTTTAATCCTTCAGAACTGCAGACTCCCAGAGTGGGTATGGAGCCTTACTGATTCTGGCCTAGGAAGGATACAAATACCCCAGTGATCAAAATAGCTCTGGTCAGGAGCAAGTGACTGCTGGACTGTGGTCACCACTTGCCTTTGTGGCCAACAGATTCCTCTAAATTATTTGATTTGAGGTAATTATTAAAAATAATAGTTAATATTTTAAGTGCCTCTCATATACCAACTACCCCTTGTATATTATTTCAAAATCCAACAACAACCATGTAGTAAATTTTCACCATTTTAGGGACAAGAAACTGAGGTTTAAAGAGGGTAAGTTACTTTCCCAGAGTCACCTAGTATATACTGACTCTGAGTTAACTACACGGCGTAACTTAGTCCTGCTTGGATTCATAGTAGGTTCTTAGTAAATAGTGGTTATTATTATTATCACCATTATTGTTATTTTTAAAGTGATGAGTGTAGGTCTTCTGGAGAATTCCAAATCCCATGTTCTTTCCACTGTGTCCGGGTACTTCTATCGTCTTTCCTTTGTCTGACTTCTTTTTGGTTGAAAATAATGACAGAAAAAGATGGCTATTCTCTTGGTATTGAATGATATAATTCATAGGAAAGTACTTTGAACACTGGAAATTTTAGGTAGTAAAATTATAATTCTAATAATTATTAAAATATTATAATATTCTAATTCTAGTTATTATTATCGGTCTATCTCCATCATTATTTGATTGTGAGTCCTGTTGAGTAGGAATCTTGCCTTATTCTTTGTATCCACAGAGCAAGTAGTTACGTGATGCTTAATAAATATATCATGCATAATACATTTGCATTTACTTGCTTTAAGTGGTAGACTGGGATCTGTGGACAAGTCTGGGTTTGGTCTAGGCTGACGGAGAGGTGGGCTGGTTCAGTGGCCACTCAAGCCAGATATATAGTCTGATAGGGTGGAGCTCATTCATTCATTCGAAAAGGTATATTGAGGGACTTCCCTGGTCCAGTCGTTAAGACTTCCCGCTTCCACTGTGGGGGGTGCGCAGGTTAGATACCTTGTTGGGGAGCTAAGATCCCGCATGCTGTGCACCGCGGCCCCCACCCAAAAAAAAGGTATCTTGAGTGTCTAATCCATGCCAGACACTGCTCCAGACAAAGGCCAACAGCTGTGAACAAGAGAGAGAAAGTCTGGTGAAGGAAGCAGACAATGCATAAGTAGGAAAATTACCCATTGCACTAAGGAATGAAGAAAATGAAAATGGCTAAAGTGAAAGAGAGTTTTTACAAAGTAAGGCAGAGGATGTGCCTACTTTAGACAGGGTGGTAGAAAGAGGCCTCTCTGAGACCTGGATAAAGAGAAAGAATCAGCTATGTCCAGATCTGGGAAGAGGGTGTCCAAGTAAAGACTAAGGCCATTAGGCAGAGACTGGACTGGCATCCTTACGGGACAGGAAGGCCAGGGTAACTGGAGAGTAGTGAACAAGGTGGCTCAAGGCCTAAAAGCTGAAGTCCGAAAAGTAATCAGGAGCCACGTCGTTTAGGCCTTATTAGCCCCAGTCAAGAATTGGGGTTTGGGCTTCCCTGGTGGCGCAGTGGTTGGGAGTCCGCCTGCCGATGCAGGGGACACAGATTCATGCCCCGGTCCGGGAAGATCCCACATGCCGCGGAGCGGCTGGGCCCGTGAGCCATGGCCGCTGGGCCTGCACGTCCGGAGCCTGTGCTCCACAACGGGAGAGGCCACAACAGTGAGAGGCCTGCGTACCACCAAAAAAAAAAAAAAAAAAAAAAAAAAGAATTGGGGTTTAATTCCAAGATCAATGAGAAATCCATTGGAGGGATTGAAGCAGAAGACTGATATGCTCTTATTCTTAAAAATATCTCTTTGCCTACTGGTGGAGGATGGATTGAAGGAAGGCAAAATGTAAACAGGAAGACCAATTAAAAGACTATTGCAGGGCTTCCCTGGTGGCGCAGTGGTTGAGAGTCCGCCTACCGATGCAGGGGATACGGGTTCGTGCCCCGGTCTGGGAAGATCCCACATGCCGCGGAGCGGCTGGGCCCATGAGCCATGGGCGCTGAGCCTGCGCGTCCGGAGCCTGTGCTCCGCAACGGGGGAGGCCACAACAGTGAGAGGCCCGCGTACCGCAAAAAAAAAAAAAAGGCTATTGCAGAGAAATTCCCTGGCGGTCCAGTGGTTAGGACTCTGCGCTCTCACTGCCGAGGGCTCAGGTTCAACCCCTGGTTGGGGAATTAAGATCCCACAAGCCGTGCGGTGAGGCCAAAAAAGAAAAAAAAAAAAAAGAAGAAGCTAGTGCAGGTGAGAGATGACAGTGGGAGATGGTGAGAAGCGAATGGGTCTTTGGTATATTTTTGTGGTACAGCTCACGGAGTCTAAGGCTCTCGGTGCTCTCAGGAAACTGGGATGGAGCATGGCTCCAGCTACCCTCATTTTCTCTAGGGCTAGAAGATTAATGAACAAATATTTGCCTAATCAGGACCAAAATTGGAGTCTTAGGGTTGGAAATGATTAACTTTCCCATTTTATACAGATGAAGATATAGAGGCAGAGATGAGGTAAATTGATCAAAGTCATACTGTTCCTTACTGGTAAATCCAGCAATAGAGCACTTCTCTCCCACAGTTCTTTCCATTACAGAAAACAGTCCCTTCATAGCAGCGTTCGGTTGCCTTTGTTTTGACATAAATCCTGAAAGGTCAGGCCCAGAATATTAGGAGGACTTCCTGGCAGTTGTCTAAACGGTTATATGGTTTGGTGACTGGTGACATGGTCAAAAATATGACTAGGCCTGATCCTTGTTTCTAGTACATCCATGAATAAAAACAGTTTTGCTTCTTCTTCCTGTTTAAAAAATTTATTTATTTATTTATTTTTGGCTGCGTTGGGTCTTCGTTGCTGCGCACGCAGGCTTTCTCTAGTTGCGGACAGCAGGGGCTACTCTGTTGCTGCGCGCAGGCTTCTCATTGTGGGGGCTTCTCTTGTTGCGGAGCACGGGCTCTAGGCCCACGGGCTTCGGTAGTTGTGGCTCGTGGGCTCTAGAGCACAGGCTCAGTAGTTGTGGCACACGGGCTTAGTTGCTCCGGCATGCGGAATCTTCCCGAACCAGGGCTTGAACCCGTGTCCCCTGCATTGGCAGGCGGATTCTTAACCACTGCGCCACCACGGAAGTCCTTTTTTTTTTTTCCCCTCTCTAAACACTATGGATTTTGTTTCTTTATTTTTCTTTGTTGCCCTGACTAGGACATTCAGTAGGATGTTGAAAAATGGTGAAAGCAGACAGTCTCGCCTTGTCCCTGAACTTAATGGGGTGGAGGAAGTTAGTTGTAGGTTTTTCATAAATGATCTTTATCAGGTTAGTTCCCTTCATTCCTAGTTCACTAAAACTGGTGGGGTTTTTTTTTCATGAATGGTCATTTTAAGTTCTTTTTCTACATATGTTGACATGATCGTGTCACTGTTCTCTTTTATTTTGTAAATGTGATGAATTACACTGATTTTCAAATATTAAACCAATATTGCACTCCTGGAATACACTCTACTTGGTCATGATATATTATCATTTTTATGTATCATTAGATTGGTTAGCTAATATTCTGTTAAATATTTTTGTCTATGTTCATGAGAGATATTAGTTATAATTTTCTTTTTTTTTTTTTTTTTTTTTTTTTTTGCGGTACACAGGCTTCTCACTGCTGTGGCCTCTTCCGTTGCGGAGCACAGGCTCCAGACGCGCAGGCCCAGCGGCCATGTCTCACGGGCATAGCTGCTCCGCGGCATGTGGGATCTTCCCGGACCAGGGCACGAACGCGTGTCCCCTGCATTGGCAGGCGGACTCTCAACCACTGCGCCACCAGGGAAGCCCAGGGAAGCCCCTCCTAATTTATGGTTAAATTAGCTTTTAACCATACCTATTTGGTTTTTATTTTTTCTGGTTGGTCTAGGAAGTATTATTTGCATTCTTAGCTTATCATAACCTTTTATGAATTAATCTGATGCTACTTCATATATATTATAAGAATCTTACAATGTGATATTTCCATATATTTTACTTCTGAATATATTATAAACCATACTTTTACACAATCACTTTTAAGGAAATCATAAAATTAGAAAATAAAAATTATTATGGTTACCCACATATATAAGGATGCTTGCTCTTCACTCCTTTGTGCAATTTTCCTTCAGCTCAAAGGACATCCTTTAATATTTCTTATAGTGCATGTCTGCTAGTGGTGAATTATCTCACTTTTTGTTTATCTAAAAAAAGGCTTTATTTTGCCTTCACTTTTTGAAGGAGACAATTCTCAATTGGCAAGTTTTTCTTTTTTTTCTTTCAGCATTTTAAAGAGGTTATTCCATTGTCTTCTGGCTTTCATTATTTCTGATGAGAAATCAGTATTTAAAATTTTATTCCTCTGTATGTGATTGCTTGGCTATTTAATTTTTTTAAATTTATTTTTGTCTCAGCAGTATAACTACAATGTGTCTAGGTGTGGTTTTGCTTATATTTTTGCTTCTTGAGATTGGCTGAGTTTCTGGGGTCTGTTGGTTAATATTTTTCATCAAATAAGGGGGAAAACTTGGTCATCAGGTCTTCAAATACTTTCTGTGACTCCATTTCTCTTTCCTTTCCTACTAGGACTCCAGTTACACCTGTATTAGACCATTTTGTATTGTCCCTCAGATCCCTGGGATCTATTCATTTTTTCAATCTTTCTACTTTCTGTGCTCCAAGTACTTTGATCTCTTCTTCTGCCATGTCCGATCTGCTGTTTAAGCCATTCAGTAAAATTTTAATTTCTTATATCATAAGTTTTACTTTTAGAATTTCCATTTGGTTCTTTTTATAGTTTCTATTTCTATATGGAAATTTCATCTGTCCACCTATTATGTCTAGTTTTTACTTAAAGTTCTTAATATGTTTTAAAGTTCTTATCTACTAATTCCATTATCTGTATTTCTGGGTCTGTTTCTTTTGACTGTTTTTTTCCCTTGGTTATAGGTCACATTTTTCTATTTCCTTACATAGCTAGTGATTTTTTTCACTGTATGCTGGAAATTGTGGATTTTACATTGTTGTATGTGGTTTATTTGTCTTCCTTTGAAGAGTGTTGACTTTTGTTCTGTCAGGTGGTAAATTTACTCACAGATTAGCTTGATCCTTTTGAGACTTGTTTTTAATGTTTTTAGGGAGAGTATAGAGTAATTCTTATTCTATAGCTAAAATAGACCTACTCCTAAGTCTCTGCCCTTCTGAAATCTCAAAGGAATGCCCAGTATGTTCAGTGAGGTCTTTCTATTCTGACTTGTCAGACCTCCAATGTCTCCAAACCCTATGCAATATCTGGAATCTTTGCACAGCTCACAGGTTCTCAATAATTATCCTCTGCCATGGCTCACAGAGTCTTTTTCTATGCATGCATAATTTAGTGTTCAGTGAAAGATTCAAGGAGACTCGCATGCATATTTTAGAGTTATCTCTCTATATACAGACCCTTTCTCTCTGATACCCAACACACAAATTTTAACCACCTAAGCGAACCTGAACTCAAATCATTATCCCATCAGATCAGTGAGATCATTGTGCTTTGCTTAAGTTACCCCTTCCTGCACCACAGTCCAGAAGGTACTTCTAGACAGGAAGCTGAAGGTGATTATGGGGCTGACATCCTGTGTTTTCCTTTTCTCAGTGATTACATTCCTTCTCTGATTGTCATCTAAAGTGTGAACACTTTCAGTTTTATTTTTCTTAGAGCAGGAGAACTAGTCTGGTACTAATTACTCCATAATGGCTGAAGATGGAAGTCTCTAGTACAACTGAGTGGTTCACATTCAATTGTGTAATACCCCTCCATCTTAGATGGCTCTAGTTATTCTTTTTGTTTGTTTAGTGGAAGTATAGTTGATTTACAATATTGTGTTTGTTTCAGGTATACAGCAAAGTGATTCGGTTATACATATATTTTTTTCAGATTCTTTTCTGTTATAGGTTATTACAAGATATTGAATATAGTTCCCTGTGCTATACAATAAATCCTTGTTGTTTATGTATTTTATATATAGTGGTGTGTATCTGTTAATCCCATACTCCTAATTTATCCCTTCCCCATCTTTGCCCTTTGGTAACCATAAGTTTGTTTTCTATGTCTGTGAGTCTATTTCTGCTTTGTAAATAAATTCATTTGTATTATTTTTTAGATTCCACATATAAGTGATATCATATAATATTTGTCTTTCTCTGTCTGACCTACTTCACTCAGTATGATAATCTCTAGGTCCATCCACATTCCTGCAAATGGCAATATTTCATTCTTTTTTATGGCTGAGTAATATTCCATTGTATAAATTCCATATTCCATTGTATAAATATACCATATCTTCTTTATCATCTGTTGATGGACACTTAGGTTGCTTTGATGTCTTGGCTACTGTAAATAGTGCTGCTATGACTGTTGGGGTGCATGTTTCTTTTCAAATTAGAGTTCTTGTCTTTTCCAGTTATATGCCCAGGAGTGGGATTGCTGAATCATATGGTAACTCTATTTTTAGTTTTTTAAGGAACTTCCATACTGTTATCCATAGTGGTTGCACCAATTTACATACCCACCAACAGTATAGGAGGGTTCCCTTTCCTTCTCACCCTCTCCAGCACTTATTATTTGCAGACTTCTTGAGGATGGCCATTCTGACCAGTGTGAGGTGGTACCTCATTGTAGCTTCGATTTGCATTTCTCTAATAATCAGCGATGTTGTAGATGGCTCTAGTTTTACCTTTGAGAAATGGAATATCTCTGAAAAGGCATGTGAAGCTATATATATTTTACAGACAAAGAGCATGGCCCAGGTGATACGTAGAATTCAAGATGTTGTGTACAAACTCTGATGCAATTTTTTCCTGTAAGTGTGGTTGTGTGATTTTGTATATTTGTGTGTGAGAAAGTAAAAGTGAGAGAAGATGAGTATTAGAAGGGGAAAAAGAGAAATCAAGTAAATATAAAAGTAGGGAAGACACACGGGGAGGGTCAGGACTTTTATATTTAAAAAATAATACTCAGCTTGAAAGTAATGTAAAACAAAAAAATTTTAAACCCTTCTTGTAATATTAGCTAAATTTTTGAATGCTTATCATATTTCAGGCATTGTTCTAAATGCTTCATATATTTTAATTTATTTACTCTGCACGACAATCCTTTCTGGTAGGTGCCTGTATTATCCCATTTTACAGATTAGAAACTGATAAGCAGAAAGATAGTATAACTTGCCCAAGGTTAATAGGTAGGAATTAGGACTTGATCCCAGGTGGTCTACATCCAAAACTCTACCTTTTTGACCTGTGCACTGCCTTCAGATCAGAGAAGGATCTTGTTACTCTCTCTCCCCTTTCCCTGCCTCACTTCCCTGTCCCCAAATTAAAAAAAAAAAAAAATATTCCATGTTAAGTTTTGGTGAGCTGTAAAAACCTCCCTGGGATTTGGTGCTGGTAAGAGTTGCTTGACTATTGAAGAGACAGGCATTCTGGTGGTCCACAGATTTTTCACACTGGACTCTTAACATCTTCCATTTCATCAGCTTCAATAACCGATATCTCTTTGATATTTAAGTGACCTTCAAGTATGGGCAACAGTTGATGAGTGACTCAGGGAGATTTTCAGTGCCTATCTCCTTAATCTGGACTGCTTGAGAAACCAGGTGACGATTGTGATGACCCATCTTTCCTGAGATATAGGAAGTTGTTGGGAAAAAAAAAATCACTTCCCTAAATCATCAGGAGACTGACTATTTCTGCTTCTGACGAGGGTGGTGAGATTGGGAGGATGGGTAAGGATCCTGACCCAGACTAGAGGCACTGAGTCTCTCTAGGATTTTGTTTCCACTTCTCTACCTGAGAGTTGATATCTCCCTGGGATGAGTTCTTCCTGTGATCTTTGAGATTTCAAGAAGGAAAAGGATAGCAGATTGCAGGCTGTTATTATGGCAAGATCATTTCTCTCTGGCCACCAAACAGTTGTTCCCTGAGTCATTGAACCACTCTGTTCAGTGTCTGTCAAACTCAACTGCCTTTGAAATTTAGAGGAGAAAGTCTGTGTGTGCCAAAACCAAGGCCCTGAATCACCCAGCACCCAGCAGGAAGACAGCAACGAATCGGGTTGGAAGTAGTGCCAGGAACCACACCTTGCAGCTGGTATGGACCTACAAGTGCCTATTCCACAGACATCTTTCCAGGCCATAAAATCTCATGTCCTCGCAGACAGGAGGTGCCATTGTCTATTCTCTCTGCTGTCGGCAAGGCTCCTGATTAGTGAATCATCTCCCTAAATATCTTTTTACGTGGATTGAGCCATGTACTAGGGAGATCATGTTTTATTTGAAATGTCTAAGGAAACTGCATTAGACATTACAGTTTATGAAGCAAAATAGGGTGAGTTTGTATTGGAAACATAGCATCTTATTTACTAGGAAGACCTGAACTTGGACAGCTCTACCTGGGCCCATTTGAAAACTACTGTCCTTTTTCTCTTGTCAACCAGAGTTCTGCAATTATTCTATATAATTGTTATTTTTCTTTTCTTTTTGGAAGGAGTCTCCTGCTGAAGAAAGAATCTAAAGAGATGCCTAAGTTCCAGGGAATTTTCCTCTAAGACTAATAACATCAAGATAGCTTTGAGTTTATTTATTTATGTTCATTATTTGTTTCCACAAGAGAAATACGTGTCATCTTCAGAGATCCTGGGTTAGAATTTTTTATTTTACTTGTGCTGGTTGAAGACAAATCTCAAACCCTGATGCTGTTTTTTTGTTTATTTCATGAAGAATTTCATATGGTTCTTGACAACTGATGCCTTCTATAGAACCAAGAAATATTGTTATACACTGTGTATATTAAAGATATCTTCCAAGTGTCATTTCACCAAACAAAGAAATTGAACCACCTTGCACTATACATTTTTGGTTAAATATTTAACAGCTATTATTTTGAAAGCCACCCAGAATAATACTAGCCAAGTCAAAAAAATGTCCCACTGAAGGGCCAGTTAAATTTTGGCTCTCATTGTACATTTATACCCCATATTCTCCCTCTTGAAGTTCTTCTGGAAACAAAACAGAGTATCCCTCCTCCAGCAAACCACTTGCAAAATTCTATGTAAGAAAATCCTCAAGTTGAAATTATGAAACGTCACCATCAGTTTCTGAGGATTCCGGAACTGGAATTCAACCAGAAACTTTATAATTTAGGGCTCGAGAGCCTAGAACATTAACATCTGAATTGGAGTGGTATTGGCTCCAAGGTTAAAAATAGAACACCACAGTTTTATTGCCTGTGATTATGACATACTCCCCATGAACATTAGTAGGGCTCAAACGTGTATTGAAGGCAGCCAAAGGGTAAATAAATTAACTGAAGAGACTCAGAAAGCACCGAGGGAGCAGAGATGTGCAGCTGTAACAAGGGACTTTGTTTTGGAGAACAGCCCCACTCAGAACTCAAGGGAGAGAGCCTCATTAGAAAACTCAAAGTACTATAGTACTAAAATGAGTTTCATTTATAAGCTTTCTCCACAGACATGGAAAAGAATACACGTATTATGACTTAAGGGGACTAGTGTTATGTTTTGAAGGTCTGGGCACTTACCAGACATTCAAGCCAATGCACTTTTCCTTTTAACCCAACAGAATACCTGGATCATGTGTACTAAGAATGTCTGTTTAAAAAGATAGACTAAAATACGTTGATGTAAAGACCTTGAGACTTTTGGGACTTCCCTGGCGGTCCAGTGGTTAAGGCTCCACGCTTCCATCGCAGGAGGCACAGGTTCGATCCCTGGTCAGGGAAGTTACGCATGCCGTGCGATGTGGCCAAAAAGAAAAAAAAAAAAAAGACCTTGAGACTTTCTTCAATTCCTCTTACCAGCTTGCTTCTTGGAACAGCTTCCTACTAAGGCAATGAGCTACTACTGAAGCTCATCCCTGTAGAATATTTTTTTCTCAGTGATTTGCGTTTATGACTTAACCTTGCTGCATTTTTCTGTATCAGGACAAGGCCTGGTTGTCCATTGTCTTTCATGAAGGCATCTATGGAAGGTTTTGAAGTCCACTGGTTAAGAGGAAAAAGTGCTTTTGTGTTTGATCAGTACGTAGGCGGAAGGTAGTTGGGAACAATGCTGAGTCACACTTTAAAAGAGCTGCATTTGCAAACAAAATGAGAGGACTTCATCATAGGCTTTGAAGTTCCAAACCTGGGTCCTAGCCTTGGTTGCATCAAGGGCACACCTCTCAATGACTCTCAGTTTCATTTACCTTTTGGTTAAATACCCACATTTGTTGAGCACTTGCTATATACTCAGCACTTTTATTCATTTAAACCTCACAACAATCCTGTGGAGCAAACATTATTATCATCCCCACTTTACAGGTAAGTAAACCGAGGCTCAGAAAGTCTATGAAGCTTGTTCAATGTTACACAGCTAGAAACCTAAGAGGACCAAGATTCAAATTCTCATCGGTCTCATTTCAGAGTCTGAGCTTTTAGTCATCCTGAAATGGGTCTTATAATATAGTTATCGACACTGTGAGGATCAAAAGAGATAATGTTTGTAAGAGCACCAAATTCATATACACATGGGAGGTGTTATAATTGTTAGAATGAGGTCATATAAGAAAAGGGAAAACTAAGAAACAGTTACATGACATGGTTATGGAAAAGTACTTTCAAATGCCTATAAAACCAGAGCTTACTTGTTACATGTAAACCAACTTAGAATTTCCTGAATACATTATTTTTCTTGACAGTACTCCCATCAAAATATTAAATATGATATGTTACATAAATCAGGTACGATGAATGACCATTCCACCTTTAGATTGTATCTGTTTTTGAAAGCTGGGCAACCTGAAAGACAAGGAGAAGCAACTTTGGTCTATTTGTTACCTGTGAGCCAAGTTGCACTGGTTTGCTTATTTATTTAAATTATGAAGACATTTGCACAGAAATTCATCTCAAACACCCCAGGAACAATAGTGTAGGTTACCAATAGTCTAGATAGTGTTATTTGTTGCTTGTAGGACATAAGAGGATCAGAGTCTATGAGACGAAGACATAATGTTCCTTAAATCACCACCACAATACCAAGTTATTTTACTTTCAAATAGCAATTTAAGTGGACCTCTACAAGCAGTAAATTTAGAAACACAGTGATCAAAATGTTTTGTAGATTTACAGTTAAAAAACAACCCAAACAAACAACAACACAAAACCCCAAGGATTTTGAAAAGATTTATTTGAGTTCCATATGCTCTTTCTCAGAAATATTCAATATATAAAACCCAAGTGTTTGGGCCACAAAGCCAATATATACTTTCCCCTCTATGGGATCTGTAGGTTCCTCAGATCTGAAAAGCACTCTGCTTTTGCTCTGTGAACCTGTCCTCTGTGGTCAGAACTCTGTTGACAGGTGGTGCGTGATGTAGAAGAGAAGGCTCAGGTACTTCTTCTTTCCTTCTCTTTGCTATGTCAGGAATTCAACAAGAACCCTTCAGTCATCAGCGGGAAGGTCATGGCTACATGGGCCAACCAGGTGGAATATCTTGTGCAAACTGCTTCTTAGCGTCAAACAACAGGCTTGCCTTTTTCTAGTTCCCATAGTGCTGATGGAATTGATTGAAGTGATTGGTTATTTTAGGGTAATGTAGACAGATATGAATGTATAATAATAGGTAGGTCAAGAGTAAAGGGACTGTGGTCACGAGTATGTCGCGAAACGAAAATGTACACCCTAGTTACCAGATACTGTACCCTTTGTGGAGCCGAGGACTGAAAACTTAGAAATCATACTTAATATCCCTTATAAAGAAATTTTGTCCAAATTCTTGGGCTTGATGGTGACAATAATTCCCCAACTAGAAATGGGGATACTTTATCTGATGGATGTTCTTTTTTTCTGAATTATGAGTCTATTGATAGAAAACATCTTTCAGGGTTATAATTTGTATCACATTTAGTGCATGTTTAATAATTCATTTTATTGAAAAGAATAGCATTTTATGAAATTGGGCTACAACAGAAAATCCACACTGAATGGTTTCCATACTTATGGGTTATCTTAGCTGATCTCCATCTGCTGGGGTGAAAAGGCTTCTCTTCTGAAAACCAAAAGTTTAGTTGAGTCATAGCTCCAGTTATGTAGCAGTTGCTCCAATCCTACCCCTTTTGCCCCAAAATAGGAAAGGGTTTGCACCCTAAACAATCTGAAGTGGTTTTGTAAAGTTGCATGAGCTCTGTCATTGGAGAAGGTAAACCAGAGGTGGATTATTCTAGGAAGGAAGATACAGAATGAGATAACTGAATGCACTGCACAATGTTTGAAGGACAAGGGATTTTACTCACTATTTTTTTGAGGGGGGGCGCGGCTTGGGGGATCTTAGTTCCCCGACCAGTAATTGAACCCGGGGCCACCGCAGTGAAAGTACTGAGTCCTAACCAACAGGGAATTCCCCTCTCTTACTGTTTTGATACCTATTGAACCCTGTTGACTTCCCAGAGCCCTTGGCCCCCAGCTACTCAATAATAGCTTTTATTATCTGAAGTTGGAACCTCACTTTTCTTCTATCAGGCAGAATATTGAAAATTATTTTAGGATAAATAGAAGAGGATATGTGATAAAGAAGGTGACCAGATTTTATAAATGAAAGATTTTCAACTAATTGATGGAATTTGCAATTGTTTGGAAAGGTGATTGTAGACTTACTAGCCCAGCCTCCTTTCTCCTTAGTGTTACTAGTTTGTGCACTTTGAGAAGAAAAGAGGGCATGAATAAGGAACCATCATATGAGGAAATGAAGACATAAATCCCCGTGGGAGAAATTTTTTTGGAAGGGAAAGGCTTATAAGAATTTATCTAGGTGCCTCCAAACCAAAATGGCTTAAGAAAAGACCATCTTCAAAAGACAATCTCATGAATTTTAACATTAGAATGGAATCTAACAGTTCTACAGGGTTTGTGATTAAATCCTTTTTGTTTTGAATATTTTTTTTCCTTTTGGTTAGCTCAACTTGTTTTATAGTGAATAGGTGCTATTTGTGATGTCAAAGAGCTGCTTTGTGGGTTTCAACAATAATATCAAGGAAAAATAATATTGCTGGAGTCATGTTTTAAGACCAGTTGATTAACAAAATTCAAGGCCTTGTATGGTTTTGGATCTTGTGGCTGAAGCTTTACTTTCCAGGTTTTAATCTGGAGGGAGAGTGAGTAATTTATTTAAAATGGCTGAAAATGGGAATTCCCTGGTGGTCCAGTGGGTAAGACTCTGAGCTTCCACTGCAGGGGGCATGGGTTCAATCCCTGATTGGGGAACTAAGATCCCACATGCCAAGCAGTGCAGCCAAAAAAATAAATAAATAAAACAAATAAAAAACAAAATAATATGGCTGAAAATGAAGGATTCCGTACAAGATCTTGTTTTATCAATATAGCAATAGCGATTTTTGGAGCCATAAGCTAACATTTATTAGAGCTTCTGAATCAATCATTTTTAAATTTTTAATTTCTTTTTATTATTTTTATTCTTCAGTTTTATTGAGATATAATTGACATACAGCACTACATAAGCTTAAGGTGTATGGCCTAATGACTTGACCTACATATATTGCAAAATGATTAACACAGTAAGTTCAAGGAAAATCCATTACCTCATACAGTTATAAAAAATGTTTTTTCCTGGTGCTGCTGAGAACTTTTAGGGTTCACTCCCTTCGCAGCTTTCCAATATACCACATATAGCAGTGTTAACTAAAGTCACCGTGCTGTGCATCACATCCCCAGTAATTATTTATCTTATAACTGGAAGGCTGTACCTCTTGACCACCTTCATTCAATCACATTTTAAACTCTTTCCCATCTGCCATTAGCCATTTGAAAAAATGATGACTAAAGATTTAGATTTTCTTTTTGCATATTCTTCAAACAACATGATTTTTTAAAGTAGCCTATTTTTTGTCCTCTGAAATGACCAATAACTTTTTTTTTAAGGGTTTCAGCAAAATGTAATTGAACAAATCTAGGTCTAACATCAAACCATTGCTACATTGTGGTCTTTTTAAAAAGAATTACCTTTAAGTAGTCTTTCAGCAATGCGTTTAAAAAACCACAAATACGAACTTTTTCCTTTTGTATAAAGAGGTAAAACACTTTTATTTGTTCATGAAAACTGTGTGGGGGAGGAGAGATCATTTACATTTTCCTGCATATAAGTGCCACGTGAAGAAGATCTGAGGAAAAGTAGAACAGACCCTGGTAAGTTTTAAAACATATATATATATGCATATATTTTGTTTTAAAACATACATATATTTATTATATATTACTGGATGAATGCTTAAAATGTCACAAGATTTCTGGAAGGCCTCAGATGCAAGCAGTCAGTGAGGTTATACATGGAAGATAGTAATAATTACAATTCAAAATACAGTTTCAAAAAAAAAAGCAGTTTCAAAAATCACAGTCCTTCCAAACCTTATTCAGTCTAGTTTCCTGTCTAGACATGCAAATTGAACTGAAGAGTTGAAGCAATTATTCAGATAATTCAAAGGAAAAAAACCTCCTCACTGAAAGAAGATTTTGAGGGGCCTAAACTGTGTGAATTGTTCGTCCTCACTGATCAATTCACCAGATAATTGTACTTCGTCCTGAGAGTTTGAAAAGGGCCGTAGGATTTGAGTCAGGAAGAAATTTCATGAACATTTTTTTTTCCCTGTGCGTTTAACCTCAATGAAATGTGTATAATTTATAGGAAAAGAAAGTAAGGCTCTCGGAGAATCCTCTTTCAAGAAAATCGGAAGTTATTTTTATGAGGGATAGAAAATCTTTTATTCATAATGACTCTCCTCTCCACCCTAAAAACGTTTTCTCAAGTCTAACCTTCTAAGTACCTTTCTTTTTCAGATGAGATGACAAGATTTAACTGGAAGACAAAAGAAACTCATTAAGCTATCTTCAGCTGGATGTGATACCCTATGGTTCTGTTTACGTGGTATTTGTATATTCTTGTGAATTACACAATTTAAATAAAGGAGGGAATTATTACCAGTGTGTTCAGTACACATTAGGATTGTTATCGATAGATGCTAAAGTAACAGCCAAGCTATGAAATTATAAAGGTTCAGAAATTCAAAAGTAATTACATTGATCTGTTCAGCTAAAGGTAGATGATCTTTCAAAAATATTTTTTAAAACACATTGTGAATTATTTTAAACATTTAAAGAAAATGTTCACATAAAACTGAACTGGGCTGCAAATTTCAAGGTAAAAATCGAGTAGATTAATAGTCCATGAAATATATCAGATATTTAAATTAAAACAAAATTTGAAACCCATTCATGCCAGAAATTACTACTGCAAAAGCCTGTCATATGTCCTATTAGAAAATTAGAATTGTAATATTTAAACCAGGAAGAGTTAAATGAGCATTAAAAGGAAGCTTATTATTTATCTCACTGTTCTTCAAATATAGACTGATGGAATACATTCAGTAGAATCACATTAATTCTGATACTGCTTTAAAGAAAGGTTCCGGCACACACAAAATTTAAAAGACAGTTCTTCTACAAACAAAAATGTTATCAAAACGATTCCAAATATCAGACATGAAATGGCTGTTATCTGTTTACAAAAAGCCTAAACTTTATGAAACTAAATTGTAAAATGTAAAAAGAAAACAAAACCAAAATTTAAAATTTCTCCAAATTTAACTTTTAGGATCTTTCATTACAATTTTGTAGTATTTGAAGATTTTTTTTCAAGATGGCATAATTAAATATTTTAAACTCTTAACACAAAGCTTTTATAAAGCCTGCGGCAGATACTGGCCTTAATCACTAAATGTTAAGCTAATAGTTACTGTTAAAAATGCTGTACATATTTTTTTTTAACTTCATGTATTTTCAGAATTAAAGTAAAAATAGGTAATTCTAAAATAATCTGAAAAACTAAATTTTGTTTATTAACAATCAATTTGTTTGGCAATTGATTTATAATTCAGAAAAAAAGAAGATAGGACTAAAATATGTTTTATTTGGGAATCATAGCTTATAAATATACTGGAAGCATGCAAGATATTTTATCACATGTTTATGTGAACCTTATTTTAAAAGAAAAATCCAAATTATAGAAAGAGGATGTTATCCTTTTAAATTACATTGTTTTAATTTTTGCCAAGCTGGAACATTTTGATGAAGGCATAATTGATAACTATAGAAATTTATTGTCAACATAGTCCTGAAATCTGCCTTTAATAATTCAAAAATATTAAAAAAGACTAAACTAAACAATTTTGGACTAATAGTTAACATATGACATTGTTAAAAACCAATATAATTTTTTACATTCTCCCATAAGAAATCATTGGCAATTTCTAAATTTTAAGATAAATTATTTTTAATTCATAAATATTTTAATTTAGGAATAACATTATTGTAAATATTGAAAACTCTTCCTATGCTTTTTAAGAGTTTAAATTCTTGATATTTGAAATAATAATATTTGAAATACTAAAAGGAAGACGAGCTAATTTCATTAAAGTTTTATTTCTATGAAAAACAAGGAGCTGCTAAGAAAGTATTAATTGCTTAAGATTTTTTAATTTCAATTTTTGAAAAATTGAATTAAAAAAACTCTGCATTATACTATTTGTAAAACAATGGAAAAGTATACATTCTGGATAGAAATCCTATTTAAAAATATTTACTAAAAACCAAAAGCAATTTTAACTAAATATAAAAAATTTTAAATTATTTCAGTTAAGCTCTTTTTACATTTATAAAGCAGAATAACAAAATTTTATTTTGAGTGCCAACATTTAAGTAATTTGGCATTTTACTGCTCAGCTTTTTGTAAACTTTAGTTGGAATATAAACCTTCTACTTACTTCAATTTATTTATAAATTCTAAACATAAAGTATACATTCTAGAATTAGTCACATATTTATTTATTGGTTTTTAAAATGCATATAAAAATAATGCATTTTTGTTTTTACAAACAAATAAATGAACTAGTAGCATGAAACAGAAACCATATGGCATATTAAAGATTTCTTGCATTTTACTTTTAAAATTTTGCTAAAACAATAATTTCAGGAAAAGGATTATTTTCATTTTATCTGAGACCTGTAGTAAAATAAGTAACATTTTCAAAGGAAAATAATACTATTCTTTTTAAACTTTCCATTTTGCCAACTCTTAGGCTTAAATGAAACAAATGCAGCAAATTACAATTTTAATGCAAAATGTAATTCAAAACATGGTTCATAATCTTATCTTACCAAACTAAGTATTTGCATTGATATAGAAATAAATATTACACATTCTATGGGGTAAAAATAACAGTAAAATGGGTATTACACAGAACGTAGGAGCTACTACAGAATCAATAAGGAGGGAAATTTTAATACAGTTTTAGAGCCTTCAAATCCATGCTAATCAGTTGCATTTACTTTACTTTCTTAATGAATTAAACTCACAGTCTTGAAAGTTGCAGAGGGATAGCTTGGTTTTAGAAGGTGCACAAAGGTTAGATGACTCGGTTCTACCTACCTGATGTTTACAAGCCTCCAGTTGTCGGGCTTCACCCAGGCAGTAGTCCTGCGCAGATTTTTGGTTTTCATACAGATATACTGACATTATAAAAACATGGTAATTGGTTTTATAGTGATTATATGGAATTATACCAACATTGAGAAAAATGTTAGGGATAAGCCCTATTATTTCCTCAATTTGCTATTTAAATGTTTAGGTATTAGTCCTTGATTTAAAAACAAAATTAACTCAATTACAATGAACTGCATTTAAGAAAAAAAATATATATATGTTTTTGAGTTAAAACAAAATAACATGATTTAACAAAAAAATTATGCTGATATCAAATAGGAACCATAGATGAAAACTAAAATGACAAAAAAAAAATCTAAAATGGCATTTTACTGTTTTGTTATTTACTATTATGCATTCATTAGATATTTAAAACATTTAAAATATAGTGATGTTATATCTGTTAATGTGTAATTTTTAATTAACTTTAAAAAATTTTATAGTATTAAAAAAATCTATATTCTGGTCTCAGAGTATTTGCCAGTATCAATGAAAGCTTAACAAGTAAATTGTGCCTATTTCTAAAACATGTTTTCAAATATTCTAAATGATATTCCTCTCTAGATTTTGATCAAAGAGTTCTGATATAATGCTGACCTTTAGACTCTTGATCATGATAAATCTTTAAGAAGTTTTAATTTTGCATAATGTTAAAAAAAATCTTGTCTGTATTTTCAAAGTATTATTAGAAAGAACTGAAAAGCAGTGGCAAATTTTTCTTTTTGCCAGCTTTAATGTAGGTAATAATAATATTTTTAAACTCTCAATACTGGTCCAGAAGTGTTTGTCTTTATGACTTTTTTTTTTTCTTTTACAAAATACCAGATAAGAGGAAATATAAGCAACAAGGATTTACTGTATAACACAGGAAGCAGTATTCAATACCTTGTAATAACCTATAATGGAAATAGTCTGAAAAAAAAAAGTATATATAACTGAATCACTTTGCTGTGCACGTGAAATTAAATCAACTATACTTAAAAAAAAAGAAGAAATATAAAATTATGGTTTAAAATGTTCGCAACATACCACGTAAAACAAATATTACAAAGCAATGATTTTTTTAAATTACTAGAGAAATTAGATCCCATTTCAATACAATTTTCTTTCCTTTTTTAAATAAAATTAAAAAATTTATTAGCTTCTCATGTTTTGTTTTTATAGTGAAATCTCATTTTGCTGAAGAACTTTCGGTTTGAAACTTACCCCAAATAAAATAAATTTGAGCATTTTCAGTGCCATTATTGGTTCAAGCGTGGCAACTATTGACTACATTTCTTTTGCTATCCACATGTTAACAAAAACAACAACAAACCCTCTGGCCTTGATCACTTCTCACTGTCACTGTTGACTAGAATTTTAGAAGCATTTTTAATTCTCAAGATTTGTTAGGCATTCGGATGAGCACTGGCTCACAACTCACAGGTAAAAAATCGGCTACCCAGAAAGAATACGTTGTGCAAATATAAATGTTAATAAAACTGGACAAGAAGACCAGTTCACCCTCTTGCAGTTTTTCAGGCTTTGACTTAAAAACATTGTGTCCTAATACACATTTGGCTGGGTTAGAACTAGTCTCCAGAGCCGTCTTAACTTTCTAAACCTTTTTTTAACCTGTATTATAGCCATAGCCAAAGAAATAAGAAATGAATGGATGTATGGAAGCACATATGTATATTCTTTTGGTTTTATATATTTATTGTATTCATGGTTCTAACTAAACTGTGATACTACGTTATACCATTGGTAGAGCTATCCCAAACCTCTCTTAAAAAGCTCTGAGATTCATCTAAGTAATTTTCAAACGATTACTGTCGACTTTTGCAACGTCATTTGACTGGCTTAATCAAAAGTGTTATGAGCTATCCAAATAAGCATTTAAGAATGTCACTCATCTTTACTGATAATCCATACCATTGATCTCATAACCACACTTCACCCAACGTCTGGGTCTACGTTTGTAATTGTTACAAAGCAGTTACTTGGCCAAATGTGATCCCACCCCTACTTTTTTTTTTTTTTTTCATGTTGATGGAATTGGAAGTTGATTTACCCAGGACTATTTTTCTAGGGAAACATGGATGACGGGTGGAGGAGGGTGGGAGGGGAAGGGGGATGAAGAAACATCTTTATTCCTCTCGGTCTACAAACCTGGAAAGATCTAGTTAACTGCCAATTCTGACAAAGCCTATTTGCAATCCCTTTGCGTTGAACAAATGACCTAGACTTCTTGACAAAATATAATAATTTTTTATAATATTATAATTTTACAAATGAGCAGTGTCAGGTGATCCTAATGGGGTCCTGTGACATCTTGGTTTTCAAATTGTGATCATATGTGGTATTTTTGTTCATTAACAGGAGTAAGTCTAGTTCATTATCTCTAAATGTACCTTGAGAAAGCTACTATAATTTTTTTTGATTGTCCTTGGTATTTGTTCAGTTTTCTCTCTTTCTCAGCTTTAAATCTATTGGGTCACCCTAACCAACATAGAATATGCTGTTCTTAGAAGAGCTCACTGGCATATGGTTCAAACCCCTTGAGGATCCCATTCATGGAGTTTATTGAGCCTGTCTGGTGAAGTTTGCTCCTCTCTTCTTCCCTCTTCTTTCTTCCTTATCACTTCTCTCTAGGTCTGCATAGAAGAACATATTACCTTGGCCACAGGCTCAATGGGTTTACACCAGTTTCATTTGGTGAATTCCTTGTGACTGCAGGCTCTTTTCGGTATTAAATGATCGCTATAAAATAGGAAAGCCCATAGGGTTGGACTTCCCAGCCATGGCAAAATCTGGTGTTAGGTCCAGAAGGGAATTTACAAATCAATACATTCTCCATAACTGTTTAGTAGGGAGGTTGCAGTGTTGGAATTCATTTTTTCACGGGAAATATTTGTATTCAGCCTGATCTCCAATTCAAACAGGGTGTGTTTAATTTTGTTTGCTTTTTAAAAAATTGGGATGCAAAAGAAAAATCATAATATACGCAGTACGAATGTAGCCGCTAAACAAACAGAAACTATCGTTTTCAGACGTCAGTTAGGAGAACCTCTGATTCCGTGTCCAGGAGATCTACTCTAATTCTGAGTCTGGCAGTGACTCTTGGTGTAAATTTCTAGAGTAATTTCTTTGTCTGGAAAATGGGGATAACTGTATCTACCACAGAGGTTTCCTTACAGGATTAATTAAGGTGATGAATGAATGTTTAAACATTTTGGAAAGGTGAAATCCAGGGCATAGAAAAGAGAACTGGACAGGAGGCAGAAGTTCCGGATTTTTCAACTTGTTGGTTGTGTCACTTCGGGTACTTTCCCTCTCCGGATCCCAGTCTCCTTATTTATAAAATGTTAAAAGTGGACTAGATGAGTTTAAGTCCTCTAGTAGCTTTGACAACTTGTCTTTGGGGATGATGATGAGCCTTAGGGCTGGTGTCTATTGACAAGATAGCAAGTCTCCGAACTACCCTCAAGGTGGTTTTTTTTTTCTTTTCTGTGCTTGCATTAACGCTGCTACATTTCTGTTTGCACCTCATGCCTCCGTTTTATTAGGTGATACTGCCCTGGAGGGTATTACAAACCACGACAAGCCCCTGTGCATCCAGGTTTCTGTGACAACCAGAAGCATTTTTGTCTAAATGCCCCACAGTGAAGTATCTTGCCATAGAGTGGACTGTGGGGGAAGGTTCACTATTCCGCTACCTCAACTTCTGTGTTTCTATGAAGTTCATCTCCTTGTAAGAACCTAACTGGATGGCTAATTGAATGGGTCAAAAGGATGAAGGTTCAAGATGGTTGAGTTTTTACTGCCTTAATTAATACGTCACCTCTATTGAAGTTTCCCCAGCATTGGATTTAATGCCCTGTAAATTGTATCTTAATCGTCTAACAGGTTTCTTTTCTTAAAAAAAAAAAATGTACCTTTGTCTCTCTAAAGTTGGTTGCTTGGACACATGATTTAGACTACAAAGGAGGTTTAAGTTTTGGTGCAGTCAGAAAATAGATGGTGGCTGGTTTGGCTGGGGGTAAAACAAAACAAAAGAAAACAACTATAAAGTTTTTTGAACAAATACAGATTGGGTAGAAAGTAAGGGATCTCAAGTGTCTCTTTATAAGTATTATATTTAACAAGAGAGCTCCAAGTCCTCTTGTAGCAAGAGGACTTTCTAAAATATATTTTAGAAATAAACAGAATTTACTTGTTAAGCTTTCATTGTTATTGGCAACTACTTTAAGAGGCCAGAATATAGATTTTTTAATACTATAAGAAATTTTTAAGTTAATGAAAAATTACATGCTAACAGATATAACATCACTACTTTTTTTAAAAGAATCTTCCAAACATTTTCCCTCAAAATTCCTAAGGGCAGTTTCTTATTTGTCCAGAGCATGGTAAGTCCTAATAGGCATCAGCTGAACTCCTTTTGACCCTTTCTGTTAAAAGAGAACATTAACATTAATAGTGGGAGACAATAAGGTCCCATATCAGGAGACTGAATGAACGACAAAAAAATGAGTTTCTCTCTCTCTCTCTTTCTCTTCTTTCCCCCTCATTTTTTTCCCTGTAAGAATTGTTCTCTATTAAACCCTGAGCTGTTCTGCCCTAAAGTTTCCATGCAATGAGCTGTGGATTCTCATAGAAAGGAACCACCTTATCAATATTTGATTTAAAGCTCAATCTGTAGGGATCCTGCCATTCTTCTGTACCGTGGTTTGGACTGTGTCTTGGAGAGCCTCTATGTCCTATAGCCAGTGTCCTGCTTTTTCCCTATCATCTCTCCCTCTCACCACACCTGGGCTGGAGAGCAATCCGGGAGGCAGTTGGTTGACCATGCCACATCAGGGTGCATGTGTGAGGGAGTGGGAAGTGAGAAAGGAGGGATGGAGAAAATGGCCAGAACTTTTCCTTCTTCTGAAAAGTTGTCAGAAAGCACAATTCTTCATCTTTTAGTTTTGCTAGCTATTCTCTATCATGTCCCTGGCAGTTCCTTCTTTGAGCTCCTTCTTTGAGCTCTTTGCCATCTATTGAAGAAGATAAACGATTCAGAAAGCTGTGTGACCTTGGTAAGTCATTTTACCTCTCTTGTCTCCCTCTGTAGACTGAATAACTTGAATTAGATGATCTTTAAGGACATTTCCAACTTCAAAGACCAGTGTTTCTATTACCAGACATGTAGAGGTAATCAATAAGTATTTACTGTTTAAGTAAATGATGCCAACATTCTGTTTCTTGGACATGCTGTAAGGATAGCATAACACAGGACTACTTATACTGTAAACATCACTTAGAAAGTAAATCTGTACAGGGAAAAAAATACCTTTCTTTTGAGGCATTTAGAGTTTTCTGATGTGTGTGTGTGCATGTGCGTGTGTATGTGTGTGTGTGTGTGTGTGTCTTTTGAAGTTGTAACACCCTGTTGAGTGAGGGTAGGAAGGCATCCAGAGGGATGACCACATGGGCAAGGGTGGATGCACAGCCTGTCTGTTCAACCGCATATACGTTGAGTGGCTCTGCAGCCAGCGTCACTGGTCAGGGATGGATTTCTGAGCTTTTAGATCTCCATAGGTCCTTTACAGCTCTTTTTTACTTCTTGCATATTTGCCATTTTTCTTGCCTTTATTCTGAAGAGTGGTAAGGGGAGGTAGCCAACAATTAAGTTATTTATTTATTTTGCTGGAAAGCTTTTTATTACTAAAGGAAAAGATGGAGAACTGTCTTTGGATTCTGGTTTACCATACTGTCCTTTGTTCC
Source organism: Lagenorhynchus albirostris (assembly GCF_949774975.1). Lineage (NCBI taxonomy): Eukaryota > Metazoa > Chordata > Mammalia > Artiodactyla > Delphinidae > Lagenorhynchus > Lagenorhynchus albirostris. Next base: position 16,167,165 of record NC_083103.1, on the reverse strand, counting down.
CATTTTTGGAAGCAGTTCACTTTGATTTCCTCCACCTAAATTATCATATCAAATGTAAATGTTTCCACACATACGTTTTTGTAAATTCACATGTGGGCACGTTGGCATGTCTTTTAGAATGAGGTTCTTAAGGGGGTGGCACATGGCTGAGCGTTGATGGGTATGCCTCACTCAATTCTGATACTATCAGTAAATATTTTCTACTTCATACTTTTGCTATAGTTCTCTTATTATAAAAGAAGAAAAAGAGAGAGAAAACATAATATGTTATGCTTTGGTTACACAGGAAAGGGGAAGTATCTTTTCCCCATTCAGTTTTACCTCAGTGAACAAACTAAAATTTGTATTTCCTTAACTAGTTCATTCATAGGTAAAAAAATATATATATATATTTCAAATAATGAGAGCACACATTTTTAAGGTGGCTTTGTGGCTTCAGGGAGAAGGGGAAGATTCAAAAGGTAAAGCTTGAGAAAGGATGCTGTTGGGAATTCCCTGGGGTTCAATCCCTGGTCAGGGAACTAAGATCCCACAAGCTGTGTGGGGTGGCCCCCCCCCAAAAAAAAAAAAGGATGCTGTTTAGCTGTTCCAAGCAATGCTCTCACCCTAAATAGCATGGAAGAATATCCTTCAAGTGTCCGAGCTTGCAAAACCCTTAACTAACCATCTTCCTTTGTTTGCATCAGTTTTTGAAAGACATATATAGATATATAGATATAGATTTAGATATAGATAGATGATCATTTCTAGAAAAACAAATAGCTTGCAGATGGAATTGAAAAGAAAAGATAATCTTAGGTTACCTATTTTCTTTATTCTGATTATTTCCTACAAAAGGACAAGAGAGATCTTTTGCCCTGGTCTGTATGACAAAGCATAACAAAATTTATGTCAGGTTAATTTCTAGTCTCCTCCCCAAACCCCTCAAAAAGCCTCTTTATTCCTCACTCCTAGAAATCCAAATAATCCAGTTATTCCATCACCTTCATGAATTATGATAATTTTACTTTCACTGAGTTAAATAAATGATTGAAGGAAAAATGAATTTTTTCCTCTGAGTTTCAATGAATTTGACTCTATCGAAAATTACCACCTTAGCATCTTGTGCGGATTGAGCTATATAGACCTGTACTGAGTGAGGCAAAACAACCCCAGTTTAAACTATGTGACTGTATTTAGGGTTTATGGTCCCCTGTCTCACTCTCTTTGCTCCCCAATGCACACTGATTATTGAGGGGAGATATCTATTTGAAATACCACAGGATCTTTTATCCAGTTCTCATCAGTGTTTGATTTAACGTGACATCCCCAACAGGCAAAAGGGCAAGATTAGATGATGCCTGATGATCTGTCAGATAACAGACTTGGAGCAGTTCAAGGTGGGTATTGCTTCCTCAGCAGAACTAGTTGGAATTAGCCACTTTAGAGGTGGCTTTTATTTAAGAACATGTGTGTACCGTCACTGATGACAGAACAGAGACTTAAAAGATATTATCAAGAAAATTAGATTCCAAGTGGAGAAATTAGAATATGGCCTGTGTAATAGGGAATTACTGTTAATTTTGTAGGAGTGATAATGGCATTCTGGTTACGTAGGAAAATGTCCTTACTTTTCAGATGAGCACAGTGAAGAATTGGGGAGTGAAATGCCATGATGTCTATAATTTCCTTTAGCGTATCTCAGCAAAGAAAAAAAGAGAGAGAGATGAAGCAAATATGACTAAATGTTAATAACTATTAACATTTAAATAGAAATGATGTCTGCACGATGTTTATTATATTCTTTCTACTTTTCTTTGAAATTCTCCATCATAAATAGTTAAAAAACAAAAAAACCCTGAACAAATAAAACCCCCTTGGGATCCAATATTTTAATGTTAAAAAATACCACGCATATTAATAAAATAAAATCTTCTTGAGATTATATTTTGTGTGCATGTTCAAGAGGGGAGCATGGACTTAAAATTCCTCTGGACTAAGGGCAAATTTAATCTTCTGAGGTGAGGCTTTAGTTTTTAAGAGTATGGTTAGTAACACAAACCAGTATAAAATGAAAATCCTGTGCAAAAATACTATTTAATGTTTTTTAAATGCATTTAAAATTCTAGAATTGAAACTACAAGAAAAGCTCAGTAGACATTAAAAAATGAAGACGTGTTCCTTTTTATTTACCTGAGCTAATAGATGAAAAGTTTGGGGTTCTGACCTCAGGGCAAGGTGGAATGTTGCTTGAAGAAGGTCACAGAAATAAAAGGGGTTGAGGAACTTGGATTCTTGGATAAGAACTTGAGAGGAAATCAGGGTAGCCAGTATCACCGTATAAGATAACTGCAAATCTGATGCTGATGATATAAATTATGAAATTATAAATTATACTGAGATATTTTATTTCAATCATCTTTAGAATTACCAGATTTATGTGCTTCTTAAAAATGCTTCTTTTATCTTTTGTATAGTAATTACCACAGTAGCTGTGTTCTAACCAAGTAATGTAATATGTTTTTGGTATGTTAGTATAGCATTTGTTTCTCACAAAATGTGTGTGTGTGTTTATTTATTGCCATGAGGACACAAAAAGAAAATATACCTACAATAGTGAAGGGATTGTTTCCACGTAAAATTCTAGAGTGCAGAGCTCAGCTTCAGCTGTGCTGATGTCAAACCCTTTGATTCTTTGCTGTACGCAAATGCATGCCTGAATCTACTGTTATCATATTTGATACTTCACATTGATTTAAAAATATAAATATTACCTGCACAACCCTTGCAAACGCCAGTTTTGTTTATACAGGGAAGGAGATCTTTCCTTTAGAATACTTTTTTTTTTTTTTTTTCAGTTAGTACCTATAAAATGGGCTCATTTTCAAGTATGGGGCCTCTGGTGAGAAATACATTTCACCAAATCCATATCACTATTTGAAAAGACTTTAAACCTGTTCTGAACATGGTGGTCATTTTTAATAAACAGGAAGCTTCTGGTAAGCTTGCTCTTCCAAAAACAGACACTGCTGACTTACAGGTTAGCAAAGCCCAGCTGTGCACCAGGAGGTGAAGATAGGCAAATCCAGACTCCTTGTTTCCCTGGAATTTGCCTTTTAGCAAGAGCTGTGTGGCTCAATAGCTAAAGCCCTGAACTAAGAAACACAAGACATGGGATATTTTAAAGTCTTAAAATTTAAGTGTGTCTCTGAAGTTAGCCTTGCATTAGTAAATGGTATTTTTAAAAAGAAGTGGGTGCATTACTCCTGGGTTCCAGTCCTAGATTTTTCCACTAACTTCTGACCTCAGTGTGTTCATTTGCAAATTGAGAGCTCAGCCATTAAATAATTGCTGATGTCTTTTCAAGCTATTTACTCTGTGCCAGGCACTGTTTTGAGTGCTTTACATTAAATTTCTTTAATTTTCACAATTATAAAGTAGATATTCTGGTTATGCCTAATTCATCAATTAAGAAATTAGATATTCTGAGGTAATCAAGTGCTGGGTAATCAGAGGATTTTAGAGGTGGGCGGGCCCATGGAAATCATTTAAGCAGAAAGGCAGGGCATCGTAGCAGTTAAGGGTGCAAGCTCTGTCCCCAGAATGTATGGTTTTCAAACTTGGATCCTTCACTCATCAGGAATACATCTTGGACAAATGACTTAACCTTTGTTTGCCTCAATTTCTTCATCTGTAATATGGGGACGATAATAGAATCTGCATTAGAAGGTTGTTAGGATTAAATGTGCGATGCTTAGAATAGTCGTTTGCCATCTAGGAAGCTGTCATGAATGTTATAAACGATGAGGAGGATGGCTATGATGACAGTAGGGTAAGTAAACACTATTGTTTTACTTAGAAGAATGTGTCACTGTTATTAAGAGATTCTCAATTAGGTCAGAAAAGGGCTGCTGGGGGCAGTGATAGTCTTGATGGGAACGATAGAGTTAACATTATTAGAGATACAGGTGGTTTCTTAGAGAAAGAAAATAATTAGTTTGAAGAAGCAAACTGAAGAGGGGACTGGTAGCCTAGAAAGGCAGAAAAATTGTGTTATATTGTAATTTAGCAAAAAGTTTATAGAAACATAGTGACAGCAGTAACACACATAGAAATGAGGCCCAAATTCGGGTGCTTACATGGAGTTGGTCCAGTTTCTCTGGATCATCATAGACACATATAGAATGTTAGAGCTAAATGGGACCTTGGAGATTGTCCTGTACAACCCCCTCATTTTACATTTCTATGAGAGTAGAATTTGAAGAAATTCGGCCAATATTGCAGTACAGTGAAGCCAGGGAAATTTGTGGTATGTTTAAAGAGGGATTTCAAATAAGGATGAAGGAAAAGAGAGGGGAAGTTTCTTCAGTTTTAAAATGATACCCAGGTAGCAGATAAAGAAGTCAGTGAATTTTCCCAAATTAATTAAAAGAGGGAGGGAGAGAAGGAGGGAGGGAGGGAGAGAGACAGAGACAGAGACAGAGAGAGAACTCTAATTTTATGTTAAACAGTGTTAGATTGGATTTGCGGTTAATGTTTAAAAGCCCATGGTAAAGAAAATTCTTTTTTTAAAGATTATTTCTAGGAACTTGGTTTCTAAAAGGAAAAGGAAGTTTGGGGGAGAGTTTGGCAGTGTTTATGGTTGCAGCAAATGAAGAATCAACCCCGTTTGCAGCTGGTGTTGAAACTGGTAAGCAGTTAATGTTAATCTGTTACTGTTTAGGATGAATATATCTTGGCTTTTTAAAAAAATCACTTTTAACTAAGTTTAAGCTTAGTGCTTTCTTTTATGTAATGGAGTGTCTCCATAGGATCTAATGAGTCAGATTAATTTGGCGTGGAGTTCTGAACGGGGAGGGGCAGAATCCTCCCAAACACTAATAACGCTTTGCTGAGTTTCCTTCACAATTCACTGAGCCAGGGTTGGGTTGGAGGGAGTTTCTCTGAGGGGTTTAAAGGCTCCCCACTGTGCTTGCTCCCCAGTTACGAGAGCATTGGGTTACTGAATGAGGACTAGTTTGTCTGTTTACATGGAGAAAAAGAAGCCAATAGCACTGAGGCTGAAGGAAAGATAAGATTTTTATGGCTCTGAACCCACTTGTGTATTCTTCTTTATAAAAAGCATTTACCTACCATGTCAATATTTTAGAAAGAGGCTTTTAGCCTGGCTTTTTTTTTTTTTTTATTAAGAAAAGAAAAACATTGCTGTTATTTCTGACCCTCATTGCCTGCACTGTTGTAGGGTTTGGAGATATTGGAGACTGTCCACTTTGTTCCCGTCAACCTCACCCAATGCCACAGCCCACCGCCATTGCTGGGAGGCTTCAGGGAAATGGGTGGAGCTGAGGAATAGATGCCAGGTTACTTTAAGTCTCTCTTCTTTTGGCCTTTTGATTCTGCCTTCCCTGGCTACTCCCACTTCAGCGTCCGCTTGTTGTACTGAGTCAGGGAATGAAGTTAGAGACGAAGAAACTGAGGCACGGTGTAGTTATATGCTTATCTTCATTCCCTCGGGAGCATGTGACGGGCAAAATGAGAGGCAGAACTCAAGCTTTTAGTCTGGGTAGAGACCCCGGAGGTCACGTTGCTTCTGACCTAGAAACTGGTTGGGTCTGTGAGTGGCCAACTTTCCTACCCGCAAAAGAAACCTTTGCTTTGCGCGTGCATATTATACCACAAAGTTTACATACTTGGAAAAAATGGCTTAGGAAATTGAAGATAGTCTAGGGTAACATGAGGAAAGGAATTTTTTAGTGCTTGTGCGTGTGAATTTTTAAAACTCTAAAGCGTCAAGGTAGTTTGAGCAGGATACTTCCGGTGATGTGAATAATGGTATCTGTGGTTGGCATTCTTTCTTGTGGATCTAATTCACCTTCACTCTCCAACTTTATTCATCCATATGTGAATCCCAAATGGATGTCCTGGCGAAGAACAGGAAATTTCTAGGGTCTGTTGAGTGAAAGCCCACAAGTCTCTAGTAGGGAGTGAAATTATTTATGTTTCGAGTATGGGGAGGTACCATTAGCCAGACTGTGATATATGCATCAAAACCCAAAAAGAAAATTGGAATATGCCCTAAAATGTTGGGGAAAGAAATGTCAGACAAATCTTGGTGGTGTTAAAAAAAAAATAGCTAAGTGGGGTATGGTAGAATCATATAGAGGGAAGAATTAGAAACAGGTCTAGGAAAAGAAATTCGGGGAGAAACAGCATAATTAACACTCATTAATACTCAGTTTGAAATAGTAGATCCTTATGTGAAATTAAGGGAAAATGTAAGGGATCTGAAAGTTTTCCAAGCCGAAGGTAATTTTTCTTTGGAGAGAAGGCATGATGTGAGTTAATGAATGTAATCCTGAATTAAAGTGGAGAAAAAATTATGAGCACAAAGAGGGAGAGGGAGGAGCAGGATAACTGTTTTTAAAAATTCAGCCTAAATCCTACTCTGTCTTAGAGTATTAGTATTTCTGCCTTAGAGTAGGTAGTGTTTTACACATCTCTTTCAGGGGAAATTGATTTGAAGTTAGAAAAAGCCTTTTGAAAGAAAGTTTAGAGTTTGGATTTTTTTCTTTCACATATTTATTTGAAATTTAGACTATAGAAACTATATATAAAGGAGGCATTATTATGTATTAGAAAACATCTTAAAAACAGATATAGTTAATGACTTCAATATATTGAAAGAGTATTAAAACTATTGAGCCGTATGCATAAAAACAAGAAAAATCAATGGCAGAATAAAACGCAGAACAAGTATAAGAAACTACTACCTTGTGGTGGTTCTGTGATAAAATTTAAACTGTAAAACAAGATGATTTTTTATTTGACAGCATTGATTTCATTAAATTCTATTTAGGCCTTGCTCTCTAAAATTAAGACTAAAAAGATTCAAATATCCATCATCCTATTATGATTTTTTACAGAATAGAAGTGAACATAATCATTAACCTGTATCTTTTTCATTTCCACAGGAAAATGTAAAAAGTCTTATCTTCAGACAAACCTTGAAGATTCTTTTTGAAAGTGAAACATTTCATCTTTAGGTAAGGAAACGTTTTCCATTGTTTATCCATCTGTTGAAAAGAGAGCATTTCGATTAGGGAAAGGAAGTAACATGTACTTAAGCTTTGCTTATCCTAACTGATGTCAAACATTATGAAGAGGAAAGAAAGCAAGATTTTTTAAATTAAATAAAACAAATTAGTAGGAAAATTTTGATTTAAAAAGATCAATTGGTTGGAAAAAAAGAATGCAAAAATTTTTTTGCACTTTCTCATAGGCTGACATGATAATAGGATTCCCATCATCCAGCTTTTCTAAGTATTTAAGGCATAAAATTAAAATTATATTTAGCAAAATCAGAAACTAGAGATTTTTCAGACAACTAGAATATTCTTAAACATAAATGTAAATGTGTACGGTAATAAAAAAAGTAGACTATAAAAAAAAAGTAGACTATTTTGATAAATTTGAAAGACCGGTCACTGCTTTAAAAGCAGGCCAATGAATTAAAGTTAATTAAGATTTGAGAGAGAAGCTTAAACTCTGGGATAGACTCACAATATTGCTTTGTAGGGTTATAACGTAAATATAACCAATTAGTTTAATCAGGCAAGAACCTGTCCTTTGTGTGTGACCTCTTTTCAGTTTTTGCTTGTGTCATACTGGTAATGTCGGAAAAGAAAAGACAGACTAACTTTTTGAGCAAAAAAGAATATTAGCAACTCATTCTGTTTTTGGCAGTAATTCTATTAGTGCAGTTTACTTGCATGAACAGTATAAATTATGTATATGAAAATCAGATGTTTTAAAGCAAATAAACTAAAACTGCAATTAAAACGTCTAAACAAACATTTAGAGATGCATTGTAGCATTTTATGAAGTTAAAAGGATAAAAGAAGTAGTTACTGAAATTATATATAGAATCTGTTGTAAGATCTGCAAATCTGTACATTCTAGCTTTGTCACTTTGTACCACATTTGGAAAAAGAAATAGATTGCAGTGTTTGACTTCTATTAACATATATTCTCAAGAATAAACAAGATTTACCCTAATTTTAAATACTTTAATACCGTTACATGTGAATATTTTAAAAAAATCATAGTATAGAGGTTTAGGTTTTTAAGAAATACACGTAAAAATTCATGTGATAAAACAGAATCTAAAACTTTGGGAGAAAAATACTAAATTTTTGGTATGAATTTGAAAAATTCATTTCTAGAATACATTTGTTATATTATAAAGAAACTCACGTTAATATTAAGTATATAGGTTAAGACTTACTTAAATTACTTAACTGGGATATACTAAACTTCTAAGTTATTTTTAAAAGAAGAATTATGGTAACCTAAAAAGAAATAAAATTACTTCTATTTTAATCTTTAAATATAGCCCTTTAATATACCAATTTTTAAATCTTATAATTTGAAAGATAAAAGCAAAGCAAAGAAAAAAATGACTAACCTCCTAATGGAAAATATAATCTCATAGCACTGAGAAGAGAGTTGTAAGCATGTAATACATATACGAGGAGATAAGTTTCATTTCTGACTTGTATCTTAGACTTTCTTATGAATCATATATTTTAACATCAGGAGAATAATATATAAAATATGCATTAAATTCTTATGGTCTGGCAGCTATTAAAAAACAGGGGGAAAACAATGCAACGTCTTCTACCTAAATTCTAACTGAAGTGTTAAGTGAAAATTAGAAAAATACAGAAGCTAAAATAGTATAATGAACTAAAATTCAAAACATATATGTATGTATAATTTTTTATGTCTTGGTATGTAGCATTTATCCTAACTGTTAATGAAACTACGTACTGTAACATGAGTGAAAAAAATAAATGATGGAGAAATATTTTCTCATTGTAGTTTACTAGATCAAAACATTTACTAATAAGCTAAATGTAATATGAAAAGATACGTTTAAAATAGAATATTGTAGAATAGAGTTTTGCTGATGATGTATCTTTCCAAGAAGGCTTTGGGTTTTTGTTTGTGTATTAGGATTTCTGAGTTTTGTGCTTTGAAATTCAGGATACATTTTGAGTGCTCTTTCAAATGACAAAATGCTCCAATGGAAAAATCAGACATTGTGTACATTTTATTTTATATTTGGGTATAAGAAAAAGAGCAGATACTTTAGGAGAATTCTAGTTGTTGTTTTAGTGCATGCGGCAAATACCAAACAATTATTTTGTCTGTCAGTCAGTTACACGTCTGAGTAATTTAGTTTGTGTAAGTACAGCTTAGACACTTAATTTATATTGGTGATACAGTGAGCTCTAAATGCGATTGTCATCTTTACTGAAATTATGGGCCATATATTTAAAAGAAATGTATTTTAAACCTTACTTTTAATTAAAATGCAAAAGACTTTAAAGGAGTTCTTTCGTGAGAAAAAGATGTGCTGTGCAGTTTTCTGAAAGAATGAAGTCTTCGTTTATTTTTCAGATTATATTAAAATGTTTCTTTACCTGTTGTTTGCTGATATTTTAGTCAGAAAGGAATAAAGCAGCAGTTTATGCTATATCTGATTGTCTATCAATAGAAGAGAAAAGGGAAAGCAAAGTATGTTGGCACATGAGGTTTTCCCTTAAAAAAAACTTAACTTGAAATTTAAAAGATATATTACCCACAACTAATTTGTCTTATTAGGACTTATTTAGAGTTGCATGAATTTCTTAGTCAAATATTTGAGGAAATTCGTCTTATGAAATGGAGAGATGTAGAACATTGTGGTCAGTTACAGGATAGTCTTTCTCTCTTGATTCCCAGAACTTAGAAAACAGATTTTAAATTAATAAAGTTGAGTACCAAAAGCTCTAAGCTATAATAATTCATAAAAATGCCAGATAATTATAAGCGCGAAGGGGAAGATTAATTGAAGTTAAATGTCCCCGTAAATGATAAACATTTGGCACTGTGAGGACAGCTCTGGAAATAACAAAAAGTTCTCTGTCAGGGATAATTTTCTGGGCAGCTGAGGTTGTTTGTATGTTGAAAGAAGGCACCAAGATAGCATAACTGTAGCTGCTTGACAAAATTTCCAAAGTTAGTTTCGGACTGTGAGGGTGAAAGTAAGTGCAACAATTGGGAATTGGGAGGGGGAGAGGAGAAGGGCTCGCCAGCCCCGGCGCCACGATAGGGTTAACCGCGGCGCCGCCCGGCGCACTCTGGGAGTTGTAGGCCGCGGGCATTGTGGGAGTTGTCGTAAAAGTCCGTTTTCTTGTTGTGATGGCCGCCGCCAAGGCAGGAGTTGGGGGATCCTGCCATTCCGGACGGCTTGGGGGGCTCTCTGTACCGTTAGAGGGCCCCCAACAGCCCCCAGGTTATCAAGAGCCTGTTAGTTGTGTGCTTGGGAGGTGGGAGAGCGGCCTGACGGGTTAATTCGAGGGCCTGCTGTCGTTAGATTGGCCGGGGGTTGGGGGGGGTTCCTCTGGCGGCTACCGGCTTGATGAGGGGCCCCAGCCTGCCGGACCCTGGCCGTCTGGCCTTGTGCCTTTGAAATGGTTAGCGCCTGAGAGTTTTGGAGTCGCCTCTGTTTTGTTGTGGTGTGTGTCCTGCGCCCCTCCCGCGTTTCTTACAGCGTTCCACTCTCCATGTAGTCGGTGATGCTCACGACCCTGTTTGGGGTGAGGTTGGGCTCGTTTTCTTGAGTCTGGTGGGATTTATGCAAGAGCTGGGATTTTGGAAAGGATGGACAGCAGTAGCTTGGGTGTTGTCTCTTGTTTTAGGTGTAAGAAACTGTATGAGTTGTAAGCCTGTCGGTCGTGAATGTGTGATTCCCTTTCTTTTGCATGTGGTGAACTTTGCCCTTGTTTGCTAATGCTGTGAGGCAGTGACAGGCAGTTCCTTCTTGTGAAATGCTTTTCTGCTAACTTGGATGTGTTCTTAAATCTTTGGAGCTCTCAGAAGAGTGTTTTGCAGCTGTCTGCAGAAAGCTGTCTGCAAAAATGGATTTAAAACAAATGCCAGTATCACAGGTACTACCTTTAGTTCTAGGGAGTAAGCCCCTTTGGCTTCTCTGGTGCTCTGAAGTTGTTTGGGAACTTTTGGAACTGTTTGGGAATCAGATTTACTTTTACCTGTGTTACCTGACTCTTGGCTCACAGGGTGCTTCTGCGTGTTGGGACACTTTGATCTTTGTTATTGGGTATTTTCTCAACATGAGGCAAAAGGAGACACTGTGCACTGACATGTAACTTCACGTATTAGCATCTCCGGATAACACCAGATTGCCAAGCAGGTCAGCACCTGCCTTACCTACTGCAAGAACTTGGACCTCACTATTTCTGCCACCATGTGTTGGTCCATAAATTCTGCCTTATAGTCTGGTTGTTGTCTATGTAACTTGAGACCTAACTGGCCATGAAAAGCCATTTCTCAGACAAGGTTATTTAAAAGCTTTCCCCCCCCACCCCTAAGTAGAACTGGTGTCTAGAAAGTTCTTTCACTCAAGTTTGGTGAAGTAGGGGATTTGAAATAATGTACAATAGATGTTTTGGAAATCAGCTATCAGTTTTTAGTTTGGGGGGCAGGCCACGTTACAGAAATTATTTATAGAGAGAGTAAAAAAAATTGTTCCATTTTTTTCTTGGTATTTTGGAGCATCTAAAACCTGTTTTTGTGTCATTGCATTGGACCACTTTCATGTATCATTAAAAAGCCGTTTGACGTTTTGTAATGAAGTAGGATTTCATAATTTTCCTCGTCTGAGTTTGCTTAGTACTTGACTACTTGAGAGTTTACTAATGGTAGAAAAAGTAGCAAAGCTAGGTGCGTTTGTGTGTTTCTGCTGAATGTGATTTGGGGTATAAATTGGTAGACTGATATTGTTGGCTTGCTAGTCACGTCAGTTCAATTCTGCTGCTGATGTAAAATGTGTTCTGTAATACATAAAGTTCTTTCCTTTCCTCTGACCTGACCCCAATGTGTCTCAGAATATTAGCTAACTTTCCAGTTGAAAAAAGATTGAGAAACTTACTTTTAAATGATTTGTATTGTCCACATTTGTTATGGTTTGGTGATGCAGTAGAATAACTGGTGGGTTGATCTTGTATCTTAGGAAAACTGGATGGCTAGAAGTTGTAGATTTGTAGAATCATTCAGAATCATTCAAAACCAACCACAAGCACAATTTGCTTTGAAAGAAGATACATTAATTTTAAATTGCCAAGTTACCTTTAACTTGCGTTAAGCAGAACAGATGGTTCATAAGAAGGTGCTTTGAGAGTGGGTGTTTATAAGTTTAGAGATAAACTCTTCAATGCATTTGCAAAGAACCCTTCTGGACATTTATGAGTAGACACATCTCTTGACGAAATGGTGAGGTTTTACACCCAAGAATTCTAACATTTGGCCCCTGAGGCCTTTATTTTGTACTCTGCTTTCCATCTCCATCACTTCAGTTCTGCTGCTGGTATAAAATGTGTTTTGTAATACGTAAAGTCAACAGTAGTTCAGAAAAAAATATGGCAAAATCCACTGCCTTTTGGAGAAGATGATCCCTAAGGTTGTGTGTTGGATAGGTATGTCAAAAGCTGTCTTTTTGAAACTTAGGCTTTGCATGGTTTTGATGAAACTCCTTTCAATGAGACATAAGCCAAAGGGTAAGTTTCTTGACCTAGGTGTTATAAGTGAAAGCCTTTGGTTCTGGTGTTCATTCAAAAAAGAGATACAAACTTAGTTCCAGATAACAGGCATACTGTGTTTTACTGTGCTTCACTTTATTGCACTTGGCAGCTTTGGCGGGTTTTTGTTTGTTTGTTTTAATGTATTTATTTATTTTTGGCTGCATTGGGTTGTCGTTGTTGTGAGCAGGCTTTCTCTAGTTGTGGCGAGTGGGGGCTACTTCTCATTGTGGTGCACGTGCTTCTCATTTTGGTGGCTTCTCTTATTGCGGAGCACGGGCTCCAGGTGTGTGGGCTTCAGTAGTTGTGGCGCACGGGCTCTAGAGCACGGGCTGTAGAGTGCAGGCTCAGTAGTTGTGACGCATGGGCTTAGTTGTTCTGTGGCATGTGGGATCTTCCTGGACCAGGGCTTGAACCCGTGTCTCGTGCATTGACAGGTGGATTCTTAACCACTGCACCACCAGGGAAGTCCAGTACCATTTTTATAATAGCATTTGCTTACTTTGTGTCTTTGTGTCACCTTTTTGTAATTCAAATAATATTTCAAACTTTTTCATTATTGTTATATTTTTTATGGTGATCTGTGATCAGTGATCTTTGATGTTACTGCTCTGACTTGCTGAAGGCTCAAATGAGGGTTAGCATTTTTTGGCAATAAATTTTTTTTTTTTTGCCTTGCCTTGCAGCATGCGGGATCTCAGTTCCCTGACCAGGGATTGAACCCACACCCCCTGCAGTGGAAGTGTTGAGTCTTAACCACTGGACCACCAGGAAAGTCCCAATAAAATATTTTTTAGTTGAGGTCTGTACATTATTTTTTAGACATAATGCTATTGCACACTTAATGGACTACAGTGTAGTGTAAACAGTACTTTTATATGCACTGAGAAACCAAAAAATTTGCATGACTTGCTTTATTGCAATATTCGCTTTATCACGGTGGCCTGGAACCGAACCTGCAATATCTCCAAGGTACGTGGTAATAGAATTCGGAAGATAACAAAAAATTAAGTTTTTTTTTTAGATTGTAGCCAAAATTTGGAAACACTTGTGGGGGTGGGGGTAGGAATATCTATTTGAGGCTTTTTCTCGAGTCCTTTCTATTCCATTTCCCTTTGCTGAAAGTAAGCATCTCTTATTAATGTGTTTCTGCATCTGTGAACATTTGTGAGTGGCAAAACTGCATGTACAAGGCAACAAATCACCCATTCAGAATTTGGCCCTGATTTTTCATTTACATTATTTGAAGAGGAAGAGTTATTGATTGTACTTTGTGCACTTGTATGTGTATTTTGTTTTCTTCTGTTTAATACATTTGTTTTTAGATTGCGATACTCTTGAACACACAGTGTGTCTCCACCCCTCACCTCCACCTTCCTGGGAGAAAGAGGAAAGGTATTTAAAATTTTTACATGCCTGTCAATTTTATTTTCTGATTCTTCCTACATATATTTCTAGGACAGAATACATTATCTCTGCTCTGCTGGGCCTTACTTTTTGAAGTCAGAGTATTACTCATATGATTTTTATGGGCAAGACACAGCAAACCAACAATTACTTCAAAATACTCTGTCGGAATTAAAAGACGTTAATTCATTTCCATTTGAAAGAAAACAAGGTCACAAGCATATATCCTGCCACTTAAAGGATTCTAGCTATATCTGAAAGCTTCAGAAGACCTTAAGAGGTCATTTTGCTGTGTCCTCTGCCTTCCTTGTTTTTCTTTTTGTTTGACTTTCTCCTTCAGTGTGCCTGTGTGCTTCTAGAACTTACTAAACATTTTTGTTTAGTTTGGAATTTGTTTTTCCAAATTAATTTGCTTCAACTTTAAAAACCATTTTTATCTGAAATATTTGTAATAAGGACATTATTTTAATAAAGGATACTTGTCATATTATAGTTTTATAATTAAAATGCTATGCATATTATATTTCTATGTGCTGGGGAAAAATGAGTTAATAACTACCTTAAACCTGAGCACAAAGTGCCAGAATTTGGCATGCAAAAACTCCAGGACATACAGCTTTAGTTTGCTTTTCTGTTATTAACAATCTTTAGTTAATGAATCGACGCATGACTTGTCATTTTCAGACAAGTCTTGCTTGAAGACAGTATTATTTCTTGCCTGACACTCTCATGAAATAAGTATTTGTGAAGAGTTTTATTGAGACAATATTAGAAGTCCTTGAATTCACATAATAGAAGAAAGCAGTTCTGTGTGTATTTACTAACCAAAAAAAATTATTTGTAAACTGCTTTTGTAGTTTGCTTTTTTTTAACTCTGAAATAAATACATGTTTCTGGATTTTAAATTGTTTTTAAAGAAGTGTTTTTGAGGGGGTGAGGACCATATTGTCAATGAAGTTGTATTAAAAGAGTGGACAACTTTTTTATTTTAGTGTTAAACAAAGGTGTAGAGTATGTGCAGTTTATGAGGGGAAAGAAAAGGCCCATTGTATTAGAAAGTTAAAATGAAGACATCAGTGATTTTAAACTTTTTGTGCCATTTGTTCTAATTTTATTATACAATTTTAATTTTTTTTTTTTTTTTGGGCACACCACGCGGCATGTGGGATCCTAGTTCCCCGACCAGGGATCGAACCCACGCCCCCTGCACTGGAAGCACAGTCTTAACCACTGGACCACCAGGGAAGTCCCTGAATTTTTAATATAATGGGATTAATTTAAAGATATCTGTGAAATGGTTTATTCTTTGAGAAGATCCTATAACATATATCATTAATTTTTTGAGATATATAGATTTCAGTAATTTTTTCATCCTAACAAAAGACTTTTAGAAGGAAACAGTGAAGTAAATGAAACTGTCTTATATTCTTCTACCTGAGGAGGAAAACTTGGAAAAAACATAATTTTTATAAATGAAAAGTTTTGAGATATGTAATATAAAAAGTTTTTATAAATCAGTAGGAAAAGATGGAAGGGCTAAGCCATGGTTTGACAACTCACAAAAGAAAAAAATATCAATAATGTGGCAGACTGTTTTCCAAAGTTGGCCACAACAATATCTCCCAGCTCACATGTTCTACAACGTGATGTTACTCTGTCATCAAAAGGTGGCATCTCTCCACTTTCTTGAATTTGGGCAGGGCCTTTGAGTGCTTCAACCAAGAGAATACGGTAAAAGTGATGGTGTCCCAATTCCAGGTGTGGCTTTTACCTTGCCTGACTTCTGTTTCCTGCCTCTTGGAAGCCAGCCACTACATAAGAAATCCATTTACCCTGAAATCACCATGTTGTGAGAAGTCCAAGGTCATAAAAATAGGCCCTGGAGACTGAGACATCAAGTAGAGAAGCCAAGGAGCACCAAGGAAACTGAAGAAGTGAAGTGTAAGTGAAGTCATTTTGGAAGTGGACCTTCCAGCCCCAGCTGCCTTGGCTATTGCTGTGTAAATCAGGGGAAACGCCCAGTGGAGCCCCTCCCAATTTTTGACCCAAAAATATCATGAGCAAAATAAAATGGTTTGTTTTAAGCTTCTGAGGTTTTGAGTGCTTCATTATGCGTCAACAGATCACTGGAAAAAGGTACTGAGAAAAAAAATATTTCATAATTTATAATAGATGGCACTATTGGAGAATATATTTTCATGTCTAAATCCAACAAGTAGCTAGTATCTATAATACAACAAGGAATACCTAGTGGAGTCTAGAAAAATGGTACAGATGAAGCAGTTTGCAAGGCAGAAATAGAGACACAGATGTAGAGAACAAACATGGACACCAAGGGGGAAAAGCGGTGGGGTGGGGGTAGTGGTGGGATGAATTGGGAGATTGGGATTGACATATATACACTAATATGTATAAAATAGATAACTAATAAGAACCTGCTGTATAAAAAAAATAAATTTCAAAAAAAAAATATAAGGAGGGCTTCCCTGGTGGCACAGTGGTTGAGAGTCCGCCTGCTGATGCAGGGGACACGGGTTCATGCCCCGGTCCGGGAAGATCCCACATGCCGCGGAGCGGCTGGGCCCGTGAGCCATGGCCGCTGAGCCTGCACGTCCGGAACCTGTGCTCCACAACGGGAGAGGCCACAACAGTGAGAGGCCTGCGTACTGCCAAAAAAAAAAAAAAGAAAAGGTAAGCCAAAGACTGGGAAAAAATATTTGTAACACATCTCAGTAATTGCATTTCTAAGAATTTAATATAAGATAATCAGAGATGTGTATAAATACATACTAGTATTTGTTTCAGCTTTATTTATAATAGCTGAATACTTGAAACAACCTAAATGCCCAGGAATAGAATATTTAGATCTATCTATGAAATATCCATACGTGGAGTCTGTCAAGCCATTAAAAGTTATATAGAAAATACGACTTGGAAAAATGTTTACTATTTTAAGTACAAAGGCAGATTACAATATAGTATGCACTCTAGCTTTTGCTTCTATTTTTATTTTGAAACTGGGTTAATAGAATGCATTGTTCACTATCTCATTGACAAATGAGGGGCAAGTGGGATTTTTGTGGTATTGTGCAAATGAGATCTGAAAATCTGCTATCTCCATATGTATTATTTCTTCTCATCAGAAATGGAAGAGATTAAAAATTTAGAGCAATGTTCTTTAGCACTAAGGTAGACCAAGTTCACCATTTCCTTTTACTATAAAACGAGGATTATACTCACTCTGAAGGATATTGACTAATGTTTATAAATCCCCCAATTGATCCCCTTAGGTTTGATTTATTAAAAATCTCCCTAAGTTTGATTAAGAGGACACTTGTATCCCAAATCAGAAGAGAGTTGAAATGAGACTATAACTAGGGCAAAATTGTAACCATGGATCCTCAGTACATTCCCTGGGGTATGGAAAGGATCAGAATATCTCATCCCATCTATAGCCTGTATGTAAAATTTCCCATCTACTGGTTGAGCAGCCCCAGAGCAGGAGTTCAGGACCACTTAGACTATTGAATATTTCCACCTTGAGGCAGGGAAGGTAAAACAGGTCATCTGATAGTGTTTGAACCTACATTAAATAGGGAATAAAGAGACTGTGAAATTCTTCGATTAGTCTCCACCTTGGTGTCCCCAAATTTTCATTTCATGATTAAAAGAAAGAATGGATTAACTCCAAGATCTCCAACTTTGCACCTCCAACTTTGACCAACCCTAGAACATCAAGGAAGTTATCTAAACAGGCAAAAGGACTATTAAATAATTGTATATATATTTTCAGTATCAGTTAATTTTTTGAAAGTAAAGTGGAAAAAAATGGTAATGTTCAAACATTTTAAACCATGTCTTCTATATACTTGGAAATCTGTACTCAAAAATTACAATCTTGTCCAAAAATTGTTTTTCTTGTCGTCTCTATAAATTTGCAATTAATTGGATTTTTAAAAACAGGGTCTTTTATGTTAAGCCCAGATTATGAAACGCTTTGTATGAATAACATATATTGTCCGTTTTGGATATCAAGTCTTTTTCACATTTGCATTTAAATGATCAAAATATCTCATTCATGAAATGATGAATGAGTTTTTTACTTATGAGGAACTTGTGAAAATATTAAAATTGGGCTCTTTGGTCTCTACAAATTCAAACCAAAAAGAGACCTATGTTAAGAAACTTACAGAAAGAGTGAGTATTCATTCATACCTCCATTAAATACACATATATAAACATATGATAAAGTGCAGAATATAGTTATAAGATAATGCTGAAGGAAAAAAATGTCTAAGAGACAGGGTATGGATTGGGAATAGAAAACAGAGCCCTAGGAAGTACTCATGTGTTGCGCAAAGGTTGTTTCTCCCTAACAAAAACTAGAGTTTTGTTACTGAGTCCAAGCTCGCTCTGCTTGCTGCATGACAGACCAATAAATTGGGAGACGAGGTGTTGAGGCAAGCAATAGCGACTTTATTCAGAAAGCCAGTCGTCCAAGAAGATGGTGAACTAGCGTCCCAGATGTACCATCTATGGGGTCTGGATGCTAGCTTCCTTTATAGAACAGAGAGGGGGAGGAGGTGAGGAAGTAAAGTAAAAAGGCCCTAAGTCTTGCAAAGTATCTCCTGGTTTTGGCCAGCCTCGGGGAGGGGGTGTGTTAATTTCTTCTTTTCTGCAGCCATTGAGAAGTGGGCAGGGTCAGGGTGTTTCCCTGTGGGCTGAACAAAGGCACTTTATTTTAACATTCAGGCAGAGGGGCAGGGTTCCCTGAGGCAGGCCATTATGTATGCCTATAGCTATAGACAGAACAAAAATAATGGAAAGCAAAGGTCAAAGTAAAAGAAAGAGATCCAACATGGCCTCAGCTTTTGTTCTTCCCTGCTACAATTTCATAGTTTTATTTTCAGATGACTTGTGTCAAAGAGCTATTGTCATTTGCACCTCTGATTTTCATTTAATACAGGTATGCTAAAACCAAGAGCAGTTTTTTCCTTTGTGTCCAACTATAAATAAAGACCACTTGCTTTGTGCTCCAAGAAGAAGCTATTTCACCATTAGGATACTCACAGTCTTTTTTTTTTTTTCTTCTCCCTTCTGTTATTCACAAAGTGGACTGTTGTTTTCCTAGCTGGCTTGTTTTACACATGTTTCTGATGATTTCTTTATTTGTGGTGAGTCTGGTTACTGATTTTACATCTGTCTTTAGCAGTTCACTTCTAGCAGTTCTTTGTATAGTTAGCTAGATACCTATTTTTGCAGCTGACTTAAACTTTTTTTCCCATGTAATCCTACTTTCTTGTTTGCTTTAACTGGTCATTAAAATGTTCTCAACTTGATGAATCTTCCAAGTATCTATGTTTGAAACTTGCAAAGATAAAAATGGTATGTGGTATGTGACTTCGTGGTATTATAGTTTTAAAAAGAGCTGTTACCAAATGCAAGTTCGTGTGCCTGACTAACGTAGGAGTTTGGAGCAGAGAAATGTTTATTGCAAAGAACGTAAAAGGAGAATGGGTGGCTCGAACTCAAAAAACCAGAACTCCCTAATGCTTTTGTTGCAGGCAGGGGGACCCCTTCCAGGGCCCGAGAGTGGGCTGTTGTTGAACTCTCGGAAATGAATTGTCTGAGGAGACACGTGTGCTGACAAAGCAAGAGACCTTATTGGGAAGGGGCAGCCCAGTGGAAAGCAGGAGGGTAAGGGAACCCAGGAGTACTGCTCTGCCATGTGGCTCGCAGTCTCAGGTTTTATGGTGATGGGATTAATTTCTGGGTTGTCTCTGGCCAATCATTCTGACTCAGGGTCCTTCCTGGTGGCGCACACATGGCTCAGCCAAGATGGATTCCAGTGAGGAGGATTCTGGGAGATTGGTAGGACATATGGACCTTTTGACCTTTCCCGAATTCTTCTGGTTGGTGGTAGCTTATTAGTTCCATGTTCCTTACCAGGACCTCCTGTCAAAATAACTCATGCAAATGGCTACTGTGGTGCCTGGCCAGGGTAGGCAGTTTCAGTCAGAGTTTCCCCTAACAGTTTTGGGGGAGTTTTACAGGCAAAATTTGGGGTGGTGGCTGCAGGGGGTGTGACTTTCTTCTGATTTGTTGGTGGTGAGGTAACTAGAGTGGTGTTCCAGGATTGTGCTCAGCCTGCACTTACCATCCTCCGCCTAGACAGGGCATTAGTTCCTGTAGCAGAATTCAAAGACACTGTTATGTATAATCCTTGAGGAGGAACCAGGACCCAGCTCTAGTTGCTGCACTATTGCTTCTTGGTTGCTCCTCCTTTGTTCTGCATTCCCTCACTTCTCTGATTAGCAATTGTTTGAATCTGCCCTTTGGAACTCAGGGAAGGTCTTAGGAGGTTAAATGAAGCCCATTTCCTACAAACAAGAAACAGGGGACATGGAAAGGATTTGTACCTGGGAGCCTCACAGGGTCCTGCTTGGTTCCAGAGCCATTATAATTTTAGAGATACATGCTGAAATATTTTTATAAATGATATGTTTTCTGGATTTGCTTCAGAATAATTTGTGAAAGGGGAAGTGGATAGTGGTATAGATGAAACAAGAGTGGACATGAGTTGATAGTTATGGAAGTTCATTATGTGTAGGAGTTCATCAAATTATTGTCTGCCTTTTCATGTGTTTGAAATTATCCACAAAAAAGGTAAATGTAGGGACTTCCCTAGTGGTCCAGTGGCTAAGACTCCACGCTCCCAATGCAGGAGGCCCGTGTTCAATCCCTGGTCAGGGAACTAGATCCCACATGCCGCAACTAAGAGATCGCATGCTGCAACTAAAAGATCCCACATGCTGCAACGAAGATCCTGCGTGCAGCAACTAAGACCTGGCGCAGCCAAATAAATAAATAAATATTTTAAAAAGTAAATGCATTTTGAAAAGGTTTAATAACCTTATGCTAATAACCTTATAATAACCTTTTATAGATCATTAGGATAAAGAGAAATACACCAGTGAGCAAAAGACATGAACAGGCAGTGTGCAAAAGAAAATATATAAATGGCAAATAAACATATGAAGAAAACTTCAGCCTCAAAAAAAATGCAAATTAAAACAATGTGTGTGTGATTATATTGTGATTTATAATGAGAAACATATATTTGGTCTTCCTGCACTGTTCCTGGCTCACAGCTCCCCAAACGCTTGGAATTTCTGAAGTGAAAAGAACAATGGGAGCATCATTTGTTATAATATTTGCTCTTCTGTAATCAGTTCCTTGAAATAGCTCCAGAGCCATAAGGGTGATAGGAGTGTCTTGTTATTCATAGCCAGCTCCTTTGAACCGCATCTGAGTTTATGTTAATGAGGTGACTTTTAGAAAGCTCCTAAGGATGGGGGCTGGTTGCCAGGGGACCCAACAGTGATTAGAGGGTTGAAACTTTCAGTCACACGCCTCCCCCCACCTCGGGGGAGGGGAGAGGGGCTGGAGGTTGAATCAATTGCCAACGGCCTACTATTTAATCAAGCATGTCTACGTAACGAGCCCTCCAATAGGATGGCGTTCTGAGAGCTTCCAGATTGCTGAACAAGTGTATGTGCTGGGAGAGTGGTGCAGCTGGAGAGGGCATGGAAACTTTGTGCCCTTTTCCCACACATCTTGCTTTATGCTTCTTCTCATCTGGTTCCAACCACCCCACATTTCGGTGTCTCTCACCTTCTGAGATGGCCCACACTCTGTCTGTGGAGTGTGTTTCTATCTTGGCCACTCTCACTTTCCAGACGACCCCCATGCCCTGGGGCTGCTCTTGCCTTTTGAGACAAACTGCATTCTGTCTATGGAATGTGTATCTCTCTAAATGAATCCACTTCTTACCTGTCACTCTGTCTCTGAATTCTTTCTGCAACTAGACATAAAGAACCTGAGTTTCCTTAAGTCCTGAGACCAGGTGTGTGATCTCAATTAAAAGACAGTGGGTTCAAGTCCCAATCTGAGGTGCAGGGTTTCCCTACAACCCCTTTCTCAGGTTCTATTAATTTGCTAGAATGGCTCACAGAACTCAGGAAAACAGTTTGCTTACTAGATTTCTGGTTTATTGTAAAAGGATATAATTCCTCCTGTTTCAGTAGGAACCTCCAACTTATAACCAGTCAGTCAGAAGCGCAATTACAACCTGGATTTGCATTTGGTGTCTGAAGTGAGGGCAGTCTTGTGGGACTAAGCCTGTGGGATCTTATGCTATCTCCAGCAGATAGTGTCAGGATTGAGTTAATGTAATTGCTCACTAGTGTTGGAAAACACATTTGGAAATGAGAGACTTTTTTTCACCTGTAGAATTGACTGAGGAAAAAATTGAGTGATAATAACTACTGTTGATGAGGAAGAGGTAAGGCAAATAATCCACCTGAGACAGGAGGGAAGGGGGCAGGGCACAACCTTTAGAAGAATGACACAGCCATTGAAGATATGACAAAAACTAGTTAGAACCTACTAGGGCCAGGGACTTCCCTGGTGGTCCAGTAGGTAAGACTCCATGCTCCCAACGCAGAGGCCCTGGGTTCAATCCCTGGTCGGGGAACTAGATCCCACATGCCTGCCACAACTAAGAGTCCACATGCCACAACTAGAAAGATCTTGCATGCTGCAGTGAAGATCCTACATGCCACAACTAAGACCCAGCACAGCCAAAATAAATACATAATACATACATAAATCAATAAATATAAAAAAAAAGATCCTACTAGGGCCAAGATGGTGGAAGATTTGACTTCCAGTAGACCTTGAGCCTCATTATATGCTCATTGTAATACATTAGCATATGCTAAATGACACACCCACAGGCGCCACGATAGTTCTAAGGCCGACCATCAAAGGCCAAAAATGGGGCGGTGGCCCAGTTCCTGGGAATCCCTGCCCCCTTCTCCAAGACAGAATATTCCTCCCACTCGTTAGCAGATGAAATTACCAAGCCCATAAAAACTAACCACCTCATATTTCAGGGCTTCTCGCCTTCTGAAACGGTCCACATTCCTATGGAATGTGTATCTCTCTAAATAAACCTGCTTTCACTTTACTACAGCCCACTCTTGAATTCTTTCCTACGCAAAGCCAAGGACCCTCACTTGGCAGCCCCAAACCTGGGACATGACCATCCTCTCGCCCCCCATTTTCCTGCAACACACCCACCACTAGTAGATATGTAAACCCAGCAGGCCTCTCAGGTTTCTTGGTTATCCTCTCTGTCTTCTCCAAAAGGTAGGCATTTGCCATCCCCATTTTACACGTGAGCTAACTAAATACTAGAGCTGTCCAAGGTGATACAACTTCAGACCTGTTATTTTCCTCATACTACTGAAAGAGAAGATTCTGTTTTTGAAATATTTTGCAATATATATAATAATGAGTTGTTTTCTGACCTGGGTGATCCAAGATGATTGTGAAGCAGAGCAGACATAAGCCCAGCCCTGTCATTCCCTTTCCTGCCTTTTTCCTTGCCCTCCAGTCATGCTATTCTCTTCCTCCCTGAACTCTTCAGCCTTATACCCTTTAGGCATGCTCTTCCCTCAGTTCCCTCCATACCTGGGTGCTAGGAAAGGGGGGGGCAGCTATTTATTTCTCCATTCCCCATCTTGTTCAGAAGATTTTGAGGAGGCTTATTAAAATTCTCTTATTGCAAAATGAAGAAAAATAGAAGGGAGCTAGAGATAGGAAAATATGTTTAGGTCCCCTACATAGATAATGTGAACATAGTTCACTAACAATATCTATTTCACAGAGACATACCCAGCATTTTGACTTTTCAACATCCCCTGTAAACTGAGTAACAGGAGGTGGTATTCCTAAGATCAAATCACTCTTGAGTAAGAGGTGACAATGAAGTTGGTAGACTTACCAGGTGAGCCCCAAAAGCAGGACAAATAGTAACCAACTAATTGTGTACTATTTTTAACAGCTTGCTTTCCCCCCTGCAGATAGTAAACAAACTGATTTGGGCTAGGTGAGTTAATAAAGCATAGCTTCTTTCCAATTCTTGGTTTTATGAAGGAAAAATCGGTGAGTTATAACTTAAGAAAAGTAGAACAAACAGATGAGCTATATAGTTTAAAAATTGTGACTGATTTTACTTTTCAGCTGGAAATTATTGCTCCCTGCCACTAACTTTTACCCTTTTCCTTCTACAATAATAATCCATTCGATCATTTAATGGATACTTATTGAGAGCCTATTATATGTTTACCAGGGCTATACTAGTGAATAAGACAAAGAGAACTTTATGGTGCTTAAAGTACGGTTGGTGCAGTATGGATCTTTGTGCTTTTGAGGACTGTAGAGAAGGACCTTATCGCTTACGTGTAGTGAACAAGATAGGAGGGCAGGGGCCAGAACCAGGTATGCTTCTTTAGGGCGCACACACACACACACACACACACACACACACACAGCATTAGTTTTCTACTGTTGATATTACAAATTACTACAGATTGGTGGCTTTAAGCAACACACACTTATTATCTGACAGTTCTATAGGTTAGAATTACAACATGGGACTTACTGGACTAAAATCAAAATTTTCGTTTTGGAGGTTCTAGGGAAGAGTTTTTTTCCTTGCCTTTTTCAGCTTCTAGAGGCTGCCCACATTCTTTGGCTCGTGGACCCCTTCCTACATCTTCAAAGCCAGCATCATTGCATCTCTCTGACCATTTGTCCATAGTCACATCTCCCTTTCTGACCAAAGCTGGGAAAGATTCTCTAATGTTAAGAGCCCGGCTGATTATATTAGGCTCATGTGAATAATCCCCTCATCTGAAAATCCTTAACTTAATTGTATCATCATAATATGTTGTCATATAATATTCACAGGTTCCAGTGTTTAGGATGTGAACCTTTGGGGGGGGCGTCATTATTCTGCCTAACACATACATAGATGTACAAAGATAGACATGTAATGAATTTTGAAATCTATATAGAATTTTTCTCAAAAAATGTGAAATAAAGGAACAAACAATAAGACTACACCCTCAAACAGAGGAATAATCATTGTAGAAAGAATCAAGTTTTTCACATATGTATTATTGCTATGTCTCTGATGAGATATTGCCATTGATATTGAGGGGAAAAAATGGAGAGCTACAGCTACAGTAAACAACATGAATAATTCTTAGAAACATGATGTCCAGTAAAAAAAGCAAGTCCCAGAAGACTACACAAATGTAGGTCTTAAGTCTATGTATGAGTGTCCTTGGGCTGCTGTAACAAATTGACAAAAGCTGGGTAGATTTAGAGAATGGAAATTTGTTTTTTCACAGTTCTGGAGGCTAAAAGTCCTAAATCAAGGTATTGGCAGGGCCATGCTCACTCTGAAGGCTCTAGCGAAGAGCCTTCTTCCTAGCGTTTGGGGGTTGTCAACAATCCTTAGCATTCTTTGTCTTGTAGCTGCATTACTATATTCTCTCCCTCACATGGCCTTCTTTCTTCTGTCTTTCTGTGTGTTTCAAATCTCTTACTCTTTATAAGGACAGTCACTGGATGTAAGGCCCACTCTAATCCTGTATGACCTCATCTTAATTTGATTACATCTGTAAATACCTTACTTGCAAAGAAGGTCACATTCATAGGTGACCATAGGGACCATTACTTATGGAATGCCAGGAACTTCAACATATCTTTTGTGGGAACATAGTTCAACCTACAACAGTCAGGTTTCCCAGGAAATAGACTCTAAGACTGAGATTTGCTTGCAGGGCACTTATTTATGGAGTACTCTGGGGAACAACATCAGTAAGAGAATGAGGGAAGCAGGATCAAGCTGAGGGAGAAGCTGAGCTTCAATGCAGCAGTAATAGAGGCCTCAGCCAATTCCACAGGGAGCTAGGGGTGAAGCTAGGTTGGCCCTTCAGAGATGTCTGTAATTGAGATAAGTGGGCCAGGCTTTTGTACTTCTGCATTAACCAGGCACTGGAAGCAGGCTGTCCACAGGAGGGACAAAGCAGCTCCCTTTGGCCAAGGATAATGCCCATAGAGGGACACAGCTGTGAGTTCTCAACAATTAGCACTCTCCTCAAATGGATGTCTTGATCCTGCTGTGGGTGTCTGGGTTGCATCCCCCAGCATCCATTTATACTATGGTTTTTGTTTTGTTTTATTTATTTATTTGGCTGCCTGGGTCTTAGTTGCAGCACACCGGATCTTTTTAGTTGCGGCATGCGAGATCTAGTTCCCTGACCAGGGACCAAACCCTGGCCCCCTGCATTGGGAGCATGGAGTATTAACCACTGGACCACCAGGGAAGTCCCTACAATATGGTTTGTAATAGATCTCAAAAATAAGCAAAACTAAACAATATATTATTTCATATAAATTTGTGATAAAGTATTTATATGTATATGTATTTTAAAAACATTTATATATAAAAACAGCAGAATGACACACAACATTTAGGAATGTGCTTACCTCTGAAGTGTAGGATAGGGTAGCTTCTTGAGTCTTTGGTTCTTGAATTGGATGGTGAGTTTAGGGTTTTTTTTAAATTATATTTTGATTTATAACTAACTCATGTATTTCAGATAATCTTTTGTATATAGCAAATATATTTACAAATATAATAAAGGGAAGCAAGAAAAGAACCAGGTGAAAGTCATAGAAATTAAGGTAGCCAGAAATTTTAGAAAAAAAAATGAGTAAAGATAGCAAATCCTGAGTCCACTGCTAAAGGAAGCATTTAGGTGAAGAAAAACTTCACCTGAAATTCACTATGTCTTTTTAAAGGTATATTGAGTAGAGAAAGAAAGTGGTTGGCTTATGTTTGTATGATCACAGTTTGTACTTTTTTTCTTCTTTTTTTTATTGAAATATACAAAATATTTATTGTTGACATACAAAATTATGCTAGTTTTAGGTGTACTGCATAGTGATTTGCCAATTGCATACATTATGAAATTATCACCCCAATAAGTCTAGTAACCATCTGTCCCCACACAAAGTTATTACAATATTATTGGCCATATTCCTTATGTTGTGTATTATATACCTGTGGCTTATTCATTTTATAACTGGAGATTTGTACCTGTTAACCCACTTCACCTATTTCACCCACTCCACCACCCTCTCCTCTGGCAAACACCCATTTGTTCTCTGTATCTATGAGTCTTGTTTTCATTTTGTTTTATTTGCTTTGTTTCTTATATTCCACAGTTAAGTGATATCATACATATTTGTTTTTCTCTGTCTGACTTATTTCACTTAGCATAATACTCTCTAGATTCACTCATGTTGTCGCAAATGGCAAGATTTCATTATTTTTCATGGATCAGTAATATTCCACATATATCTCTATGTATCTATGTTGATATATATATATATGTATATATCTTACATCTTTTTATCTACTCATCTATCGATGGACACTTAGCTTCCATATCTTGGCTATTGCAAATAATGCTGCAGTGAACGTTCGTGTGCATGTATCTTTTTGAATTAATGTTTCCATCTTCTTTAGCTAAATACCCAGGAGTGGAATTGCTGGATCATATGGTATTTGGTAATTATATTTTTAATTTTTGGGGGCACCTCCATACTCTTTCCCATACTGGCTGCGCCAATTTATAATCTCACCAACAGTGCATGAGGGTTCCCTTTTCTCCCCATTCTCACCAGCACTTGTTATTTCTTGTCTTTTTGCCAATAGCCATTCTGACAGGTGTGAGGTGATAGCTCATTGTGGTTTTGATTTGCATGCCTTTCCCTGATGATAAGTGATATTGAACATCTTTCCATGTGCCTGTTGGCCATCTGTATGTCTACTTTGGAAAAACGTCTAGTTAGGTCCTCTGCCCATTTTTTAAACAGGTTGTTTCTTTTTTTGATATTGAGTTGTATGAATTCTTTATATATTTTGGATATTAACCCCTTATTGGACATTGTTTGCCAATAACTTCTCCCATTCATTAGGCAGCCTTTTTGTTTTTGATAATTTCCTTTGCTGTGGGAAAGCATTTTAGTTTGATGTAGTCCCATTTGTTTATTTTTGCTTTGGTTTCCCTTGCCTGAGGTGACATATCCAAAAAAAATTTCTAAGACCAATGAGAAAGACCATACTGCCTATATTTTCTTCTAGAAGTTTTATGGTTTTGTTACAAGAAAATGGGGCACAAGAGGATGGTCATGTCCTGGGTCTTGGGCGAGTTCCTGGGATGGGCCACCAAGTGAGGGTCCTTGGCTTCACGCAGAAAAAATTTCAAGAGTGGGCCACAGTAAAGTGAAAGCAAGTTTATTTAGAGAGATACACATTCCATAGGCAGAATGTGGTCCTTCTCAGAAGGTGACAGTGGCACCGAAATATGGAGTGGTTAGTTTTAATGGACTGGGTACTTTCATAGACTAACAAGTGGGAGGATTATTCCAACTATTTTGGGGGAGGGGGGATTTCCAGGAATTGGGACATTGCCTACTCTTTGGCCTTTTATGGTCAACCTCGGGACTGTCACGGCACCTGTGGGTGTGTCATTTAGCACGCTCATGTGTTACAGTGAGTGTATAATGAGGCTCAAAGTCTACCGGAAGTTGAATCTTCCGCCATCTTAGGCCTAATAGGTTTTAACCAGTTTCTGTTGTATCCTCAACAGCTAATGGTTGTGCTCTGCCCCCTTCCCTCCTTTCTCACTTTTAGGACTTACGTTTAAGTCTTTAATCCATTCTGAGTTTATATGGTGTGAGAGAGTAGTCCGGTTTGATTCTTTTGCATATTGCTCCATGGGGCTCAGCAGTGTGCTCCTCTCTGGTCATCAGAACGATATGCTCTAGGGGTGCCCCCTATGTGTACACCCTTCTGTTGTGGTGGGCTTGACTACTGCGGGCTCTTGGTAGGTGAGGCTGGCCCCTATCCTGATTGACTGCAAGGCAATGCCTCCAGCAGTGGCTGTGGGCTTGCTGGAGCATGGGGTAGTCTTCCCTTGAGGCTGTCTGCATGGTCCAGGGGTTATTGGGGCCACTTCTGCTGCTGAAGTGTGGGGGCAGGTGCCTGGTGCTAATAGACTAGATGGAGGGTGACAAAAGGACACTTGCCAGCAGCAGTGTTATTAGGGAAGAATGAGCTCCCCAAAATGGCTGCCACCAATGTCTCTTTTTCCAGGGGGGAGTTCCAGTTGCCTCTTTCCTCTCCCGGAGGCTCTCCAAGATGAGCCAGTGGGTCTGACCCAGGCTCTTTTCAAACTACTGATTCTGTGCTGGGACTTGGGGCATGTGAGATTTTGTGCACACTCTTAAGAGCAGAGTCTGTGTTTCCTGCAGCTCCCTGGCTCTCCCAAACATAAGCCCTGCTGGTTTTCAAAGCCAGATGTTCTGGAGGCTCATTTTCCTGGTGCAGGAGGTGCACGACCTTCGGGCTGGGGAGCCCAGTGTGGTGCTTGGGCCCCCTGCTTCACGGAGAGGACCTCAATGATTGTGATATTTTTCCCATTTGTGGGTTGCCCACCCAGGTGTGTGGGTCCTGACTATACTGCATCTCCATTCTTCCTACCTGTCTCATTGCGGTTCCTTCTTGATGTCTCCAGTTGTGAAAAATCTTTTCTGCTAATATTCAGGCCATTCAAATAGATAGTTGCTCTGTAAGTAGTTGTAATTTTGGTGTGTCCTTGCTAAGAGATGCATACAGGGTCTTCCTACGCCACCATCTTGGCTACCTCTTCACAGTTTTTTTACTAAAAAAAAAAAGTATGTGTGTCGTATACATCATATAGCTTTATTACACAGAAAAAGAAATGGAAGAATGCACTCCAAATTGCAGCTGCATTAGTGGGAATAGGAAATGAGGTGGGATGGTTTTTATATACTTCTGTGAGCTTTTGAAGCTAAAAAAATAAAATACTAAAACTGTATTTTTTCAATCATTTGTTTCAAAATGATTGGTTTAGTTTTATATGTTTACAGAAGGTTGCATGAAATGTGAGCATTAAGTTCTCTTATAAAGTAGGTGATAGAGTAGAAAAGAGCACTGGATTTTTAGTGCAGACAACCTGGTTCTAGAAACAGGCCTACTGCACCAGAGTGGTTCTTAGGCAAGAAGTTCATCTCAAAGAGTTTGCTTCCTTGTTGAAAAAATAAGAGTGCTAACATGATGTCTGAATGGATAATGTATGTGAAGTCACTTTGAAAACATTAATGCAATATTGAAGCATATAAACGTTAATGCTCATGTCATGGTAATACTGTTTGTTAAAGAAATTAAATTTTTACTTTTTGGAAACCTCCCAATTTCTAATGTCAAAGGTTTGTTTATCATGGCACTCTTTCTTTTTAACCTAGAATTGAACACCTCAACTGAACTTAAAGGAGAAATTAAGTGCAATATTTTGAACTGCATTTAAACGAAGATGAGATAGAAGACAGAACTGTTATAAATATGTAAGTTTTATTATACGGACAAATGAAGGATTCAGCTCTGTTGTACTGTATTCTTTTTTTTTTTGCGGTACACGGGCCTCTCACTGTTGTGGCCTCTCCTGTTACGGAGCACAGGCTCCGGACACGCAGGCTCAGCGGCCATGGCTCACGGGCCCAGCTGCTCCGCGGCATGTGGGATCCTCCCGGACCGGGGCACGAACCCGTGTCCCCTGCATCGGCAGGCGGACTCTCAACCAATGCGCCACCAGGGATGCCCTGTTGTAATGTATTCTTAAAAATTCCTAGCTTCTATGTAATTCTCTAATTATGGAATTTTGTTTCATTGAACTACTCCTGATTTCACCATGAAAATCTGACCTGGAACTCAATTTACAGAAATACTGCAAATGAATTTACAATTAAATGGGAATATTGGTATATTAATATGATACAATTTGGTTGATTCCCATTTTTTTCCATATTAAAGATTATTCTGAACTCTAAATCTTTTAAATAAATGAGACTGAAATCCAATGTGGTTACGTCTGAGTATGTTATCTGTGTAACAACCAAATATTTCTAGAGACTGTTCTATTCTCCCTTAAGCATTTTTTTAAATGTTGCCTTCTCTGATCTATTTATTGAGAAATTATTTAATAATCACAGTTTTTTCCATGCATTTCTTTTTTATTTTAATTTTATTGGAGTATAGTTGATTTACAATGTTGTGTTAGTTTCAGGTGTACAGCAAAGTGATTCAGTTATATATATACATATATTCATCCTTTTTATAGATTCTTTTCTCATATAGGTTATCACAGAATATTGAGTAGAGTTCCCGGTGCTATACAGTAGGTCCTTATTGGTTATCTGTCTTATATATAGTAGTGTGTGTGTTCAACCCAAGCCCCTGATTTATTCCCCCGCCATGTTTCCCCTTTGGTAACCATAAGTTTGTTCTCGATATCTATAAGTCTGTTTCTGTTCTGTAAATAAGTTCATTTGTATCTTCATTTTTTAAATTAGATTCCACACATGAGTGATATCATATATTTGTCTTTCTCTGACTTACTTCACTTAGTATGATAACCTCTAGATCCATCCATGTTGCTGCAAATAACATTATTTCATTCTTTTTTATGGCTGAGTAGTATTCCATTGTATATATGTACCACATCTTTTTTACCCATTCCTCTGATGATGGACATTTAGGTTGCTTCCATGTCTTCGCTATTGTAAATAGTGCTACAATGAACATTGGGGTGCATATATCCTTTCAGATTATGGTTTTCTCAACCACAGCTTTTAAATTGAGATCCCAATTCTACTACTTAGTTTCTCTGTGTCTATAGGAAAATTATGTAAATGTTTTAAGCCTCACTTTCCTCATCTGTAAAATGGGTATAAAAGTAGTACCAACCTCTCTGAACACAGTATCTCTGTGCCAATCACTGCTTAAGTAGTATTGCCGCATTTTACAGTTGTAGAATTTGAATGCTTAGTAGCTAAATCCACCCAAGATCATACAGCTAATAAGAGGTAGAAGTAGGATCTTGTCCCAGATTTCCCTGACACCAAGCCCAAAGTTTTATAGTTTTGCTCCCTCTTCGGAGAGTTTTTAATGGTTTCATATGTTTCTACCAATCTCTGGGAACTGTGGTCTATATTAAATTTTAGCACAGAATACTGCTGAATAGGAGTAGACCACCATCGGTTCCTGTATGTATTAGTGTTTTTAGTGGTTCATAAATTTTATCCAGGGGCAAAGGATTGTTGTTCATTTCCAAAAGTGTGTAATTGTCTGAACCAGAAAGGGCTTAACTCTGTCATGTACCACTTCACTCTGTGGAGCCTCTTTTTTTTAACTTTTAATCAATAGAATAATTAATATTCCTAAAAGGAAGTTGAGGTGATCAGAATAAATGTGTACATTTTTAATAAAAATTATTCCTGTTAATTGCATGGGTAATGTGCAGATTTTATAGAAAAAGAACAGATATCAAAATGAGGTGGTTTCCATCTTCAATATTCCTTGAGTTAAAATAACATACTTAATATGAACTCTAACAGAAATGGAAAGTATATTTCTATGGTACCTGTCTTTATTTATTAAGAAAAATCCAAAATCAACAATTATTTTTTAATGCCTGTTTAATTTCATGTCAGATGCTATGGTAGGTGCTAGAGACACATATGTGTATTCTTCAAAACCATTAACAGGTATTGTTGCTCTTTCCTCTCCTCTCCTCCACTCCACTCTTTGCCAAATTAATTTCTGCTTATCCTTAGATCCAGTTTAAATGCTACTTCCTTAGAAAGGCCTTTCAGGGCAGTCTCCTCTCCCCACCTATCCTCTTTCCTTAAGCCCTGTTCTTTTCTTCTTTGTACTTATTACAATTTTTACCATATAATTAGTTGGATATTTGCTTAATGTCTGTCTCT
Organism: Lagenorhynchus albirostris; assembly: GCF_949774975.1. Taxonomy (NCBI): domain Eukaryota; kingdom Metazoa; phylum Chordata; class Mammalia; order Artiodactyla; family Delphinidae; genus Lagenorhynchus; species Lagenorhynchus albirostris. Next base: position 16,134,361 of record NC_083103.1, on the reverse strand, counting down.
CCTGCTAAACTGTTCTCCTTCATTCATCATTCATCCATTCAGTGGGAATTTATTGAATACGTACTAAGTGTCAAGCACTCTTAGGTGCACATCTGAGGTGAAGAGAACAGGGATGGACAAGAAAAGATCACTGTCCTCATGAACTTAACATGCTATTGGGAAGATGAACAAAAATTAATCAAAGAATTTGAAAACATTAAGTGTTATAAGGAAAACAAATTAGGGTAAAAGGATAAGTAGTGACAGGGCAAAGGAGACAGGCTATTTGGTCTATTTATGTAGGTCAGTCAGTGAAAATCACAAGTGGTGAGCAAAAGTCTAAATGATGTAAAGGACTGAGTCTTGGGAAATAGAAGGTAAGAGGTTCCAGGGAGAGGGAACAAGAAGTGAAACTACTTTGAGATTGAAATGAACTTGACTTATCTGAGAAACTGCAAAAAGTGTGGCTGGAATCAAGTGAACATAGGAGAGGGTGGTTGATACTGCTGGAAAGGTCAGGGCGGTTAAGCTGGTGTTGGAGGATTTTGTTAACGTGATGTGAAGTCTGTGAAGGGATTTGAGCGAAAGAAATATCGAATTTTCTTAAAAAAATTCTAGTTGCTTCATGGAGAACAAACGCCAAGACAGGCTTCGGGGGACGAGTTAGGAGGCTATTGCCATATTCCAGGTAAGGAATACTTGTCATTTGGATTAGGTTGGTAGGAGCAGAAGTGGGGGAAGTGGCCTATCAAGGTATATTTTGGAGGTAGAATGAAAAAGACTTGCTGGAGAATTGGATACCGGAATGCAATGGAAAGGCAAAAAATCAAATCAAGGTTGACCCCTAGATTTTGGGCTTTCAGAAGTGGGTATATAGTGGTGCCTTTAACAGGGGAAGGGAGGGGTGTGTGTATGGTTGGAGTAGAGTTCTGCTTTGAATGTTAAATTTGAGGTGTTTATTTTTATTGTACATCTGAGTGGAGATGTTGGGTAGGCAGGTGGAGATGTGTGTGTGTGTGTGTATATACACACTCTGGTCTGGCTAGAGACATTTGGAAATTATCCACTTACAGTTGATATTTAAAAACAAGGGACTATGGTAGTTCCCTGGTGGTATAGTGGTTAGGATTCGGTGCTTTCACTGCCACGGCCCAGGTTCAATCCTTGGTCAGGGAACTGAGATCCTGCAAGCTGCGTGGTGTGGCCAAGATCAAACAAACAAAAACAAACAAACAAGCGAAAAAAAGCAAGGGACTAGATAAAATGTAGAAAAGTGAAGAGAGCTGGGGTCTGAGCCCAAGGGCATTGCAAGATTTAGGGGTCATCAAGAGCAAGGACCAGCAAAGGACTCTGGGAAGGAGCAGCTGGTGAGGAAAACAGTGGCCACCCACTGTTGAATGATAAAATAGGATGAGGATTAAGAATTGACCATTTTTTCACTACTGTATACCTAGTACCGAGTTCAGTTACTGGTACATAATTAGAGCAGAATAATATATATATTTTTGGCTGTGCTGGGAGGCTTGCAGGATCTTAGTTCCCTGACCAGGGATTGAACCCGGACCCTCGGCAGTGAAAGCGCAGAGTCCTAACCACTGGACCGCCAGGGAATTCCCAGAATAGTGTTTGTTGAATGAATGAATCTTTACTTCTACTTATCTGTTAGATATTTGAGTGTCTCCAAGTTCCAGGTACTATTCTAGGTCCTATGGATTCACAGCATAGTTTTCCCAATAATCATAAATTGTAGTGTGAGCTATATATGCATACAGTACATACATACAAATGCAACAAAATATGTATTTTTAGTTTATGTAACTCTTTTCCCCTCCTTCCACCCTATTCTAAGAAGAATGGGATTGAATATCTGGAGGGACCTTTTTTGGTGAGCAATGATGAATTGGGATATATAAATTTGGGGCTGTACTGTAGGCAAAGGTTTTGACAAGAGAGAGAGGATGAAGGTGAGGGAGAGGGAGAAGAGTGGTGAGACCAGTTGAATTGGACAGGCAGCCCCAGCCAAAGATATCAAATTCAATTAAAATATGGTGCCAGCTCAACTCACATGGCTGAATTCTGCTGGACAACTGACAGTTTATGAAGAACATTAATTAATCCTATAAGAGGGAGTGGAGAAATAATATATAATCCCGTAAGAGGTTATATCTAATTAATCCTATAAGAGGAGGAGAGAGGGGGTTGTGCAGGGAGAGATAAGGCTCTTAAAGTAAATATTATAAAATTATGACTTTAGCTTCACGATGTGTTGAAATGTTGACCCTTAGAATTATTACCCTTAAGTCTCTGCCTTTTAAGAAACTCTCAAGTTTTGAATCAGCAGCCCCTACTGGCTAAGAAAAAATATTAGGTATCTTATATGATTCCCAAATCCCTGCCAGAAAAAGAAACAAAAACTCTTGATGGGAGGATGAGGGAATACGTGTGACGCACTATATGGCATTACACAATTTCTTAAATTTACCTTGTGGTCCTACTTCTCTGGAACTTTGCTGAGGTGGTTTTCATATCTGTACTTAGACTGTGCACTTTTGTACCATCTCACCACTCCCCCGCGCCCCCCCACCAAAAAAAAAAAAAAGAAATACAAAAGGAAAGTAAAAGAAAAATCTCTATAGTGCTTTAAGTCCAGTTAAAACATGGAGCCCTTCGCCCATCTAACTGTTCATCAAGCTGTATTCCCATAATGTATCTTTCATTCATTTTATAGCTCTTATGCCATTGCGTATTATAGTCATTTGACGCCATGAAGTTATTTGCCTTGAACTCCAAGACATTGGGAACTATGTTATTTAATGCTCCGCGCGGGAGGGACGCCTGGCATTTAGAAGGCCCTCCGTAAGGCTGTGTAACCGGAGCGAAGGTGTGTCGTGGGGACGGCACAGAAACAGGAGATGCAAACCTATATTCGGAAAAGCTTACGGGAACAACGACAGCACATTTAACAAAGATGTGAAAATAAAACCATGGCTCCACTTCTTACTACAATCTTCTCGTTCACTACCGGTGTCTCTGACCCCATTCCCTCCTCAAACCCAAGCTCAAACCAGACTCGGTCTTATTGGCCAATCGGAGCACAACCTTCGGTAATCGCGAGGCCTTCTCCAGCCAATGAGAGACCTGAGCGATTTGGCGGCGGTGAGACTTGCAACCCTCTGGCTGAATCCTGGGGGCGTGGGGATACGTTGGGCGGGACTGAAGTTTGATTGGCAGGTGAGCGATCCGCCTCCTTAGAACGGAAACGCTGCTTGGTGAGAGCAAGGGGGGTCGTGGGCGGGGCAGTGAAACTAGGGTCAGCCAATGACCGACGCACTACAGGCAGCGTGAAAGATAGATCACCAATGGCGGCACGGATGTGGTGCCATGGGCGGGGTTTAGGCCCAAAGCTGGGTAGGAGCAGCGCCTATTACGGTAGTCCTCATCTTCACGGCCAGCGCCTCTTCCTGCATTCATTCGTTTGTTTTTTCCATTCACGAAGGTAGTGAGGCCTGGTTGAAAGCCATGGAGAGCGCTCTGCCTGCCGCCGGCTTCCTATACTGGGTGGGCGCGGGCACCGTGGCCTACCTGGCTCTGCGCATCTCGTGCTCGCTCTTCACGGCCCTTCGGGTCTGGGGTTTGGGTCACGAGCCGGGGGTCGGACCGGGGCTCGGTGAATGGGCAGGTGAGTCGAATCGAGGGCCGCCGGCCCCCTCGCTCCTGCTGCGGCTCGCGCGGCTCCCGGCCGGGCCTGGTACGCGCTGACCACTTCTGGGCCCAGCGCTTGGCCTTCCCGTCCCCAGCTCCCCTCTCCTCCATTCTGAGATTCCTGCGTCCCGCATACCCGCCTGTCCCCTAAGCCATTTTCTGGCTTGCTTAGACTTCTAGAGTTTTTAAATACTAAATACAGTGCTGGCTTAAGTCAGCGAATCTAAAGGGCCAGTTGGTGGGCGCGGGAGAAATCTGGCCTGAACTCCCTGGGGCTTGTGTCCTTTAAGCCGTTCCGGGTTCACGGAGTTAGTCGCCTTGCTGCTTGCTTCCTTAGTCGCACTCTACGCACCTTGGCTCGCCCCTTATGAGTGTTTTTAAAACAAAGTCTTTGGCTTGAATACTGGCCCTGTGCTCAGGATGAAAAGCATTCTGTTGCCTTTTGGGAGGCGAGGGTGGAGGAAGAGGACATAGAATTTCAGAAGACTTTCTGCTCTTTGGAACCTTGGATTCGGCCTAGTTCAGGTAATTTACAAAAAAAATTGGTCAACTGTTCTGGAGTCCTAATGAGTAGCAAGAATTATTGCTTCTGCAAAACGGTACTCTTCATGTAGAAATCGGAAATACTTTCTGCAGAAGGACATTTGCAGGAAAAAGTATTCCCAGAAAGAGTGAGCTAAACAAACAGGTCTTGTTCCATCTAGTCGGGGGATTTTGAGGATGGAGGAGAAAGGTCAGATTGGAGAAGTTGGGAAACATCTGAGGAAAGTTTTGCGCTTATTGTTTTTCTTTTTCTGCCTTTTTTGTTGATTTTCTTTCCTTATTTTTTGTTTCTTTTAGCTTTTTTTTTAAACCGAGTGATATGCCGTTCTCCGATGTGATTATTCATTCTACTGTTTTATAATTGAATGTTCACTTCACAAAGCATTTTATTGAATTTTGGAGTGGTTAGGGGTTGCTTTCAGACTAGGCTCAAATAAGGTACACAAATAATGTCACTCCATGTTCTGAACTTTATTCACTCAAAAACATTTCAACAACTTAGTAGGAAAAACATAATAAATTAACATTTTGGGACAGCAACAAAAGGAGAAAACATCTCAAGTAGGAATGAATATGTGAAGCAGCTATTAACATAATACGTATTTTAAAAAGTCACTTAATTGTCTTTTGATCGTTGAAAAAGCAAGTGAAGTGCTCAGCTTGATTATAATCAAGATTGTAATTTCACGGTTGATAAGCCCAAATTCTTGGTTGTCAGGTTTGGAAAACTTGCTTTTTGACTTTTTTTTTTTTAATGAAGGCTTTATTTATTTAGGCTGTGTTGGGTCTTCGTTGCTTTACGTGGGCTTTCTCTGGTTGTGGTGAGCGGGGCTACTCTTCGTTGCGGTGCGCAGTCTTCTCATTGCTGGGGCTTCTCTTGTTGCGGAGCACGGGCTCCAGGTGTGCGGGCTTCAGTAGTTGTGGCATGTGGGCTTAGCTGCTCCGACGCATGTGGGATCTTCCTGGACCAGGGCTTGAACCCATGTCCTCTGCATTGGCAGGCGGATTCTTAACCACTGCGCCACCAGGGAAGTCCGCTTGTTGACTTTTGAACAAGACTCTAGTGCTTTAGGAAATCATATATCAAGATGAATAAGTTTTGTAATTTGTAAGCAAAGACTTTTGGTAATAACTTTTTTTTTAACGATCTAAAATTGACCATAGTGGCTAATAACTCAAAGGGACCAAGTCATCTGTATATGAATCCATAGTAAAAAGCCAAGTGATATGACATTGTCATTTCATAAGTATTATTTATATTGAAAAGATTTGGCCCCAGAGGAAGGATGTTTGATAAATTAAGGGCAATGTTTAAAAGATTTGGAAATGAAATTTGAACTAGAACACTGGGATATAACAGAGAGGATCATAGTGTCATAAAGTGAAATGTTGTCCAGTTCACTTGTTGGGAAAACTGTCTTTTTTAAGTACTTAAGTAGAAGAAATAATGAAGTTGTTATTTTTAACATTGCTTACATGTGGGGGCCTGGATCTTAAAAGAAAATACGTCTTCCTTTATCTCTCCAAATTCAGGGAATCTTTGAAAAACAAAGAAAAACTGAAATAATTTGAAAAACAAACCAGCAGAGATGACACTTGAATAATTAGGGTTAAATTGTGATTAAAAGTAGGTAATTTGTTCAACCAATTATTAATGTAACCAGGCAAGGGCTCTTGTGCCTGTGGTGCTGAAAGCCAAACTCTGACAGTAAGTGTTTGCAACAAAGTAAGGGTTTATTTGCAGGGCACCAAGCAGGGGAGTGGGAGACAAGCCTCAGATCCACTTCAACTTGGTCTTTGAGTTTAAGGTTCTGGTTTTTTTTCCTTTCTTTTTTTTTTTTTTTTTTCCACGGGAAAGAACAGAGAGGCTGGGGTTAATCATCATAGGGACATTTCTGTGACATTTCCTAATCATAGTTTTGGGAGTGAGGGTGTCTCTGGTTTATGATTCCCAGGCCAGGTGGTCCGTGGCTCAGGGGTCTGTGAGCTCATCTTGTAGTGGAGAAACAACCTGAGTTTATACGTTAATGATGTCATTGACGACAGCAGTTTTAGTACATTAATGATGTTATATGGACAGTGGCAGTTTCAGTCATCTGACTCTGTTTGATTAGTGTTCAGTTAGCACAGGATTGAGGTCAGAGGGGACCAGAGAAGGAATAAAGTTTTGGGTAAAGAGATTAATCATAAACTCAATAAGGGGAACTCGGTTTTAGGGCACCTTGGTGTCATTAGGGAGGCATTGCCTAAGTTTTTAATACTGATGTTTATGTAACATCTTCCTTTCCATAACCAATTATTTTAAGTATTACATAATAATATGTGTTGAGTTGGTAGTATATTTTTATACTTGTTATTCTTAAGTCTCTGTATGTGAGTATGTTTAATTTCTCCCCCTCAAATTTTAGAATCTGAGAGGCAGGGACTGTGGGTCCTCATTTTTTGTCTTTTCCCACAGTAACTGGCATATTGATCAGATATAAGCTCTTCTAGACATTTAAAAAAAAAAAAAAAAACCTTGGAAAATCCCCGAAATACAGTTGTGCTTTGCAATCTGTAAAAATATTCCATACCACAGATTTCTTAGTCTAGTAGGTTTTTAAGACCATCCATTACACAACCCATCCTCTAATTTATCTCCTTCATCTTCTAATCAAGAGCTGGGTCATTCCTTCCCTAGTTCTCTCCAAGTGAATTACGCTGATTTCACTAGGTCCCTAGCAGGTGGGTTTAGCCAATTTAGGAGGTGAGGCTCTCTTGCCTGCCATTGTCATGTGATACTTTCTGTATTTTTTCCAAGAACAAAGAGATCCTGTGAAAGTGGAGCTTCAAGTTGTTTGAAGGTCACTGTAGCAAGTAATGAAAAGAAGATTGCTAACAGAGGTGGTCAGTTTGTGCTAAGAAGAGAATAGTCCTTGCTGTGGAGCAACAGAGAATGTAATCTGTAGAATTTGGTTTGAGCGTAGACACATTTTGCATTTATTTGAGCAAGTTTCCATCATTGGAGTTTATCTGAAATGATTGATATAGAAATAAAGTGGGGACTTCCTTGGTGGCATAGTGGTTAAGAATCTGCCTGCCAATGCAGGGGACACGGGTTCAAGCCCTGGTCCGGGAAGATCCACATGCCACAGAACAACTAAGCCCGTACGCCACAACTGCTGAGCCTGTGCTCTAGAGCCCGTGAGCCACAACTACTGAGCCCACGTGCTGCAACTACTGAAGCCGGCACGCTTAGAGCCCGTGCTCTGCAACAAAGAGAAGCCACCGCAATGAGAAGCCCATGCACCACAACAAAGAGTAGCCCCCGCTCGCTGCAACTAGAGAAAGCCTGTGCACAGCAACGAAGACCCAACACAGACAGATAAATAAATAATCTTTAAAAAAAATTAAAAAATAAAAATAAAGTGGAGGTGATAGGTGCAACTCTGAGCTCTTAGTTTCTAAAGGAGAGGATATAGCTCCAGGTAGCAAAGAATGAAGGATCCACTAATCAGTTAATGAGTTAGATTTTTAAAATAGCTTTATTGAGATATAACTCATAGACCGTACAGTTTACCCATTTTAAAGTGTACAAGTCAAGGTTTTTATTATATTCATAGGGTTGCGCAACCATCATTATAACCTAATTTTAGAACATTTTCATCTTCCTTAAAAGAAACCCTGTACCTATTAGCTGTCACTCCCTCATTCCCACCCCCTCTTTCTGTCAATACACATTTCCCTATTCTGGATATTTCATGTAAATGGAATGAGATAATGTGAAGTTTTTGATGGCTGGCTTCTTTGATTTAGCACAGTGTTTTCAAGGTTCCTTCATGTTGTGGCATGTTTCAGTGGCTTCATTTTTTTTTTGGGTACGCAGGCCTCTCACTGTTGTGGCCTCTCCCGTTGCGGAGCACAGGCTCCGGACGCACAGGCCCAATGGCCATGGCTTACGGGCCCAGCCACTCTGCGGCATGTGGGATCTTCTTGGACCGGGGCACGAACCCGTGTCCCCTGCATCAGCAGGTGGACTCTCAACCACTGCGCCACCAGGGAAGCCCTTTTTTTTTTTTTTTTTAAATTGCTGATTAATATTCCATTCTGTGGGGAAGGAAATCCAAAAAAGAGGGAATATATGTATATGTATAGCTGATTCACTTTTCTATACAACAGAAACTAACACATTATAAAGCAAACTATACTCCAATAAAAATTAATTTAAAAAAAGGAAAACTAATGAAATCCAAATAAACTATGAAGTTTAACAACAACAACAAAAAATATTCCATTCTGTGGAGTGAGTTAGATTTTGCAAAGGGTCTTCTTCTCTGCATTTTGCCCTCTGCACATCTGCACTATCAGATCCCTGAGATTTTCCAAAGCGATGGAACTCATTTGGCTCTCTAGTATTGCAAGGTTTTCCTAATTCAGTAGACAATGAGGACTTAAAAAGGGTATGGGAGGGCTTCCCTGGTGGCGCAGTGGTTGAGAATCCGCCTGCCGATGCAGGGGACATGGGTTCGTGCCCCGGTCTGGGAAGATCCCACATGCCGCAGAGCGGCTAGGCCCGTGAGCCATGGCTGTTGAGCCTGTGCATCCGGAGCCTGTGCTCCGCACGGGAGAGGCCACAACAGTGAGAGGCCCGTGTACTGCAAAAAAAAAAAAGGGGTATGGGGTGGTGGGGTTCTTCCATGGAAAAGCCATTCATCAAAGCTGGCTCTGCTTAGCCAAGCTCCAAGAATCAGATTCTCAAAATCAGGTGTGGTGTGTAATTTCTGTTTTTACATTGGACAGCTATGCAGGGTTGGTCTAGTTACCTCAAACTGTTGAAGGCTACTTGAGTGACCAGGGCCCACTGACAGTGGGTCCCTTTCTTTAACTAAGTTTTGAGGTACCACATGATTATGTATGTACATATGTATGTATGAAATGTTATTTAACTTGGCAAGTCCAGAAGAAATATTACTATCACTTATTGAATGCTTGAAGTGTTCTAGGCACTTCACATAGATTATCATTAATTTCTCTTTGAGTTGTGCTCCAAAATCCCCAGTGTACAGAGAAGGAAACAGGGGCTTAGGTAAATGACTTCGTCTGTGGTTTCATAGCTGGTGAGTTACAGGATCAGGATGCAAAGCCAAGTTGTCCTTTATGCAACATCTACATGCTGTGTGTGGTGGGGATTGGCTTACAGACTACATGCATACTTGGGGTGGATTCCTTTATACCTTAGGAACTTTATTGCTTTTTGATTTAAGGCACACTTTCAAATCTGGACATGCTTGGTAATTCTGGAACCATTGCAGGATAAGTAGCACATTTTGGAATCAGGTAGCTTGGGATTTTCTTCAGATTTGTAACCATGAATCTTGTTGCATGGGAACACATTGGAAAGGCGCTCAAGGTGCTTAACAAAGCGAAGGGTTTGACTGTCATCAATACGGCTGGACCGGACCTTGAATGCTGTTTTCTGTTTATCAGTCTGGCGTTCTCAAATGGATTTAGTGAATCTCCGGAGGTCCAGCTTGGTTAGTGTAATATGCTCCTTGTTGACATTCTGGTAGACCTGTTCTTGCTGGTGAGTTTGTTTTTGATGTTGATCGCAGTGTTTTTTTAAAAAGTTGCTTTTTTTGTTTGGTTGTTTGTTTTGTTTTTTTATTTTTATTTATTTATTTTATTTAATTAATTAATTTATTTATTTTTATTTTTTTGCGGTACGCGGGCCTCTCACTGTTGTGGCCTCTCCCATTGCGGAGCACAGGCTCCGGACGCGCAGGCTCAGCGGCCATGGCTCACGGGCCCAACCGCTCTGTGGCATGTGGGATCTTCCCGGACCAGGGCACGAACCCGTATCCCTTGCATCGGCAGGCAGACTCTCAACCACTGCGCCACCAGGGAAAGCCCGGTTTTGTTTTTTTAAAGCAGCCAGGTGGTGGAGGGCAGAGAAACAGATGAACTTAGTCATAAAAGTTCTTGAAGATATTTATTAATTCTTCACTTCATCTCTGAAAAGGGAGTCCATAGGCCTAAATGGAACAGTCTCCAGATTGGAGTTAGCAGCGGCAACCTTAAAGGCTAGAGCTGTGTAAGAGGAAACAGATGTAACTGGAGGATCAGCCCTAAAAGCATGCCCTGGTCTTATTTGGAGGAAAAACCAAAGAGGATGGTTTCCTGGAATTAGAAATTCAGCCTCTGTACGCTGAGCTGTTTCCTCCAACCTCACACCGGCCTCCATTGTCTCCTGCTTCCTTTTTTTTTTTTCCTGTTCTTCGTCTTCCTTTCTGTGCAATAATAATTTTCCTATTTAAGGGTCAAACCTGAGACTCGGAGACTCAAATCTAGACTTGGATTCTAGCTCCTCTACTTTAAACTAGAGTGTAACATTGAGTAAGGTAGTAGACATCTGTGAGCCTCACTTTCCTCATCTACAGAATGGGGATAATACTGGCACCTGTTTTCATAGGATTGTTATGAAGCGTAAATGAGAATACTTATTCTGTGTAAAACAGGTGGTGCAGTGCCTAGTACATAAATGCTTAATAACTTATTAGTAACATTATTAGCCTTTGTAGCATTATATACTAATCACTTGAGCTAATTGACAAGATAAGGCTTAGTAAGAAAAGGTTAATAGCTGGCTGACTGCATCTTCAGCAAACTGAGATTACCTTTGCTACTCTCACTCAAGTGAGAGTATTGAGCTTCAAAACTAATTTTCTGTTTGTTTTTGTTGGTTGAGAATGATTTCTTTCAGTTTCAGAAAAAAATTATTGAAAGATTTGGTTAGTGAGAATACATTGGTAAGTGGATTTGAATAGATCAATTCCATTGCCTTTAAAGCCATTTGTAGATAAGGATAAGTTAAAAGAAATTTAATAGTGTGTCGTAGTTCGTTTGGGCTGCTATAACAAAAATACTATAGGCTAGGTGGCTTAAACAACAAACATTTCTCACAGTTCTGGAGGCTGGGAAGTCAGATCAAGGTGCTGGCAGATTCGGTCTCTGATGAGGAACTGCATCCTAGTTTATAGATAGATGTCTTCTTGTTCTGTCTTCACATGACAAGGGGCCAGGGAGCTCTCTGGGGTGTCTTATAAGGGCACTGGTGCCATTTGTTAGGGCTCCACCCTCATGACCCAGTCACCTCCCAAAACCATTATATTGAGGGGGTTGGGATTTCAACATATACATTTTTGTTTCTAGCATATGAATTCAGTCTGTAGCACAGATCCTTTATTCCATTTCTCTCCTGCTCATCTTTCCTGAACATAAAAATATTAAAATATAGCAATTTATATCTCTGCCTTCTGGGATAGATTACGATTAAGGCTAGGAGGCAGGGAGGGTGAAGCCTTCACCATCTTGGTGGAGAGGGTGATCCAACACTGTTCATTTGTCCACCCACTGTCCACATCCTCCTGAGGCTGGCCATGGACCTTGTAACAGACCAGTGGGATGGCAAACAGGAATCAGAAACAAACTGCCTTGTTAAGTGGTGGAAAGCAGACACACTTGGTTCTATGGGAGCTTGTGAAAGAAGGTCAGAGTGATGACTGAGCTGAGATCTGAAGGGAAGTGAAGAGTAGCAGACAGAGCAGAGGGACCAGCAGGTGCTAGGCTCCTGAGGTGGGAAAGAGCAGGGTCCCCTTAAAACAAGGCCTGAGCACTTGGAGCCAAGGAAGGGTAGGCATGATGTAAGATGGGAGTGGACAGGGGCTCAGGGGCAGTGAGCAGGGCTGTTTAAGAACATGAAAGACAATTGTGGGGATTTTAAGCAGAAGGGTAATGCTGAGTTGCAACTTTATTTTTTTAAGTAAATTTATTTATTTATTTATTTATTTTTGGCTGCGTTGGGTTTTCGTTGCTGTGAGTGGGCTTTTTCTAGTTGTGGAGAGAGGGTTCTACTCTTCATTGTGGTGCGTGGGCTTCTCATTTTGGTGGCTTCTCTGGTGGAGCTCGGGCTCTGGGTGCTCAGGCTTCAGTAGTTGTGGCACTCGGGTTCAGTAGCTGTGGCTCGCGGGCTCTAGAGCACAGGCTCAGTAGTTGTGGTGCACAGGCTTAGTTGCTCCGCGGCACGTGGGATCTTCCCGGACCAGGGCTCAAACTTGTGTCACCTGCAGGCGGATTCCTAACCACTGCACCACCAGGGAAGCCCTGAGTTGCAACTTTAAACAGAAGTTTTTGCTTCTATGATCTTTCTGAAGCTGTTGCATTGTCACAGAGATAGAGAAGAGCAGATTAATCAGATAATCTCAGTTAAAATTGCCTTTAAAAAATGCAAATTCATACTTTATAGTAAGGGAGGCCATTTTTGTGCACTTTCTGGTTATCATCTTTCAAAGACTATTTCTCCCTGGGGGAAAATCTAATCACTGTGGTATGGGAAGTTCTACTCTTGACCAGGGACTGGATGATAACGTTGAATGAACCCTGAAACTGGGTTATTGCTTTCTCGAGGTCACTCCATAGAACTGTGGTGTGATAGTTGAGGAGCCTGCCACACATCCGAATGCTTTGTTTTCTTATTCATTTTGTCTGGTGAAAAAACGTGTTTGCCTGGTCTCTAACTGGCAATTCCAGGGAGACTATCCAGTTTCTGAAAAGTTATCCTTACCACTGTTAAGTGAAGTTATTTCTACTTAAATGATCTAGTCATTGGGGGAAGGGAGGAAAGATTAGAAAACTAAAGATTTTGAACAATTACTGCCTCTCAGGAGTATGACATTGGGGAACAGTAGCGCTAACGGGAAGATTGGCTTTAGGGTCAGTACAGCAGGTCTGAGCTTTGCTACTTGCTAAGAAGTTTGACCTTGGACAAAGATTGCTAACCTCTGAGCATAACGTTCTTCATCTAGTAAATAGGGCTGTTACTTTTCAGGGTTATTATGACAGTGAAATGAGTTGTAAATGAGGTTCTCATGTAACATCTTGTGTGTTTTTATGGATGCCAAGTAACATATATTTAAGACATCTTTATTTGTATACATTGCTCTTATTTGATGAAAAGGGATTGTTGAAACCAAGAAATAATGTAGTTCACTCAGCAGGTAAACTATTGGAAATCTGAAGCTGTGAATAGATTGAGTAGGAGGTGATTCACAGTACTCCAGGAGAATTGCTTCCTTTGTGAGAAGATTTACTAAGTGGTTCCTTGAAATATGGTCCCCATTAGTGAACCTGAGATACGATGGACTTAGAAAAATCTGGTTCTGTGCAACTTTTCAACTACATTGTAAAAACCTTGGGTCATTTTCAGCTCTTCTTCTCTCACCCACATACAGTCTATTAGGAAATCTTACTGACTTTAACTTCAAAATATCCAGTATCCAGTTCCTTCTACCACTCTGGTGTAAGCCACCAAAATCTCTTGCCTCGATTATTATAACAGCCTCCTGTCGTTCTGATTCCACCTTGGCTCCCCTAATCAGTTCTTACAGAGCAGCCAGTGATCCTTGAAAAGCTCTAGTCAGATCATGTGATCCTTTGCTCAGATCCCTCCAATGTCTTCTCATCCTGTTTATTTATTTATTTTTTAAATTAATTTTTATTGGAGTATGGTTGCTTTACAATGTTGTGTAAGTTTCTACTGTACAGCAAAATGAATCAGCTATACGTATACATATATCCCTCTTTTTTGGATTTCCTTCCCATTTAGGTCACCATAGTGCATTAAGTAGAGTTCCCTGTGCTATATAGTATGTTCTCATTAGTTGTCTATTTTATACATAGTATCAATAGTGTATATACCTCAATTCCAGTCTCCCGTCTCATCCCGTTTAGATGAAAACCCCGGATTCTTCCTGTGGTTGACAAGGCTTTTGACCACCTGACTCCTGCCTTCTTTTACCTCTGATCTCCTCTCTGCCCATGTCTCGCCCTCCCTCCTAGCCACATTCCCTTCTTCCTTGAACATGCTTGGCATTGCTGCCTTGGCCTTTGGTTATTCCCTCTTCCTGAATGCTCTTCCCCAGATATGCATGTGGCTGAGTCTTCTTCCTTCCTTACAGTCTTTGCTCAAATATCATCTTCTCACTGAAACCTTCCCTCCTACCTTTAAACTTACAGACTGATCTCTTCCACCCTTCTGATCCCCGTTCCCCTGCTCTACTTGTGCTCTTTGTCATAGCACTTGTCACCATCTCCCATACTGTATACTTTGCTCATTTATGACATTTCTTGTTTGTCTACCTCTGTTAGAATGGAAGCACCATGAAGACAAAGATCTGTCTCTCTTGTTCACTTATGTATCTCAAGTGCCTAGGACAGAGCCTGCACAAAATAGGTGCTAATACATAGTTGTTGAATGAATGAAAATATTCAGGTATTCCAGTGTTTTTGAGGGATAATGTATTTTTTGTGGGGAATTATCTTCTCTTTCTATATTCTCTTATTAGTTGTAAATCTAAGAAATATTAGTGGTCTCCCCACCTCTAAAAATGAAATTATTTAGTCTAAAAACAAAATATAGACTATAACCTCAGGAAGAAGTTATCATAGTATAGACCCTGGAACTAGACTGCTCTGAATGTCTTTGTGTCCCAGAAGTGCCTGTACTTACCGCTTCTTTCTGCTTCTGTGTACTTTTGCTTGTGCAGAGACATTCAGTAGTTTCAGTGGTTGTTGAATGTTGATCTCTCTTTCCCTGGAGTGCTCTTTCTTGTTGTTCACTCTTCCTTACTCCTCCTGTTCATGAAATTCTACCTACTTTTCAGAGTCCAGATTCTGAATGTTTATGTGCAGCTGCCCACATGGAAGCCATCATGTACTTTTGGAACTCTGATAGTGCTTGTTTTGTGCTTTTTTGTGGGCTTTTCCACACTTTACCTTTTTGGTTGGTTGTGTGTCTGTGCTTGCACGCATGACTGTTCTAAACTACAAGCCCCTCGAGAGTGCACAATAAATAATATGTAGTGAATGAATATATTTTCTTTGAATTATATTTTGATGGGGATGGGGTGTTTTGCTTTGCTTTTGTATTCTTTTGGTTATGTTTTACAAAATAATTTGTACACCTTTTTTCCTCTTTGTTTTAAAATCTCAAGTGACACCTAAAAAGCTAGATTAAAGTTAAACCCAGGCTGATTAGACAAAGACTGGTTATGGAATTATTGTAGCAGAGCTGGGATAACAGTTTTGAAAGTGTGAAATGCAGTGAGAGCAGAGATGTCCTTGTGTAGCATTGGTAATAAGCTAATCTTCCTACATACATGTGTTAGGAAATTGCTGTAGGAAATCAACCACTTTGCCAGATTTAATAAACATTTCAATATTAATGGATTTTTTGTAATATATTTATTATCCTTCCCCAAGTCTTTGTAAAATTGTTACAAGTAGGCTTTCTTTTCGTAAGAAAGACTCTTCCAATGAAAGTTTCAGTAAAACCTTGCTAATTGGTAAGGCTGAGATGAATGAGTGAAAAAACTGAATTCTAGGATGTGTTGACCAAAATGAACTTTTGTTATTTTAAAGGCCCGAAAAAATGAACCCACGCCTTCTAGAGCCTTCAGACTTTTTGGGGACATTGAACTGAATTTCCTGGAAAATCTCCTTGGTAGTAAAGGCATTGAATGGTCAATGTACATACTTAATAACTGCTAGAAAGTTAACCACAGAGCACTGAGTATATGCGTTGTTTGCTTCATGGAAAGAAATGAATACTGCAGTTGGTTGATAATCTACAAAAGCTGAGTCAGCCATTTTGTGAGAAACTTGAGAAAATTAAAAAATCATTAGGAGGCAGAAGAGACTAATGATAGAATAACAAAACTGGAAGGGCTGTTGGTGACCTCTTCAGTTGAACTATTAGGGAAATAAGCTGGAAGAGGTAATGACTTGCTCAAGTTCATTCATCCGGTTAGAGATTGTTTAGGCAAGAGGGTCAGTGGCACAGAGCAGAAAATGGGGGTTGCATCGGTGCTCGGTTGATTAAAAGCAGTGGTAGGAGTGATGAGCAGCAGACTCTGACAGCAGAATAGAAGAGATTTGTCAGGGATGAATTAAGAGAGGAAAACTGGCGAGGAGGACAGGCAGAGGTGATGAGTGATAACAGTTAGGGTGCTGGCAGAACTGAGCTTCATCACATTTCCGCAGCTGGTATGGGGCGAAAAGCCTTCTCTGTACAGGAGCCTGAACTCTCGAAGAAATGACACACATCTCTGTAGCCCCGAGGGTACCATTATTTCCTACTCTTGGTGCGCTCCTACATGGATGTTAAGACTGGGGGACTTTTTCACTGTGTATAGTGCTACAAGCCAAGTGGGTCGATCCGTTATCTCTTATCTATAGTCTTGGCTGTGCCTATAGCCCTAACTACAGATGAAGTTGATGACACTAAATTGCCAAGGAAATACTGTATAGTTTTTAGGATTGCTTCTCGGCCAGCAAAGGGTGCAGTATCCTTTAGAAGTTTAAATTCCAGTTTTAGAGTTCCCTTAACCTTCCTCGTATGTAGAAAACTCATTCTCCAAATTGGTTTTACTGTAATGCTGGCAGTAACTGCTCACCACCAAGCTCACTTCCAGTAGAAATATTGCCAAGCTTGCTTTAATGATTGCTGAAACTCCCATCTTGTCACATAAACAGACCTAATAAAGTAAGCAAGCTCCCCTAATCTTGCACATTCGGTCATAATATTGCTGTGGAACAGGGAGCAGCTGCTTATCTGTGTGTTCCAATACCTATCATTGCCTGTCATGAGAAAGGAGGGGATGATCTCTTTATAGATAATGTGAAAAAAACACAACAGGGGTTAGACAATGATGTTCACACATTCTGAATTAGAGGAGGCTGAATTAATGAAATTTTACCGTAATGATGACATCTTAATTTACAAATTGCTCTTGCAAGTATTCTCAAATGATTGCCATAACCACCCCGTAGTTATTACTTCCACGTAATATTCCAGGACCAGAGGGAGCTGCAGGGAGTGGTATAGGGGTTACACAGCTAGTAAATGACACAAGAAATTGAATCTAGGTTTTCTGAGTCCGGGCTCCTGCCAAATTTCCTGCCGAAGCTCCTGATAAGGGTGATTTTAAGGCAGTCTGCTTGGTGTACCGCACTGGGTCTGGAAGTTAGTGGTGAGCAAGAAAGCTTTGGTCGCTACCTTCTTTGTTCTAGTAGAGGACACAGATCATTACATAAGCGGCTCTGAAAAGTTTAGCAGGAGCCAGCTATGGGAACACCTCTTCAGGGTTTTAAAGGTTTCTGGAAGAAGTCACATTTAATCCAAGGTGTGGAAGAAAAGAGGTAGTAGGAAGATGATGATGATGTTGATAATAGTAATAAGACAAAATGTTTGTTAAAAAGCTTGCCATTTACCAGATACTCCTCTAAATGCCTCAGTGAGGTCATTTACTCCTCATGCACTCCAATAAGGTAGGTCCTATCCCCATTTGACTGAAAGAAAGCTAAGATAATAGAGAGATCAAGCAGTTTGTCTGAAGGCACATGGCTAGGAAGTGGAGGAGACCCTGGGATTGGAACTCCTGTGAACTCTGCAAACTATGTTGATGAATGAGAAATGGGCGGGTGAGGGGGTTGGAGGACAGGGGGGTTTTTCCAGCAGAGAGAAGACTTGCGTGAAGCCCTTGAGGAAAGTGAGAGCATTCAAGAACTTTGGGCAGACAGTCCTTGGGAGGAGAGAGGCAAGAGATAAGACTTAGAGAAATGGGCAGCGGGCCAGTCCTAAAGGACCTTGAGGCTCCGTGAGGGTTTTATTTAGCCTCAGGGCAGTGGGAAGTCATTGAAAGATTTTAAGCAGTAGATGTCATGATCAAGTTTGTATTTGGACCACTTACTCTGGCATTTTGGAGAATGGATGTGGAGGGAGCCACCCAGGAGATGGGGGGACCAGCAGGAGACTGGTGGCGGTGGTAAGCCAGGCGCTGGGTGATGGTGGCTTGGACTAAGGTCGTGGGGCAGGGACTGAGCGGGGGAGTCAGACGAGAGACAGAGGTAGAAGTCCTGGGCCCTCGTCACAGGCAGGTTGTGCGGGTGAAGGAGGCGATAGAGGCTGACACTGGGCACTGACTGCAGAAACCCAAAGAGAAGGAGCAGGGTTTGGGAGGAAAGCAGTGATTCCCGTGTGGTTCTGGGTGGATGTCCGGCAGTCTTCCTGTAGATTAGAACTGGCCCGAGCCTGATGTTCTGAGTTCCTTACCAAAATCCTTTGGCTCAGCAGTCATTTATAGTTGTCAAAAATTATATGCTATATCTTACGATCTATAGAAACTTTGGAGCCTCAACATGTAATATCTTAGGACAAGGAGAACATTATTTTTGAGCTGTTTGAGTGTATCCCATGTAGCACTTGGTGGCTTAGTTTGGTAAATGTTTGTTATTTCCTTTTTAGGCGGAAAAGCAGGGAAACACAATCAGAAGACCTGAGTTCAGAGTCCACCTTCCTTTGACATTTATCGTCTGTGGAATTTTCAGTCAGCCTCTCTGTTTATTGCATCTATCAAATATGTCTAAAAATACCCACTCTGTATATCTTCAGAGATATTGAGTCTCTGAATCGTGTCTGGAAACACTGTACAAAGCATTATGCACAAACAGGACATGGGGCCTTTTTCCCCGTTCCATCTTCAGTTAGAAACCTAGAAATAGAATTGCCCCATGAGTTGATTGGAGCCTTTGTGTGAGGTTCAAATTGCTTCAGAGATTTATTTTGGGATCTGTTGCACATTTGTCACGATCAACACCTAAGTTTCTTTTGATGTGATTATCTAATATATGTCAATTTTAGAATGTACCTAAAACTTTTTTTTAAACAACTTTGTTGATGTAAACTGGGTTTCTGAATTAAAAGTTAAACTAATTTAGCCACAAATTATGTTAATTTTAAATAAAATACTTCAACTTTATTTTTAACATATGCAATGGCTATGGTTAGGTATAGTGGATTAAGGATATAGTTAAGTTATTGGCAGTGAGGTGTCATTTCAACTCTGATGTGATTGGAAGACTCTCAAGTTTGACATAACTGTTTAAAGTTCCATTATTGTATTAGAAGCGTTATTGTAAGAGGTAATTAGAAGTTCCTGTCATTTCTCACTCAGTACCCTACTGTTTTTGTCTCAGGCTTAAACATATTCAGAGTATTTTTTCTTTAGTTAAAGGTTTTCTGTTCCAACCTTCATTTAAGCTAGATTCTTATGAATTATGACACTGATGACATAATGGTGCTTTTTAGATCTCCAGAGCAAAAGTATCATCTTTGATATGAGGAAATAGTTTCCTGATGTACTTTGATTCTAATTTTTAAAAATATAGCAAAGATTAGGACCATGTATAAACACCCAAATCTTCTAATAATACTTGCTTCAAAATACATTACTTCTTTGAAAATTGTGAATTACTTTTTTTTTTTTTTGTCAGTGTGTTAATGTTTCTTCAAATGGAAACATTTACTTTTCTCTCCTTTTGCATTCCTATCTTTGGGTTCTCCCAGAAGCAGATACTGAGACAGGGACTCAAGTGCAATCAGTTTGTTTGGAAGGTGATCCCAAGAAATACCAGTAGGGAGGGAGACAGGGAAGGGAACACAGCCAATAAAGGGGCTGTTATCAAGCCCTGTGATCACCTGTAGCTAGTGTAGAACTCAAGTTTCAGAGCTACTTCACCTGCAGGGCCTGGAAGCTCAAGTATTTTATATACCAATGGCCATTAGTCACTGGTTGAGGGCTGTTGGTGGTGAGGAACATTAATTCGATAGTACTCATGTCTACTGTGCACTTGGGTGTTGCTGGCTTCAGTCACCAGTTAAAGCCCTTGGGGCGAAGAGACACATTTGGAATGTGCTGTCCAATGGTGTGGTCAGGATGGATATGGACAGGGCACTACCGGTTTAGCTCTAATTTTCATCACCATATTTGCCCTTGCTTTCATTTTCTTGAAACAAAGCAACAAATAAAGACCAAGGAAAAGGTAGGAGGAATTATTTCCTGGAAATAATAAAAGAAATATAGTAGATTTGAAGCATAAGTTGATATATGTTATAATATTTCACTGTGGATGGGAGTTTTGCTGGATTGGATTAGCCTTAGTTTTAAGTGTTTTTATACTTTTTATAAATACAGATGACTGACTAAATATTGAACAAGCTTCATTAGGATTATGTTTGCATTAAGGTATGAATTAATCTCTTCCTCTCCATAATTTAATTCTGATCTACTAAACAGGAGATGGTTGCCATATGGTCAGTACAGAGTGAGTGCAGCATTTGAGGGAGTTGTGGCAGATGTGGTTGGTTGCTTGTTGACAGAATGCTGGATTTGTATAGGTATTGGACAACCATATACTTCAGAGGAGGAGGGCGCTCTCCTCAGACCCAGGGGCCCAATCGTAGTTTACAATTACTTTGATGATTCCTCTTTCCTTGCTAGAGATTGGTTTAGGAATGGGCATGTAGCACAGTTCTGGCCAATGAGATGTAAGAAATCTCCTGGAGCGAGGGCTTCTGAGAAGCTTTCCTCCCCTTTCAAAAGAGGCAGAAGGAAGGGTATTGGTCCGTGAGGATGTGTTGCCTGTAGCCGTCTTTGGGACCAGAGGGGACAAACTGAGGAAGGAACCAGCACACTGAGGGCTGCAGAGCAGAAAGATGGAAAGCATCTGGATCTTTGATTCCGTCATTGAGCTGCTGAATTCACCCATTCTGGTGGTGCCTTACACTTCCTGTTGTTTTGAGATAATAAACCCCATTTTTCTTAAAGCTATTTCTGTTATTTCAGCTGAAAGCATCCTAACCTACAGATTCAGTAGAAAAGTAGGGAGATTTTCTTGTTTTGAGTAAAATTTTATAATTGATTTAAGGTCCTATAGACTTGGATAAACAATATATTGCAGTTCATTTGAATACTGAAATGGATGAAAGGAGGCCAACTTTGGTATGAGATACGATTGCATGTCTCATTAAACAAAGTCTCATTCCTGATTATGCTGGTCATTGAGTTCTTGGCCATATTAGGCCATTAAATTATTTTAGTCAGGTCTACAGTTTATAAAGCCAAAGAGTATAAGTATGTGAAAACTGTCTTATTGCCAAGATTCTTTGAGAACTGTTACCAAATGATTTAGGAATATTGGGTTTTCAATTAATTTGAAGTAAATGTCATAAGATGGTCTACTTTAAGTTAGTCTAAGTAACTTTATTTCTAGGGAGTACCTAGTAATCTAAAGACTTTGACCCAGTGTAGTTCCAACTGAATTGGAAAAGCATCAGGACTGGGTATGAAGAAGTGAAGCTGTGGTGGGTGTATGTTATGTGTGGGTCTGTTACTATCCTCAGAGCTTATTTCTCTCTAATTCCATTTCAAAGCCAGGAAGAAGTCAGTAGTGTTCATTACCCTGGTGGTATATTCTTAGCTTTGCCATTTCCCCATATTAATGTATTATTAATATAAAAATTATGAAATCCATTTCATATATTCCTGGTTGGGACAATAGTCCAGTATAAGGTTGGAGATTCAGTGTTATTTAAATTCCAAATGGGGAAGTGTGCCATCTGAGTCACTGAAAAGCTGGAACAAAGATACAGGAGCTTAGGGACATAGATTCTGCTTTGTATCTCCGATGGCGATATGGCCTTACTGATGCTGAGTTTGTTTTAAGAACCAGGAGAGCCTGATGTGTGAATCTAAATACTATTTTAAAAAGAAGATAGAGATTGAGTTCATCTTGAATAGCAGTGATGCAAGGACCAAGTCTAAAAGGACTGTAGTACAATAAGAAATTAAGCCTTTCGGGCCTCTCAAGATTCAGGTTGGCCATGCACCATCGCTGGGGCTCAAGGGAAGCTGTGCTGCTTTGTGTGGGCGTGTCACTTCTGATAGGAGAGATTCGGTAACTTACTCAAATTTTGTCCCTTGAATGAAGGGGAGTGTGTGTGTGTGTGTGTGTTCTTCTCCTGCCTTCCTCTTTCAGAGGTGAAACACTCATGGTTTTGGAAAGATGACTATTCTTGTGTTTAAGAAACAGGTATTATTTAAGGTAAGGTATTGTTGCTGATTAGTGACAGAATCTGACTCTCTGGTAACGGATCAAAGGCAAGTATAAGAAGACTAGGACAGCTGTTACCACCAGTTTTAATTCTGTAGTCTTTATGCCTCTTTTTCTTCTGTATTTGTTGTTACATTTTTATATTACTACCATTTCTGCCCCTTGTTTGGTATTGGCCCCTCATGTCAGGCATACAACATGTATCATGGATATTGTATCCTCTATTCTCGAGCTGTCTCCATACTCCCATCATTAATCTTTCATTTAATTGATTCAACAAATATTTGATCATCTTTGGTGTGCTGGGGGGGATAGCAGTGAACAAAATGGGCCAAGTGTTGGCTTTCATGGAACTTGCATTTTAATAGGGAAGGATGGACAATAAACAAATAAATATTTGGTAAGTCTTGCGATGAGATGTACTAAGAAGAAAAATAAAGCAAGGTAGACAATAGAGAATAACAGGAGCATGGAGAGGAAGTTTGTATCCCTGCTAGTTTTATATAGGGTGCTTAGGCAAGATTTTCTCATGAGGTGACATTTGAACTCAGACCTGAATGCAGTTGCCTCTCTCCACTCCAACCATACTGCCTCCTTGCTGTTCCCTGTGCATCTACAGCACAGACTCTGTACTAGTTTACCTTCTGCCTAGAAGACTCTTCTTATGGTTAGCCATGATTTAAATAAATGGGGAAAAGGATTGGGAGCGATCAATTGTGTTATCAGGCAGATGGAATTCCTTCTTCTCTTAGGACTGCAGAGGATTGGTCTGCCTGCCACTGAATTATGTAGAAGATCCTAGCTGGAACTTCTGGATTTCTCTGATGCGCTTAAAATAACATGAATTATTTGATTAAATGTACATGATACTTAGAAGATCTTTCTGAAGGCTTAATCCCACCCAAGTTATTCTGCCCCATTTGCTACCTTAAAAATTTAATTTGATCTATCTGTAATAAAAAACTAAGTTTTAATGTTTTGTCATTTGACCTAATAAAAGTGATTCCCTGGGTAATATCCATAGAGTTGTCCTCCGTCACTTTACTTTCAACACAATAAAAGCTTAGAAAGCTTACTGATAAGTTGGAGCCTAGAAACAGTTTTATTCAAAAGCAGTTTTTAAAACAACAAAAGCCTGTTGTTTTATAAGCTCCTCTGAAAGCTGTACATTTATTGACTTTATCGAGAAGTGCAGTATTTGTGTCTCTTTTACTAATCTTTTTCCTAAGCATATTGAAACTACACCCGTATGATTGATTAGGCTTGTAAAGAAAAGGCAGCTATAAATGAACTGCTGAATAGCATCCCCTATTGGCTTATCTCTAAAATGATAATGCAAAAAACAGAAAATAAATAAAACCTATTTTTTCTGAGCTTATGACTTATGTCATTGCAAAAGAACTGAGTCATTCAACACCACATTCTCATGGTGATGCCTTGTTGGGACCGTAGTAGTCGTGTATATGCTTGTGGAAGAGGAGAATTTCTGTTTGCACTTGCTCTTTAGATTATTCTGTACCTGAAGTGGGTCATTTTCACCATTTTAAAAAATCATTCTTTGCTTTCCGCCTCATCTTTTATTTACACTTTATATAGATAGTGGTGTTTGGAATATATTTTTTTGTTTTAGCTGTTAGCCAATTAGTGATTATCTTTTATAATGGTTTTCAAGGAGAACCGAGATAGGTAAAATTCAGAAATAGTACTGAAACACCCTTTCTAAGAGCAGCTTTAACCTCATTTCCCACCCATACTTTTTCTGGAACCGTAGAACAGACCAAATTAGGTTTCACCAAATTTTCTTTTAGCTAACTGTGCCCTCCAGTGGAGAAAACACAGGGCAGTGAAATAGCCCAGGTAATAAGCAGCAGAGAGGAGGTGATGTAACACATCAAGAGCCAAGCTGCATAACTATTTTCTACATAAAAGAAAGAGCTTGTTTTTACCCCTCATAAGCCAGAATACTATGCATTAGTCCTCCTCTTTATGGGTTTGTTGAACATCCAAAGAGGGATTTATCAGTAGTGCTTTAACTTCATTGCTTTATCAAAATAGTTGATGGAACGCTTTGCCCCGTTTTGTCCCCTCCGTATGGTGTATGCAGTTTATGAAACATCAGGCAAGTTTAGTAAGAGCTGAGGGTAGGGAGTAATTGGAGTTTCCCCCCTAGAATGAGCTTAAACAATGACTTTTTTTTTTAATTTTTAAAGAGACAGAAGAAAACCGGAAATAAATTTAGTGGATGTACACAATAAACATCTTGCTTCTGTACCTATGCATATTTAAAGCATTCGGAAAATTGTGAATGGACCACTACTCCCCTCTTTTCTGAACAGAAAGGGCTGCTGCCTTGTGCTCTGACTGCTGGCCTGAACGTAGTAGTCTTCTGGTGACCACGGGCTTCATCTGTGGGTATGGTGACTGCGTGTGCCTGAGCCCCTGAGAGCATTGCAGAGGCGCACGCTCAGAACACGGGTTGGTACCTGTGCAGCTCTGGGCTGGGGGATGAAGCCAGCCTTAGGGGGTGCTGAATTCTGCTGCGTGATGATGGGCACATTGTGCCTGCAGGCTTCCTCTGTGTCTCTGCACTTCTAGGGTCGGAGAACTGGATCACTCAGTTGAAACATAAAGAGATTTGATGGTAGTTTTTGTGTTGGTGGAAATTTGGAGATATGTTTCACTAAAATAATTTAGTGGGTGATATCTGAGAGATAGTAAACACAGGCTTTCTTTTTCTTGACGTACAAAAACCTGGGCCAACTGGCCTTACAGTGAATTGTCATTTGAAATTTTCAACATATTCAAGAAATATTATTATATATTATTTTAATGGAGTATACATGGAGTATACATTAGGTAAGCTTTTTTAAACATAGAGTGATTCTTAAAATTTAGGCATATGGAGGACAACTAGAAATAAAAATACATGACTTAAAAATCTTACAAATGCAGATTTTGGAGCAAGAACCTTTGCATAGTAAACTTCAAAAGGCATAGTGTCTTTCACTTGAAGCATCTTTTTGCAAAACAATATAAATATCTAAAGGAGACACGGCCAAACTGAACTCATTTTTTAAAAAGTGGACTTTTAGAGGGGAATTTTGAAATTTTTGAGGGGAAATTATGATTTGACTGTGATTTAAGTTCTTTAAAAATTATTTACCTTTATTTTATGATATTTTATTTATTTATAAAAATTCATTTATTTATTTATTTTTGGCTGCGTTGGGTCTTTGTTGCTGTGCGCGGGCTTTTCTCTAGTTGCAGAGAGCGGGGGCTACTCTTTGTTGTGGTGGCTTCTCTTGTTGCGGAGCATGGGCTCTAGAGCTCAGGCTCAGTAGTTGGGGCGGATGGGCTTAGTTGCTCCGTGGCATGTGGGCTCTTCCCAGACCAGTGCCGGAACCCGTGTCCCTTGCATTGGCAGACGGATTCTTAACCACTGCGCCACCAGAGAAGTCCGTATCACTTTTACTTTAAATAATGAATTACTGTTTTAAGATCTGGTTCACTCTGAACTGTAATAACTGACTCTAGAGGGCACTGATGAGCACCAAACACTTTCTAAAAATTTATATTGAAGGTGATTTTTATTAAAATGAAGTTTCCTTTGGTTTTTAATTTAGTACGTGAACATAAATACATATTTTGCCTCCCAAGAGAGCCCAAAGCAAACATACTTAGTTTTTTTTTTCAACTGGGTAAATAATTTACCATTATATTTTGAAATTCTTTGAAAATTCCATTGAATTTGTGCAATTGCTCTAAACCATCTTTGTATCCCGCTTTTGGAAGCTTGTTTAATATTTCAAAAGAAAAGAATCTACTTCATGGATATAAAATACAAATCTTAGTACTGGATAGATTTGCCATCTTTTAAATTCAGATAAATTTGCAGAGATATTTATTTTAATGCTTTAGAAAGAAACTCTTCCAAAGTGTATTCTAAAGTTAGATTTTATAGAATTAACATTTAGCTATTAGAGTCCCAAATAAAATATGCTTTATATATTTTAGGAGATAAAATACTTTAAAAGTATAGTGTGATATATTAATTTGAAGAAAGTGATCAGACTTTTAACATGGGAAAGCTTTTAGAAGATTGCTCCTTTTACCCAAACTCCAAAGATGGTGATGTTGAAGGTGTACATTAAGAAAAAGGTCTATGTTACAGGGAGGAAAGTTTGCTAAACAAAATTAGCATTGCCAATTAGTATTGCCATTAATTGGATTAGTCACTTCAAAGAATGAATTTTTACATAAACCTGCATCCTCTCAACCTATGAAAAAATGATATATTTCCTTTTCTTCTGACTACCCCTCTGTTTAACATTTCTTCTGAATTATCACACTGTTTTCATTACTGCAGGCAGAAAGCCACATTGAAAGAATTCGCTCAGTAATTTGATATGAAACTGTTTCACCGAAGGCAGTGTCGTCCAATAGAACTTTCCATGATGATGGGAATATTTCTTATTTTTCTTTAAATAAATTTATTTTTTATTTTATTTTTGGCTGCATTGGGTCTTCGTTGCTGCGCACGGGGTTTCTCTAGTTGTGGCGAGTGGGAGCTACTCTTCATGTGTGCAGGCTTCTCACTGCGGCGGCTTCTCTTGTTGCTGAGCATGGGCTCCAGTAGTTGTGGCTTGTGGACTCTAGAACACAGACTCAGTAGTTGTGGTGCACAGGCTTAGTTGCTCCTCGGCATGTGAGATCTTCCCAGAACAGGGCTCGAACCCGTGTCCCCTGCATTGGCAGGCGGATTCTTAACCACTGTGCCACCAGGGAAGCCCAATAATGGGAATATTCTATATGTGCCCTGTATGGTTTGGTAGTCACCAACTACATGTGGACTTTGAGCACTTGAAATGTGGCTAGTGCAACTGAGGAACTGAATTTTTAGTTTTATCTAATTGAAATTAAAATTAAATTAAAATTAATAGCCATGTGGCTAGTGACTACTGTGATGGACAGTGTAGATTTAAAGTGCCTCTGCTGAGTGATAGATATATCAGGGATTGGATTATGACTGATGGTATGTATGCATATCCATTCAGTCCTTTGCATTTTTATAATCTTGCCTGAGATTCTATAATATGTAAACATATGGCTTTAAAATAACTACCTTTATGTGGAAAGAAGAGGAATTTTGTTCTGAAAACTAAGTTGATGTGTCTGTTTAGGTCTAGAATTCTGTGACTCTTAAAACCCACAAATTAAAGTGTTTGTGCCCTTTGGGTATAGCATAAACCATGAAGGTTTTCTTCATGTTAAATACAATTACATGTTAAAATACGGATACACAGGATATGAAAACTGACTGCAAATGGAGTGACTGATTAAAACGAAGCAAAAAAACCCAACACACCAAATCATGTCTGGTAAATAATGTCAAAAAGTTTGAATGGGGCTTCCCTGGTGGTGCAGTGGTTGAGAGTCCGCCTGCTGATGCAGGGGACATGGGTTCGTGCGCCGGTCCGGGAAGATCCCACATGCTGTGGAGCAGCTAGGCCCGTGAGCCATGGCCGCTGGGCCTGTACGTCCGGAGCCTGTGCTCCACAACGGGAGAGGCCACAACAGTGAGAGGCCCGCGTATTGCAAAAAAAAAAAAAAAAGTTTGAATGATGCTTTATAGTTTCCCAGGCAGTTGCAATTCAATCTTCTTCTTGGATTATTAGCCCCATTTTACAGGTGAGGGGACCATGATTTAATCAAAGTTTAAGGCTTATTCATTCAACAGACATTTATTTTTCATTTACGATTATACGTAGATTTCTGGGTTAGAAATGGAAGAACAGCCCTCCCTTGTAGGAGCTAACAATCTAGTGGGGGCAATTAAACAAATAAATAAGAAATTATAATATAGTATGTTCAGTACTGTGCTCTATTTATGCAAAGGATGCAGTGGAAGAGCAGGAGAAGCCCCTGACTGATGAGGACATCGGGAGTCCTCCAGGTGAAGAATGTCGGGGAAGGGCACTCCAGGAAGAGGAGACAGCAGGAGCAAAGGTGCGAAAGTGCTCATGTTCTAATCAGGGAATAAATTTAGGACACTGAAGATACCTGAAAACTCAGGTGTTCAAAATTTATTACTGGTATTACATCATCTTGACCTCATTTTTTTCTTCTAGCTCAGCCTGAAGAAGGGTAGGGCTAAAAAGAACTCCTGGTACAGTGATAAAGCATCCAAGTAACAATTTCAAGGAGAAAGTTAAAACTAGATTTAGCTATTTGGCAAACACTAACTTACAATATTGATGTGCTTACTAGAAATCATTTTATTTATTAAAGCAGATCCCTAAAGGTCTCTGTTCCCCTTGCTTGTTCCTACTTTCACACCTTTGCTCCTGCTGTCTCCACAGGACTTTAATTCATTGCTGTTTTCCCAGGGCCTAGAACAGTTCCTGACACATATTAGGTGCTCGGTAAATATTTGGTGAATGAAGAAATGAGTCCTAGGTTATTATCCTAAAAGTCACTGTGAATGTTTAAAAGTATTAAAATGTGTTTTTTTCAAACTTGAAAAATTCAGACATTTTTATTATTCACAGTGGCCTTCCCACCCCTCCACCCAGTGTTTCACTTACCTGTTGTATATAACAAGCTATCCTAAAACTCAATGGTTTAAGAAAGCAACCAAATATATTATTGCTAGTGATTTGTGGATCAGGAATTTGGGCAGGGCTCAGTGGATACAACTTTATTTCACATGGTAATCGCTGAGGCAGCTCCACTGGGGCTAGAACGTTCAAGACGGCCTCACCTCCATATCTGTGGCCTTGGAACTCTTTGAGGGGAGCCTCAGTTCTTCTCCATGTGGCCTTTCTAGGTGGTCTCTCATCATTCACTACACTGGGTTGAGCTTTACATGACAATGAGATTGTTCCAAGGAGGTAAAAACAGAAGTTGTAAGGTATCCTAAAGCCTTGACCTGGAAATCATACAGTGTCACTTCTGCCACATTCTGTTTGTCAGAACAAGTCACAGGACCCTCCCAGAATCAAGTGGGAGGGAAAGGGTTCCACCTTTTGATGGAAGAGTGGCAGATTCCCATAGCAAAGTGGCATAAGATGGGAGATACTGTTGCAGCCATCTTTGGAAATGATCTACTACAGTCAGCCCTCTAAGCATAACAATTCACATCTCTTCCACATGCAGAATACACTTACCCCTCTTCCAGAAGTTTTGGAGAAGTTTTATCCCATTACTTCAACCTGAAGTTGAGGACCTTATCATTTAAATAAAGAACAGATGCACATGAAGTTTCTCAGGCACCTCTGCTCTGGTGCAGCTTCTTATGATCTAGAGGTCTATGAACTAAGAAGACAAGTTGCCTACCCTGCTCACCTGACCCACCCACACCCAACATATACTGGTGAGACAGGGACAGGAAAATTGCAGTAGGTATTCCCATTCAAAAAAAGGAAGAATGAGAAGTACATAGCTATCACTGGTCCATAGCAATTTTGAAATCCAGCTGGGCACTATGTTGCCAGTTTTCTTATTCCACATATTGAAAATGTTCCTTGATTTGTGCCCATTTCTGCTCCTTGGGAGTTGTTCCCTAGTACATTGTTTCCTGAGACTGTCAGCTCTACCCTTTGGGCTTCTGGCTTTCTCCTCTGCTGCTTTTCTTTTCCATAAGAGATGAGTTATATTTGCAGCTGAGTAGCTTTTTCAACATGCTTCCTATCTATATGAAGTTGGAACCCCCCCCGACACATTTTTTTCATTTTGAACTGTTTCTTTCTCTTTTAGTCCAAGATGGTAGTGCTTTTAGCACTACAATTTTCTTAGAAACTTTGAGGGTTTTCTGTGAATTTTATTGGGGGTTGATTTTATGTCCCCAAATCTACATCCATTATTTTTTCCAAGACAGACTTGTCTTTGGTTTGCATCTATAAGACAAGGTCCTTATGATTCTTACAAGTCCCTTTGTATAGGTGAGAAGAGTCTACTAGATAATGCCTTAAATATTTCCAGGATCTCAACAAAAGATTTTAGGGACAAACCCTTGATTTGATATTTACCCTGACACCATTTCTTAATTTGAGAATCTTTTGCCAATCCTGTGCCCTCTATATCTTCTTGAAAATTCTGCTTGAAAGTTAAACAGTTTAGTTTATTTCTATCTGGAAATAATTTGGTATTTGAATTTGTATTCTTTGCTTTTGTAGATGATTGATTTGTACAGTAGGTTTTTTAGGGGATACAGTGATGTGTAAGACAGACATAGAGATTATTATCCATCTTTCCCTCCTTGAATATAGTCAACCAGCTCCATAAATAATAGAATCACACATAGTGATAAGTGCTCTGATGGAATAAAGGAAGGATAAAGAGGATTGAAAGTAACTGGTATGTGAGTGGTGAAGTGGTGGGGATAATTTAGGTAGGATGGTCAGGGAGGCCTCTCTGAAGACATGATATTGAGTGGAGACCTTAGTGATGAGAAGGAGCCAATCTTGTGAAGGTCTACAGTAAGAGTGTTCCAGACAGAGGGAAAAGCAAGTAAGAAGACCCACAGGTGGGACTGGGCTTGGTGTGTTTGAGAAAAGGCAAGGCCTTTGGCTGAGCTGTGTGACTAGGTGTGGAGTGTAAGGGGGAAAAGGGTAGTAGAAGAGGTAGGTATAGATGAGGCCATGAAAGATCCCATAGGACATGGAAAGGACTTTGGATTTTATTCATTCTGAATATTGGGAAGTCATGGAGGAATTCAAGAGGGGTAGTGATGTGATTTGATGCCATTCACTTTTGTAAAGGTGACTGTGACCGCCGTGTGGTGAATAGACTGGAGTGGCCAAGGGTGGAAGCTGGATGGGCACTAAGGAGCCTTGCAGTCATCTAGGAGAGATGTGCATGGTGGCCCCTTGAACTAGGGTATGGTGCTTTAGGGCATGAGAAATGCTTGTACAGGGTATATATGTGAGAGATAGAGTGGACAGGTCTTGTGGGTGGATTGGGTATAGGATGTGGGAAGGAAGAATCAGAGCTGGCTTCTAGGCTTTTGGCTTGAGTAGCTGATGGGTGGTCCCATGGGGAGTCTGCAAGATGATCAAGCTTGAAGTGGGAATCAAGAGTTTTACTGTGACTGTTATTAAGTTTGTGATACCTACTATGAAAATAAGATTGATGATAATAAAAACTCCTAAAAATGAAATTTTTTTATCTTATGGCTTTTTAAACGTGCTTTTTTTTTTTTTTTTTCTCGGTATTCGGGCCTGTCACTGCTGTGGCCTCTCCCGTTGCGGAGCACAGGCTCCGGACGCGCAGGCTTAGCAGCCATGGCTCACGGGCCCAGCTGCTCCGCGGCACGTGGGATCCTCCCGGACCGGGGCACGAACCCGTGTCCCCTGCATCGGCAGGCGGACTCTCAACCACTGCGCCACCAGGGAAGCCCTAAACGTGCTTTTTTATTCATTAGGAAACTTTGCCACTATTTAGATTGAGACGCAGTGAAGCATATGGATGTGTATTGGAGGATATATATTTTTTAATGTGCAGCCATTTACTGTGAAATTAGTAGTACAACCAAACACCTTCCAGAGTTAGGCAGTGTTTTTTGTACTATGTTGTAAAAACTTCATGCGCCCCTGAAAAAAAAATGTCGATTTGTTTTTTTTCCCCTATTTATTCCAACTGGGCGTGGTCATAAAGGGTCATGTGTCATTTGTTACTCATATGCTATTGTTATGGAGAGTTCATTTGTTTTTACTATTAAAAATGGTGGCATGATAGTAATCAAAATGTTCTGGGAGAGCCTTCTAGAGGGGCGTAACTCTTGGCATTGAAACCAGCATTTAGCTGAGGCCAGACTCCTAACTACATAAAGCAGAATTGAGGAAGGTGAATGGCTTTGATGGATTAAAGTGCTGCTTGTGAAGGACAGTAACTTCACTTTTCCATGTGAGCTAACAGCTTTTTTATTGTGGAGTTTAGATGCAAAATGAGATAATAGGTTTTTCAGCCTATCTCCAGAGTCATTTGGAGATGGTGTTTTGACTAGATCTGCCATTCAAGTCAGCAAGCCTTAGAAATAATTCATGATTTTATTTTCAAATTGTGATTTTAGGCTATTATCACGAGATGGTTATGATGCCACTCTATTTTACTATAATTGGGCTGGGAGGAAATAATCCTTTATATAAGGTGAGTTAATGGTTTATTGCTGTTAGCACTTATTTTACCTTTTTTAGTAAATGAAAATCATTTAAACTTAATTTAAATTCAAATGGATATTTTATAGAGAGCATAACTGATTGAAAACCACAAAAAATAAGTCCTCTTGGTAACAAAACGTTCAGTTTTTCCTTCTTTTTGAAACCTTGAGTCAAAATGTGCTAGTGAGTGAGAGTGTTTGTATTCCAGTGGTGTAGCTGAACCAGACAGGTCTGCAGCGCAAGGGATTATTTTTAGACACTGGGATGCCATTTTTATCCTGCGAAAATATTCATCAGTGTCTTGCTGACAGGCCATCAGTTTTATAAATGTGTCACACAGACCAGATTTTATTCTTTGTCTCATTTTCCCTCCAACTCTTTTCCTTTCCCTTTGATTTGTTCCTATAACTGTTTGGAGGAGGAGAATTGTTTTTTTTATTTCAATTCATGTATCAGATACTTGAATTCACAGATTTTCAGCATCACACAGTTCATTCATCTCTCTGCAGCTGCTCACGCATCTCTGCTTATTATCTATTACGGGAAAACTGTTATAGATTACTGAACTGTAGGCAAGGAAAAGAGGAACGTGTGCATTGGAGGCTCTCTCTTCATGGGCCCATTCAGTTTTTGGCTGCCTTCTCCAGATATGTTATTTTATGTATGTATTTGTATGCAGTGTGTGTGTGTGTGTTTACTTACTTGTCTCACCCAACTAGGGACTGGCATTATTTTGCATGAGCGATAGCTGCGTAAGGGCCTAGGGGTTACTATATGTGGCAGAAAGCCTATTGGTTTGTGTTGAAAATAAGTCCATCATTATCTCTAAATACATACAACACCAATCATTTGTTAGGAGGCCCTTCTTTTATTCTGGATGGTTGAGTGGCAGATACAGCCACAACAGGAGAATCCCTGCAATCAAGAGAAAGCAAGGGGCAGCTCATAAATAGAGTAAATTCTTTTTTTTTTAAACAAAGTATACTCACGTCTCATTTTTATAAAAGTTTAGATTTCCAAAGTGGGCGTGGTGTTCACTTGCCCATCTCTCTAATAAATGTTTACTGAGTAGATACTTCAGGTCCTAACACATTAATTGCTCTGGTAGATACCAAGTCTCGGAAAACAGGCTTCCTGACTTGTAGAGTTTATAGTTATTTTAAAGAGAGAAGATATATGTGGATATTTCACAGACATGGTTGTATAGTTTACTGGGGAAGAGTGTAGGCACAGGAGCCGGAAATTTGGGTTTTCAACTTGTGCTTGTCATCTCCTAGTTCTGTTACCTTGGGCAAATTATTTAGCTTCTCCGAGCCTCAGTTTCTTCATCTACAAAATTGGTATGTACCTTGAAGCTACTGACTGTAAACGTTAAAAAAGATGGTGCTTGGGCTTCCCTGGTGGCGCAGTGGTTGAGAGTCCGCCTGCTGAGGCAGGGGACATGGGTTCGTGCCCCGGACCGGGAAGATCCCACATGCCACGGAGCGGCTAGGCCCACGAGCCATGGCCGCTGAGCCTGCACGTCCAGAGCTTGTGCCCCGCAACGGGAGAGGCCACAACAGTGAGAGGCCCGCGTACCGCAAAAAAAAAAAAAAAAAAAAAGAAAAGGTGGTGCTTATTTAGCAATATGCTAAGGATATAGACCATCATGCCTAGAACCTAGTGAGCACATAATAAATGCTAGTTAATTTATAATAACAGTAATAGCAATAACAGGGATAATAATGAATATTTGATGAGTATTCTATAGTGCTCTAACAGTCAGGATTGTATTCAGCTATAAATAACAGAATACCTGACTCTGGTGGCTTAAATAGATAGGTATTTATTTATCTAATAAGAGGTCTAGGGCAGGCCAGATTGAATATTCATCATTCAGTAATGTTTATTGAAAATCTATATGCCAGCTCCTATTCTAGGCACAGGGATTCATCAATAAGTAAAATATAACAGTCCCTACCCTCCTAAAGCTTTTATTCTAACTAGGGAGAGAGGTAAAATAAAATAAAAATGTAAGTTATTAGTGTACTAGGAGGTGGACTTCAGAAAAAGCTTCATAAAGGAAGGCCCATTTAATTAGGTCATAAGAGAACAGTAGAGTTTTAGTAAATGAAGGCTAAGAGAAAATACACAATAAATGTAAGGAAGGATGGAGGGCCATCCCCAAAATGGACTTTCTGTGTTAGTCATCAAGTAGTCAGGAACCATGAATGTAAGATTTTTGTAAGTTTTCTAAATTAAAAAAATCTTATGTGTTAATGGTATTATTCTTGCTTTATATAACAATTAGCAATCAGATACTTCAAACACCAATAATGATACTAGTATATAGTGCTTTTATGTCAAACATTGTTCTAAACAGTAATAATAATGGCTGACACGTATAATTAGCACATATAATGCTAATTATGTGCCAGGAACTGTTGTAAGGATTTGATATCCATATTCATATCCTGGTCTCTGAGTTAAGTACTATTGCTATTGCCATTTTATAGACAGGTGCATTGAGGTAGTTGAGTAGCTTGGATCAGGGTTGTTTGTCTTCGAGAACAAGGAAAGCGGCAGCCAGAGAGATAGCATCTCATTCTCTAGTCCAGAGGATCAAGTAGGTGAGAGTAATGCTAATGGAATGTAAGTAGGTTGCATCCCTAAATCCTGAGCAAAGGAAGGAAGGAGAAATCAAGGGCCTGAGTTGGGCCTGAGATGGCTCATACAAACACTCCTATCCCTGGCCTCTACCACTCGGCTTACCAGTAGATGTGATTTGGTCCAGAACTCTTATACTTCACAGATAGTCTTCCCACAAGTAAGCCTCAAGCATATACTTTCCTCATCAGGTACCATTAGAATCCTTTGCTCATAGAGAGAGTATCTTTTTTGTTTGTTTTTCTCTTGGTTATCTCTTGAATTAAATGAAAAAGGACTTTTGCAGCTTCAGTGTTGGCCTTCTAAAGGACTGAGTTTCCAAGATTAAGCACATTTAGGTAGTATCTGAATAGCTCTTATAGAACAAATGTTATGACATGGCCTGTCTATTAAAATTTCCATCTGGTTTCTTGTATACATTCTGTCCCAAATTAGAAGCTGCCAATCCATCAGCATACAGGTGTGGTCCACTCTTAAGGAAAGCTGGTGTAAGAGAATATAAATTTACAAAAATAGCTAAAGTAGGACGGGATGTTTACATTCCAAAAAGACCCTTAAGGCTTCTATTAAGTTAATTGGGGAGTTTGCTTTACATAATAATTTAAAGAACAGATTTTATTTATACAGTATATAAATATGAGACCACAGTTATTACCTAAAGGGTAAACTTACTTATATATACATTGCATGGAGGACTCGGTCATGATACAATGTCATGTTTATTCTCAGTGAAGGTGACAATTATGTAGTCAGGTAGCACATGCAGAGAAGACCGTAGCCTATTTAAAGGCCAAGAGGGAACAAATTCAATGTAAAATATTGCAGCAGTCCTCACTATTTCCTTAATTATTCTTATGTTATATGTTATCAGCTGGCTCACTAAAAGTGGCTCTGTTGTCTTTATTTTTTTTTAGTTTTTATTTTGGCTCTGTTGTCTTTAAATGAAAGCTGAGTAGATGGCTCCAGGGAAGATCCAGTTTAGAGACAACTTTGTGGGAACTTTGAGTCTGTTTGAATCTTTAGCTTGCTAGAAAAGTAACTCAGGATTATAAGGCACTTTGTTGCTATAAATTGCCCACATAGAGTAAACCATCATCTCTTAATGCTGAATTTTACAACTGCCTTTCTCCAAGTACTTGGTATTACGGTAAAACAGTAGAAAACCTACAAAATTCCCCTCTCAATACCCTCTTATCCTTTTTGGCCTTTGATCAGTCCTGTTTCTCTTTTGTTTTCCCCACTATACCTCTGGGTCTCAGGTCAGGAGAGATGGATTGAAGCAGTGAGAGTACAGTGGGCATGGCTGTCCACTTCTCCAGGAGTGGTAGAATAGGTTCAGCTCTTTATTTTGTTTCATTTCTAGAACAGACCATCTCACTGAGGCAGTAACCACATAGGGACTTCCATAGTGTAATTCAGTTTAAGTTAGCACTTACAGAATATAATTTTATTTGAATTTTAAACTTTAAAAAAACATTATGTAAGAAATACATTTAATTATTATAGAAAAGTAGAAAATGCAGCTAAGTAAAAAGAAGAAAATAAAAATTACTTACAGTCCTCTACCTAGAGGTAACTACCATCAACTTCTTGGTCTATGTATGACCTTTTAGACTTTTTCCAACGTACACACAAACATACACATACATGTGTATGTGTAAATCTTTTTTTATATAAAAGATAGCAATCGTACTTGTCATTCCTACTATTGCATCTGGGAATTGGCTTGTTTATAAGCGAGGTTTTTCATAAGCTTCTTTTGGCTCATCATTAGATAATGGTCATTAGAAATTCCAACTAAGGATCTTTAGGAGAAATAAGTGTCGTTAAAACAAATATAGTCAATTTTGTTCCTCATGGTTTTTCTCCAATTTGTCTTCACTTAGCAATATATCATGGACACCTTTCACTGCCAATAGCTGTTCTTTGGTGCTATAATTTTTGATGGCTGCATTGTGTTTCTATTGTATTGACATACTATCATATATAATATAGGTATTATATATAGTATATGTAGTATACATGTGTATGGATATACTATGTATTACTATATATACCATAATTATATACTGTATATCTACTATATCCATATACAGTATATATATTCTTAATTATATATTCTGTGTAATTTATTTAGTGGTCCCTTATTGTTGAATGGTTTCGATTTTGCTATTGCAAACAGTGCTGCGGTACACCAGCATCTTAAAGGTCATGTTCATTCTGAAAAGCTAAAAAGGAAAGGCAATAGAGCGTTAAGTTAGTAAGGGCCAGCAGATGGCATGGAAAGGCATGACATTTAAAGAATTGCTTCAGATGCCCTTGTTTCTTAAGGATCAATGACCAATTAAGAAAAACTGTACAATTAAGGACTACTGTACATCTACTAGAATCTAGTAGAACACTGAAATTTATGAGTTGAGCAGTGAGGCATCCTAATCTTGTGAGGAATTGAAGATGTTTTCAAAACATTAAATAGATGGTATTAATCTTTCCAGCATACCTGTAAGGTAGGTGAATAGGTCAGTAAACAACATAACTTTAACATCAGGCATCAGAGACCTTACTGTTTCTCTTTTTCAGCTCTAGTTCAGACTGTGAGACTTTGTTAAATAATTTACATTCGAAAGAGTTGTGGAACTTTTACTAGAGCCCAGTGAGTTGCCACAGTTCCTTTGGAATAAAAAGACGTATAAGTAAATAAATGGGACTGCTGAAAAGTACATAAGATTGCATTTTAGATCAGCCTTTTTTTAGAATTAATGTTTGAAGGAGGTAGCTTCTTGAAGAGAGGAGAGTATGTGTCCTTTGGGTCCATAATGCTCCCAGACAGCTGTGCTTGCTACCTAACCACTGCATCTGAGCGAGGACTTATCCATGAACTTGAATAAAGCAGGCTTCAAGCAACAAGCAGAAAATCATTTCACTGATCTTTACCACCTCCAGAACACCAATGGTTCACAGGTGAAATAAAGTTATAAAACAAGCCTCAAGTTTTCTACCTTTCTTGTTAACTTTTTTTGGAAGAAAAGTTGAAAACAGTTAAAAGAGTTTTTGATTCAGTTACTCATGTTCTTTCTTTCTTGACTTTCTAAAGATGAGCTAGCTGTAGGTCTATTTTATTATCATAAATCATAGGTCTGACTTGACGTGTACTGTTTCTAACACTTGTGGATGTGTGTTTGTTTCAATAATTAAAGGTGAGAAAGAAGTCATGACCATGACTTTGTATTCACCATAGCCATGGAACCATAGGGTCTTGGCTATTCATTTAATATGTGACTACACTTAAAAAGATGCTGAAACTGAGGCTCAGAAATGTTGATTAGTGGTCAAGGTTCACTGAGCTAGCAGAACCAGGGCTAGAACCAAGGTTTCCTGACTGCTAGTCAACTCACCCCTTTTTAATATATCAATAGAATATGATCTCTGTAACTGAGAAACATGGTGTTGGGTTATATGAAGCTCCTTTAAAAAGATTAGGTTGAAAATGTATCTCACTGAGTGTTCATTTTGAAAAGTGTGATAGTCGTTAAGTTGCTTAGCATAATTTCATTGGCAGTCTTGGGTTTTCTTAAAAAGTACAGAGGATTCAGCTAGATGTCGTCTGATAGGAGAGAACTGTGCTTCCGTGCTTCCATGGTTTTGGCTTTTCATGGATAAGAAAAAAAAAAAACTATTGGAGAGAATAGATTAGATTCTTCATTTCCTTCCTCAAATTTGTTGTTGATACTAGCCAATCTTCAAGATATATATCATAAATTGTTTATTGGGGAAGCTGTTTTGAAGTTCTTTTTTATTTTATTTTTTATTGAGGTATAGTTGCTGGACAATGTTTTGAAGTTCTTGACCAGGCCTGAGTCAGAATGAATTCGGTTTCTTCTAGGTGTAAAGTACCTACGGATGTGGTGAGGCTTCTTTGGCCGAAGCATGAACGTTTAGGCTAGGGAAGTATTTGATCCTTGAAAAAGAAATAATTTACTAGGAAACTCTGGCTTAAAATATGACTTTATTGCAATGTTACTGTGATAAACCTAGTTGAAAGCAGAATAGCTTTTTAGTTGGGAGGGACTTATTTGTCAAAGTGGCTAAAATCCGGCGTCTCTTTGTTGGAGGAATTTACCCACTTCTTATCTGAAGAATATTGTTAAGAGCTTAAACTGGATGAGTTTGTTTGAAATAAACCAAATAATCTACACTAGACCCTCCATATATATATATATACCTATCTACTTTGGTGTGTATAAATTCAGACCATTCAGAAGAAGTTAATTATTGGAATTCCCAAGTAGATCTCATTATAACTCTTCCACTTTTATCAGGCCTGAATTATATATTTCAAGGACACTCATGTAATAGACACTGTTGTCCTACTAGTGTGTTTTCGTACTGTTTATTAGCTAAGGAAGTGTTTGATTTAGTTATCACTCTTCCAGTTAAATGCATATAATCATAAGATATGTCAAGAACTAATTATTTCTTGTTTTGAGCTAAAGGACTGTTCCAGTTTGGACTTGTTGAAGTAACTTCAAGCCTGTAGGCATTTACGAGATGTAAATTTCTTACATAGACTTAGAGGGAATGTTATGGTTTATGTTGAATATAAAACAATTACATAGACTGGACAATTGTCATTTGAATGTTACCTACTCCAGGTGAAGAAGAAAATGGAGCCAGGATTACGTAACATATCAGAGATAAGAATCTTGTAACTATGCCATCAACTCATTCTTTTTCTTTGCCTTATTTCTTTGGCCGCACTGTGCGGCCTGTGGGATGTTAGTTCCCTGACCAGGGATTGAACCCGGGCTGGCCACAGTGAAAGCACAGAGTCCTAACCATTGGACTGCCAGGGAATTCCCTTCCTTGCCTTATTTCATGATCTAATTTTTTTTAAATTTATTTATTTATATTTTTGGCAGTGTTGGGTCTTCGTTGCTGCGTGTTGGCTTTCTCTAGTTGCCATGAGCGGGGGCTACTCTTCCTTGTGGTGCGTGGGCTTCTTATTGTGTTGGCTTCTCTTGTTGCAGAGCACGGGCTCTAGGTGCGTGGGCTTCAGTAGTTGTGGCACGCGGGCTCAGTAGTTGTGGCTCGCAGGCTCTGGAGCGCAGGCGCAGTAGTTGTGGCGCCCGGGCTTAGTTGCTCCATGGCATGTGGGATCTTCCCAGACCAGGGCTCAAACCCATGTCCCCTGCAGTGGCAGGCGGATTCTTAACCACTGCACCACCAGGGGAGTCCCTCATGATCTAATTAACCATTAGGATTAGAACTAGATAAAAAGAGAACTTCAGTTCTGTTTTCTTTGCTTCCAGTTATTTTGAACTTGTGAACAGTATTTAGCTTCGAATAACAGGTTAGTCAGGCTTTGCCATCCTAGAGGCTAGGATGTGATTAAATCAGCTGGACTTAATGATTGTTGTTGTCTGTAAAGTTTAGAGGTTCAGATTACTGGAAGGTAACGGGGGTAGAGAGTAAAGAGAAACGTCCTTCTCAGTATTGAGCACAACATGGGGCCCATTCCCTGGCATGTTATATTTGGGAAACACCAGACAGATTGGCTGGGGTTAAGAGGCTGGTAAAGGAATAATGAAAAATAAAGTTGGATTCTGCATCATCAGATTAATGAGCAAGGAACTCTTTGGAGTATTTATGTATGCACCATGCATCCTTGCTAAATGTGACTGTTTTAGGCACTTTCAAGTTTATAAGTCAGTGTTCTATTGCGTAGTGGGTTCATGTTCTGGGGATCAGATTTAGGATGATGTGACCATTGGCAAGTCACTTAACCTTTCTGAGATGGTTACTTTATTTATAAAATTAGATATTGGGAATTCCCTGGCACTTCAGTACTTGGGACTTGGTGCTTTCACTGCTGGGGCCCGGGTTCAGTCTCTGATTGGGGAACTAAGATCCCGCAAGCTGCATGGTGTGGCCCCCAAAATAAAAATTAGTTACTATAATAAGATCTTATTATCTATAACCCTCGCATAGTTGCTGGGGTAGCTACTAATTGAGTGTTGGGACAATTAAATTATCTGTAAAGTGCTCGCTACTGTGTTTGGCACAGAGTAGGTCCTCCATAAATTTAGATACATGTAAAAAGGGCTGTTCTACCCATGGGAGCAATCCAAATGTAGGTTCCTCTGCATTCTGTTTTGTAAATTGAATGATGTGTTAATGGAAGTCTTACTTCCTGAATTCAGGGGACCATAGGGCAAGAGAAATAGCAATTTCTTTTCTTTTCTTGGTCTAGCCCTTGGTGAAAAGCTAATCTTTACTAACTTTTTTTAAAAGAGACTTTTAAAAATTGAGGCAAAATTCTCATAACAGAAAATTAACCATTAACCATTTTAAAGTACACAGTTCGATGGAATTTAGGACATTCACAGTGTTGTGCAACCATTACTTCTATCTAGTGCCAACACATTTTTCTCACCCTAAAACGAAACACCATACCAAGTAAGCAGTCACTCTTTATCCCTCTTTCCCCAGCTCCTGGCAACCACTAATCTTTCTTCTCTGTGGATTTACTATGCTGGATGTTTCATGTAAATGGGATCATACAGTGTGTGATCTTTTGTATCTGGCTTCTTTCACTTAGAGTGTTTATACCTAAGGTTCATCCACATTGTAACATGTGCCAGTACTTCATTCCCTTCTATGGCTGAGTAATGTTCCATTGTATGGGTATGCCACATTTTGTATATCCATTCATCAGTTGATGGACATTTGGGTTGTTTCAACTTTTGGGCTATTAATGTACAAGTTTTTGTTTGAATGCGGTTTTCAATTCTTTTGAGTATATACCTAGGAATGGAATTAATGGGTCACATGGTAACTCTGCGTTTATCTTTTTGAGGAGCCACTAAATGGTTTTTCCCCAGTGGCTGTACCATCTTGCTTTCCTACCAGCAATGTAGAAGGACTCCACTTTCTTTCTTTTTTTTTTTTTAATTGCATAATTTCACTATCACGCAGAGAAAATTACTGCTAGATCTCTTTCTTTCCTTCTTTCTTTCTTTCTTTCTTTCTTGCTTGCTTGCTTGCTTGCTTGCTTGCTTGCTTGCTTGCTGTGTTGGGTGTTTGTTGCTGCGCGCGGGCTTTCTCTAGCTGTGGAGAGCGGGGGCTACTCTTCATTGTGGTGTGCGGGCTTCTCATTGTGGTGGCTTCTGTTTTTGCAGAGCATGGGCTCTAGGCATGCGGGCTTCAGTACTTGTGGCTTTCAGGCTCAGTAGTTGTGGCTCTCAGGCTCTAGAGTGCAGGCTCAGTAGTTGTGACACATGGGCTTAGTTGCTCCGCGACATGTGGGATCTTCCCTGACCAGGAATCGAACCTGTGTCCCCTGCATTGTCAGGCGGATTCTTAATCACTGCACCACCAGGGAAGTCCCCAAGGACTCAACTTTCTGTACGTCCTGACCAACACTTGCTGTTTTCCATTTTCTTTTTAAAAAAAATTGTGGCCAAACTAGTTTGTCATTGTAGTTTTAACTTGTGTTTTCCTAATGATGTTGAACATTTTTTCATGTGCTTGTTAGCCACTTGTATATCTTTTTTGGATAAATATCTATGCAGGTCTTGACCATTTTAATATTGGGTTGTCTTTTTGTTGTTGAGTTGTAGGAATTCTTTATATATTTTGGGTATTGGTCCCTTATTAGATATATGATTTGCAAATATTTTCTCCCATTCTTTGGTTTGTCTTTTCACTCTCTTGATATTGTCCTTTGATGCACAAACAAATGTAGGTTTTTTTTTTTTTTTTTTTTTGCGGTATGCGGGCCCCTCACTGTTGTGGCCTCCCCTGCCACGGAGCACAGGCTCCGGACATTCAGGCCCAGCGGCCATGGCCCATGGGCCCAGCCGCTCCTCAGCATGTGGGATCCTCCTGGACCGGGGCGCAAACCTGCGTCCCCTGCCTCGGCAGGCGGACTCTCAACCACTGCGCCACCAGGGAAGCCCACAAATTTAGTTTTGATGAGGTCCAACCTACCTATTTTTTTCTTTCGTTGCATGTACTTTTGATGTACTTTTAGTAGCTTCTTAATTTTCCTTTCTGTACCCCTTCCACTTTCTAATATTCCTCACCTATTGCTAATATTTGTTGAGAATTTATAATATGGTAAGTTCCATGCTAAGTACATTGTATACATTATGCTGTTTAATTCTCAAACAATCCAGTATGGTGAGTACTATTATTAACATTATTTTATTGAGTCTTTACAGTACCTCTATGGGACAGATGGTGTTGGCTTCACTTTATAGATAAAGAAACTGAGACAGTAGAGGTTAAGTAGCTCCTGATAGTTGGCAGAGTTTGCATTTGAACGTGGACTTGGAAGCTTGCTGGTCTGATTTTAGCACCCATGTTCTTAACCACTTCACATGCTCCCTTTGTACTTAAATGGCAAAAGCCTAAATAAAGGCTTTCCTCTGTGGGGTCTTACTAGGCCTGTGATCCAGAAGTAGTAACCTCTTTGTTCCCAGTCAGAATTCCTACTCTCAGGAGGCCCCTTGTGTGTTACCCTCACATTTTGGGTATTCCCAAAGGAAGCCACAAAGCAGTTTGAATCCACTAAATCAGGCAGAGGCAGAAGGATTGATAACCTTTTAATTCTTGTGCAAGGGTTTGCATTTTAAAGAGGATGTGGCATTCACTGAAATGAATCATCATCTGCCAAGGTTTTCAGTTAACCAAGTAAAGTGAAAGAATCAGGCAGAAGATATTTTTGGGTTTTGGTGCCGCCAGAATGTTATTACTCGGCCTTGCCTGGAAGTGGGCCCAGGGGATTAGCTGCCTTAAGTGGATCCTACTTTTTGCAGTTTCTTCCTTTTCTCTGTTCTGAACCTCTGGGTGCTTTGAATGTTGTCTTGTTCTGTTTTGCTTTTGTTTGTTAGTTTTTGAAGTGGCAGATTATAACTGTCTGCCCCATTTGGTTGGGTCAAGGGAAAAGGAGGGAAGGTTAAGAGAGAGAGAGAGAGCTGTTCAATAGGGAACCCAAGAGGACGTAGTGGGAGAGGGGCCTATGCAGTACTGGGATAGCATGTTTGTAAACTGACCCTTTTCTTTCCATAGTAGTATACTGTACTTGAGAAGAGGTGTGTACTTCCCCAAACCGTGAAGTTGTGGGAAATGCTTACAGTATCAAGGTTGATGCATAATCTGATGGTTTTTCCTATAAAAATTCTTTAATAAAATATGATGAGAACAAGTTGTAGTTGTCTTTATTTTGCATCATTTTCACTGCTTCTCTTTAATAAAAATGCAGGAAGTTGCTGCCGTTTTATTAACTTGCAGGCTGCATGCCTCTCTTCTTTGTTCTTTGTTAAATATGAGCTGGCATGTGTTAGACTACTTTAGCATTTGCTGTTAGGACTTCAGTGGTTTCTAAATTCAGCCTGGCTAAGCCTGTTCCCTGTTTGCCTGAATCAATTGGGACTGCTATTTTTAGCAACAAAAGGGGATTGAAATAGCAATTTTCTTTCCCTGTAATAGATCCCCAAGAGGAATACTGATGCAAGCTCTCTGTCATTTTCTATTCTCGCCACCCAGCAAAAGCACTCAGAGGAACGGCAGCTGTCGTGGTTTGCGGCAGTATTAATCTTTAATCAATCGAGTGTTTTCAGCATTCAGGTGTTGGGGGAGGGGTGGGGAGGGGTGGGGAGGGAAGGGTCAGGAGAAGGAACCTGCTTGGAATAACTTAAGCTCTCATGCATGGGCTCTGCAGTCAGAATTTGGTGGGTAGTGGCAGAGAATAGAGAGAAGAGCTAAAAATAGCATGTGTGCTTCCAGTGTTC
The DNA here is from genome assembly GCF_949774975.1 of Lagenorhynchus albirostris. NCBI lineage: Eukaryota > Metazoa > Chordata > Mammalia > Artiodactyla > Delphinidae > Lagenorhynchus > Lagenorhynchus albirostris. The sequence goes on along the minus strand of NC_083103.1, from coordinate 16,089,555 downwards.
CTCTAGTCTATTTTTGATGTTTGATTTTGATAAGGTTGATTGGGTTCTTACTAAAAATATCTGTTCCTAGCAAGTTGAGGACAAAAAGAGTAGAATATTTTTAACCTACACAAACAGAAGCATTTTTGTTGACTTTATAAAATCTGGAAGCTGAGCCCTGGTCAGTTGCCAGTATTTTATATAATCTGTAACAAGCTAGACAGTTCTGGATGCCAAGTTGGGATATTCTTTATAGTTGTCAGTTTCCATCTTCTCAAAGGCTTGCAAATTTGGTTTCTGGTGTTATATTTATATATGAAAACATAAGCCTTTTTGAATCTCCTTTTTCCCCCCTCCCTTCTCTCCTTCCTCTACCTCAGTTCTGGCCCTGGCTGTCATAAATTACTCTCACAACCCATAGGGTTGTGGGTAATACCTGAGGCCACTGGGTTATGCATGGGCAATACCTGTAGCTTTTTTCTGTGTATTGTTGAAAACTACCTTAAGTTATCCACTTGCTCCATGGCAAAGTGGAATCTGAGAACACCGAGTGTTAATTGAAGAAGCCAGTCTTAATGACAAGAACAGAGAACTGTCCTTTGAAAATGTGTATCTGTAGATTCATCATACACTAAGTTAAACTTCTGAAATTTCTTAAATTTTATTTTCGATCACTGATTCTTGATGTTGAGAGGGGCTGAAGAGTAGGTGGGGTTGTGTACAGTAGGTGATTTGGTGTTATTTCTAAAAAAGTGCGTAAAGCAGTGGGGAGTGAGTGTCACAAGAGGCTAGTTTTCCATTCATAATCTCCTTTTATTCATTCACTCATCTCACAAAACCTCATTCATCATCTGCTTTTTGCCAGGCACCGTGCTAGCACTTAGACTGTGGTGACCCAGACCCTTATGGAAACCTATATGATGAATGTCATGCAGGGGAGGTACAGAGTACCATGGGGCCAGTGAGCTATGAGAGCCTGCTAGTCTAGAGGTCAAGGAAAGCTTAAGGGAGAGGAGATGTTCAAGTGAAGATGTCAAGGATGGGAGAGAGAAAGTGGGGGATGTGAAATTGGGAGTAGAGGGAACAACATTTGTGAAAAGAGAGCATGTTACCTTGTAGGAACTGGAAAAAATTCAGCATGACTAGGGCAGTGGGTGGTAGGGGGAAAGTGATGAGAGGTGAGGTCAGCTCATGGAAGACCTTGTAAAGAATAAGGGCAGTGGGAAATGACTGACAGATTTTTGGCAGGGAAGTGATGTCACATCTGCCCAATGGAGTGATCACTTTGGCTGCAGTGCGGAGAATGAGTTGGAGAGGAATAAGAAAGGGAGCAAGGGGCTTCCCTGGTGTTGCAGTGGTTAAGAATCCGCCTGCCAATGCAGGGGACACAGGTTTAAGCCCTGCTCGGGGACGATCCCACATGCCATGGAGCCACTAAGCCCATGTGCCACAACTACTGAGCCTGTGCTCTAGAGCCCGCGAGCCACAACTACTGAGCCCGAGTGCCACAACCACTGAAGCCTGCGTGCCTAGAGCCCGTGCTCTGCAGCAAGAGAAACCACCCAATGAGAAGCCCGCGCGCCGCAATGAAGAGTAGCGCCCCGCTTGCCGCAACTATAGAAAAACCCATGCACAGCAACAAAGACCCAATGCAGCCAAAATAAAAATAAATAAATAAATTTTAAAAAAAAAGGGAGCAGGTGAAGTAGTTAGAAGGCTGTTGCAGTAGTTCTTGTGGGAGATGAATGCTGGTAGCCCCAGGTGGTGGCAATGGGGAGACGTGACTAGATTTGTGTTCCAGGTTTTATATAATTAGCAATAGGGAAATATTGTTGCTTCTTGACAGAAGAATGAGATCATAAAAATGGTGTTTGAGAAAGATAATTCTTAGCTGTGTATTGCATGAATCAAGCGGGAAGGAACTGAAAGGGTCATTGCACAAGTCCTTGTGTGTTGGGATGATAGCTTAGACTAGGGTGAGAGCTGTTGTGAGAATTAACTGGATAATATCAATGAAGTACCTTGAGCAAATAGTCTTATAATGATGTGAATAGTGTCGATGAAAATAATAAACAATCAGTAATGAGACTAGAAAAAGAGTTCTATTTGAACTGAACTGAGAACTATAGCTGGGGAAACAGCCTTCAGATAACTCTTGAGAAACTGCTCCTGAGAAGCCTGGTTTTCAGTATGGTTTTATATCTTGTCGGAAGAGAGAACATTAAACAACTCAGGGATACATTTCTTCAAGGTTTCCAAAAAAACGACCAGCATGTACATGGTGAGTCAGTATGGCCTTGGCGAAGGGAGTCTTATCATCAAAGGAGTACCAGCATTGGCGTCCCAGGAAGGGAGACAGTTAATCTTTATTTTTAATGTGGACGTTCTTTACTTCTCATCAATGCGCCCTTTTCTTTAATAATTAAAGCAGATGTACAGTGTGTGTTTGATAGGCCACAAACAGGCTGTTTCAGTTAAAATAAAATTCAGGTTAACTCATATATAAGCCAGAATGGCTTCCCTATACCTCAAGATGTGAAAATTTATTTTATCAATATTAAATATTTTGTTTTAACAATTTACTGACAGCTTACTCTTGCTTTTCTGGCCCTGTAATAGTCACTTTAACAATACAGAAGTTTATTTATTTTTCACCCAGTTTAAAGAAGACCAGACAGACTTTTTGTGTATGTTGGGTTTTTTTTTTTTTTTTGGCTACTCCTCGCAGCATGCAGGATCTTAGTTTCCCAAGGAGGGATCAAACCTGCGCCCCCTGCAGTGGAAGCTCGGAGTCCTAACCACTGGACTGCCAGGGAATTCCCACTTTTTGTGTATGTTTGATTCTCTGTGGTAAGCAGTTAATAAAAGAAGAACTGATTGGTTGAAAAAAAAACCTGGCATAGAAATTCCATGGAGTCATGAAAAACCTTGATTTCTACGAGTATGTTCCTTCATCTCAGCCCATGGCTTCTACCCTCAAGGTTACTTCCTGATTCAAGACTGCTGGAGCTACAGCCATCATTTTTTGAATTGGCTAGACGATGGGCAGAAAGGGGCCTCTCCCTGCTGAGTTACTCCTTTAAGCAGCCTTTCTCAAAGTCCCTCACAACACTGCATCTTATTTTCAAGATTTAATCCCATGGCCACACCTAGCTGCTAGGGAGGTTGTGTTCAGGCCACGATTGCTGCAAAGAAGGAAGAGAAGGATGGGTACTGAGGAAGACAGCAGGCTCTGGCCCGTGTGTGCACATAACATGAGAAGGATGGGTCCCCAGGATGGTTTTTGCACATTGCATCATCTTTCGGTGTGGCTATGAGTGCTTAATTTTTTCATCTTAAGAAAATGCAAAACACAAGCAGTATTTCTAATTTGGATGATTTGGAAGCTGGTGTTTGTTTCATTTGGTTTTCATTGCAAGGTGGTAGGTATATCAGGGTGATAGTGCTTAGATCGTGTTTCTCAAAAGACCTACCAAGAAATGATCTTAGGTACTGCATTGATGAATATTTTAAAATGTTAATGGTTTTTTTACATACATATTTTACACTAATCTATATTTATTGAAACCGGTAGTCTTTTACAATAATCAAGTAGTTAAGTAAATAGTAGTCCAGTAATTAAGATTTCTATTAAATTTAATTCTTTAAAAATCAGTTTTAAGAATGTATTAGGTGACCTTAGGAAACACTGACTTAAGCAGTGCTACACTGATTTTTGGAAAACTGGAATAGATGAAGAACCTGCTGGATCAGTTTACACCATCTTTCTATTGCTGGTAGGAAAGGACTTCTGTTTTTGGAAAGGCAATACAAGCACACGGTTAAAAAATACCAATAGTAAGAAGAGTAAAAAATAGTAACCTCTTCCCTGTATTTCCCTAATGCCCCAGAACAACTGCCAAAAGACTTTTGATTTAAGGTATGCTTTAATTAGCTTCAGTAGTTGTGGCTTGTGGGCTCTAGAGCGCAGGCTCAGTAGTTGTGACGCACGGGCTTAGTTGCTCCACTGCATGTGGGATCTTCCCGGACCAGGGCTCAAACCCGTGTCCCCTGCATTGGCAGACGGATTCTTAACCACTGTGCCACCAGGGAAGACCCAAGGATTTTTTTTCTATCCAACTGTGAGCTGCTGTCTCTGCTACTACTGTTGGAAGGTATGTAGCTTTAAAGCAAAGAATATATCTTTAAAAGCAAAGGCAGGATAATCCTTGTCCCCATCCTCCCTGTCTTAAATAAACAAATGTATTATTATTAATTTTTGGCATCAAGTAAAACTTTTATGAGTGAGTAAAGTTTGACAGATGACTTGGTTGTGTCTGTACATTATTTCAAAGATATTACCTATCATATGACTTAGAGAACTAAAGAATTTGTCATTTCCTTTGATGGGGAAATGATACTTGATCCCCCATTGCCTGGCCATTGTACGTGACTCTGATTATTATAGAACTGCAGTGGTGCTTACAGAGATGAATAAAGGAGGCTCTTGGTTTCCAATTTTATTTTTTGTTTCTTTGTGCTCATAAAAATAATTTTTATACTTTTCTATTTTCTCAGGAAAAAAACATACTTGTGAGGCAGTATCTGACTTATGTGTAACTATACAGTTCTGCATTTGGTTTTGAGAATTATCAGAATATGGAAAAGTGATATTTTTATCTATCTAAAAAGATCAGAGGCTAAATTTTTAATATTTATACAATTTAAAAAATTTTAATATTTATACAATTTAAAGTCATATTATTTCTGTTTAATATTTGAAGTTTTAACCGTGAAATGGGTGATTTATGGAACACCTAATAACCACAGTGGGTCTTTATACATCATTGTATTCTCTGTAGTCATACACATAATAGTTTCTAAAAAGTGTTAGTTTGATTTAAATTTGATAGTTAATAGCAGATGATAGGAAAAAATGTTCTTGTTGGGAGCATAAAGCTAAATCTTTTGAGAAGCGTGTTTAGTATTCTCAACTTAGTCTACTTTAAAATGTTTAAGAGGGACCTCGAGGGACTTCCAGTTTTAAAATAGCCAAGTAACAGTATTTCTAGCCTTTTATCTCTTGGAAATCCTCTCTAATAATTAGGAGAATAAGGAACAGAAAGCACCATTTTGATGAAACTAGGGAACTTCTGAAATCCCTCATCCCCAGTCACAGCGAATGAAGTTGGAAGAGTGATAACTTACCTCACTGAGCCGACACCTGAGTGCTGGATGGTCCACCATTGGGAAGCAAGCAAGTTTGCTCTGCACCCCAGAAAAGCACAGGAATTACAAGTATCAGGTACCTCAAAAGACAGGGATGGGGAAGGGCACTGAACCAGATGTGCTTGAGACTCCAGAAAATTGGGCACAGAAGAGGGCAGAGGTGAGATACGAGACTGAGAACAGGGGTTAGGTGAAAAGTCTACAGACTAATAGCTGCCCAACTACCCAGCAGCCAGAAGACTGGAATTTGGGAAATGCTTAAGAGATACTGAAGGGTCCTAGGGAAAATGCAGATATCGATTACCCTGTAGTGGGGGTCACAGCATAGTCATCCCACCCGTGTACACTAATTGCCATGTTATTGCCTCCAAGATGAGAGAGACCAAAACAATCAAAAGGAACTTAGAGGAAAAAGAATAAAAGAGTAGAAGAAAGTGTAAATATGTCAACAAAGTCTAATTAATGTCTTCAGAGATAAGAGAAGATAGTGGATTTATAATAAGAGTAAACTGCTGCTTTAAAAAGAGAAAGAGCAATCAGAATACAGAAGAGCTCTTCAAAATTAAAAAATTGGCAACTTAAGTTTAAAAAGTCAGTAGAACATTTGGAAGATAAAAGGTGAAGAAATTTCCAGGAAAGTAAACAAGAAGAAAAGTAAGATTCATAGAGAAACTCTTACAGTCTGAACTCTGATTAATGGAAATTCTAGAGAAGAATGTGAAGAAATTATCAAAGAATTAATACATAAGAAAATTGCCAGAATTGAAGATCATGGATTTTCAGGCCCATCAGCACCAATGAATGGAAAAGCACCCAGCCCAAGCTCTGTTACCAGGACAGAGTCCTAAAGATTAAGTAACAATCCTAAAAGCCCCAGTGACCAAAAAGCAAATTGTCTGAAATCAGAATGGTGAAACATTCTTTTTAAACAATACTGGTGCAGTGGAGAGTTGTTTTTAATTTTTTGTTAAAAATGATCTGTTTAGAATTCCATACCTAGTGTCGACTTAAAAACAAATGCACAACCTAAAAGTTGAAATTTATTCGGTGGACATACTGAGGACTTAAGCCCAGGAGACAGCCTCTCAAATAGCACTGAGGGAGGTAAGGGAGGAGCCAGGTTACATAGGAGTTTTCACAACAAAACCAAGTAATCAAAAGATTGCTGTTAATTAAAGAAAACCAGACTTCTCAAGTTAATGAATTTAGCACTTTTCCATATATGGGAAGATGCAAGAGACTGCGTTTATTGAAGTCATTCCTTTGATATGCACCCTAAAAGGCCAGTATCCTGTTTCTCTCCATCCTGAACCCCCTCAGGGTGCACACGTGGGTGTGGCTATGGCTTGATGGCCTCAACATCCGTTCTTTACTGATATGGCAGGTGACATTCTTTGTCCACACTAGTTAAACTATTATGTGTGAAGTTAGAAATAGACTTTATTTTTAAAGATATAAAAATGTAAAAAAAATTTGCTTCAAACTGTCCCATGAAGAGACGTGATAACCAAATTTAATATGATATTCTGGATGGCATCCTACAACAGAAGGACACTCAGTAACAAGACAGTCTGAAAAAATATGAACTTTAGTTAATAATAATGTATCATAATTGGTTCATTAATTGTGACAAATTTACCACACTAATGTAAGATGTTAGTAATAGGATAAACTGGCTTGGAGTGTAGGGAATACTCTGTATTATCTTCACTTTTTTTTTTTTTTTTGGTAAGTCTAAAACTTATTTTAAAATCTAAAATTTACTTTTAAAATGTTTACAAAATGTATCTTCATGCATCCTTTCTTGGGAAGCTAGATGTGCTGCATAATGAGGGAATAGAACAAGATCTAGAAAATAAGAGCTTCAACCCAGGAGAGACAGTCTAAGGGAATTCCCAAGATTATGTTCTAGAACAATAGCTGTGCCACAGAGTATTCCAGGTTGGAGGAGGATGAAAGCTGGAGTGCTCCGTGAAGGCGATCTTTAAGGGGGGAAAAAAAAAAGTAATGGAACAAATTGATGGGGTTGATCATGTGGAAAATCATATTGAGAGGCGGTTAGAGACTGGGGGAAATTTTAAAAAGAAAACTACGCAAATGGAATAAAAAGGCAATTTTAATTCCAGGAGAACAAAAACGTTGATTAGGAAAGAGAATGTAATTCTACTATACTGTTTGGTTCACTAGTGGATAATATATTTTTCTAGCCACAGTAATTGTTGTATAATAAAGAATTTGACTGACCTTTGTTCCTGGGAGGGAGCATCTAGATCCTTGGAATTTCCTAAGTGATAGGAGTGTCTTTGTTATTTATGGTGGGCTCTGATAGTTTATACTAATGAAATCACTCAAGGTGGGACTGTACAGAGCTTCAGGATGGGGGCTGGTCCTGCCAGAAACACCAACCATGTGATTAGAAGATTGGAGCTTTGAGCCTTGTGATACCAACTCAACCTTCCAACCTCTGGGGAGGGAAGTGGGGAGGTTTGGAGATTGAGTTCAGTCCTGTGACCAGTGATTCAGTCAGCCATGCCTTTGTAATGAAACCCAGTGAAAACTCTGGACCCTTAAACTTGATGTAGATTCTTCCTAGTGGGTGAACACATTGATGTGCTGGGTGAGGGTGGGGGGATGACCTGCCCTGATTCAGAGAGGGCATGGAAGCTCTGCATTTGGGACCACCCTTGACGTTGCCCTAAGTGGCTTATTCATTTGGTTGGTCCTGATTTGTATCCTTTATTAGAAAGCCGTAATCATGAACTGTTAAGTTATCCTGATGTCTGTGAGTCATTCTAGTGAATTATTGAACCTGAGGAGTTTATGGGAACCGGGAACTTTGCAGTCAAGGAGTCACAAGTGTTGGTGGCCTAGGGACCCCTGAGCTTGTGGCTGGTGTCTGCATTGTGGGCAGTTTTGCTGGGGACCATGTCTTTCACCTGTGGGATCTGTACTAACTCTGGGTGGTTAATATCATAATTGAGTTGCAGTATTACAATAAGGTAAACACTGACAAGTGACAAAATCTTGTGATATAACTTCATTGGAAGGATGGGGAAAATATAAAGGGAGTAAAAGTTCTCATCAACCCTAATGAGTCAAGTAATATATTGATGAATCAGGAAATTACAGTGTAACATAGGATTTAGAACTTGTAAAAATAAGGAAAAACAATTAAAAGCAATAAAAATGGTTGCTTCTGGGGAAGGAATAGGAAGGTGCAGAAGGATAGGGGTAAAGTCCTGTTTATTTTGGGTTTTTCTTTTTGCGGTACGCGGGCCTCTCACTGTTGTGGCCTCTCCAGTTGCGGAGCACAGGCTCCGGACGCGCAGGCTCAGCGGCCATGGCTCACGGGCCCAGCCGCTCCGCGGCATGTGGGATCTTCCTGGACCGGGGCATGAACCCGTGTCCCCTGCATCGGCAGGCAGACTCTCAACCACTGCACCACCAGGGAAGCCCCAGTCCTGGTACTTTTGGCCTAAAAATTTGTAACTGTTATCTTTTTTGGACTAAGTTATGTATTAGACATAAATAAAATCACTTTAAAAAGAAGGAGCTTGACTGTAGGCTGTCAGTAGTTCATCAGGAAATAAACTTGGACAGTGAGATGTGTGTATGTGGGGGGTGTTTTGGGGGATGCTCTCAGGAAGAGCACCTGTGAGGAAGTAAAGGAAGCAGAGTAGGGCAGAGGGAGAAGTCAAACTGTGATGCAGGAGTCAAACCTGATCCCACGGGAAGCTCTGAACCTGGAATGGTGCTTCAGAGATGCTTAAATGATGCCTAAGGGAGCTGGATCTTTGTGTGGACCAGTCATTAGACATGTACTGCCCAGGGTAGGAACTATAACCTTGGGCAAGGCAGCTCCCTTTGGCTCAGGGCAGTTCCTGGGAGATGCTCACTTGTGAGCTGACAGCAGATAACACTCCTGGCAAGAGGATTGCCTGAAGACCTCTGTGCTGGAAGGGAGGATGTGGTTGGTGCTCTAACAGTACCTATTACAAACTCCAAAAACTGGAGAATCTAGAAAAGGAAGGTTTGATATCCCTTAGGCAAATTTTATAATCTCTAGTCCTGGCATATTCTGAGCTATCCAGGATTTTTTTAAAAATTTATTTTATTTATTTTTGGCTGTGTTGGGTCTTTGTTGCTGTGCGCGGGCTTTCTCTAGTTGCGGCGAGCGGGGACTACTCTTCTTTGCAGTGCACGGGCTTCTCATTGCGTACTGTGTTAATATATCCTAATTTACTTACTCATTCTCTTGTAGTTTATTATTTGGGCTTGTTTACCAACTATACGTAAATAAAGCTACCATGGACCTTGTTTTGGTAACATGATGCCTGTTACCTCTTGGAAATTGTTAAGTCATAGATAGGCACACATTTATTTCTGGACATAATGTAAAATCGTTTTTCCAAAATGACTGTGTCAATTTACAGTGCCACCAGCAGTGTATGAGAGTTCTAGTTGCTCCACATCCTTGTCAACACTTGGTATTGCAGTCTTTTAAATTTTAGCCATTGTCATGGATATTCATTCCTAAATTTGAGCCACTGGTAATTGCTCCATCTTTTACATCAAGTACAATTGACCATTGAACAGCATGGGGGGGTTAGGGGCACAGACCCTCCATACAGTTGGAAATTCAAGTATAACTTTACGTTTGGTTCTCAGTATCTGGATCTTGCATCCGAGGTTTTGCATCTGTGGATTCAACCAACCTTGGATCATGTAGTACTGTAGTATGTATTTATTGGAAAAAATATCCGCGTATAGGTGGACCCTTGCAGTTCAAACCCATGTTGTTCAAGGGTCAACTGTATTACACAGGTCTTCTTGTGTCTAATTGGTGGGTCCTAACTGTGATCAGTTCTCCATTATAATTCTTAAACTAAACTGTTACTATTTTCTTTTCTCAGTTGTCACGGGTAGTACTGATGGAATTGGAAAATCATATGCAGAAGAGGTAGGTACTTTTCAAGACTTTTCTTTTTGGTATAAGAATATAAGAACAGATATAGAATGATCTCTTACAGTAGTTTTGATTTTTGAAGTTAAAAGCACAAATATAGTGTTACACTATATAATAGATGTACTTTGTTTCGATCTTGTTAGAAATGCTATGTTCGCTTAAACACAACTTTAAAACAAATTTTTGTGCAAAATGTGTGTCAAACTTTTATCCTGGAAAGTTGGAGTTGTGAAAATTTTAGTGTAATTTTATTTTATATTGTGTAACTATAGACAGTTCTCAGTTTTTAAAGTTAATTGTTTTGGATTATTTTCCAAAAGGTAGACAGATTATTAGAGTGGTTACATCTCCAAACAAGTCCATGGCATCATTTTCACAAGAAGGACTGTGATGGATTGACAGATATTGACAGACACAGGCAAAAGATTCAAGTTCTCTGTAATGTAATTGAAGGAAGGGAAACCATGCTAGTTTGAAGACCACTGTACAAAGCTCTCCTGTGAAGGAGAGCTTCCCTGCCTTCCAGTTCCACAGAGGCACCAGTAGCCTCTGATATTGGCCGATTGTGATGAAGGTCCTGACAGATCCATTGAATCTCTCATTTGTCCTTTAAAAAAAAAAATCCTTTGTTTTCCCAGCTTTTTATTTTGAGTATAAAAACTACAGAAAAGTTTCAGGAAGAGTATACAATGAACACCCATACACCTTTCACAAGGATTCGCCAGCTGTTAACATTTTGCTACATTTAACTTATAATTTGGCTGGACTATTTGGGAGTTACAGACATTGTAACAGTTCACTCCTAAATATTTCAGCTTGAAACTTCAGAGAACTAGAATATTCACCGTTGTAACCACAGTACAGTGGTCACACATAGGAAGTTTAACTTGACACAATACTGTTATACAATATACAGTCCATATACAAGTTTCCCAATTGTCCCATTAATGTATTTCATAGAGCTTCTTTTTTTGTTCCAAAATCCATTTAAGGATTATGCATTGCTGCTTTTTTTTTTTTTTGCGGTACTTGGGCCTCTCACTGTTGCGGCCTCTCCTGCTGCGGAGCACAGGCTCCGCACGCGCAGGCCCAGCGGCCATGGCTCACGGGCCCAGCTGCTCCGCGGCATGTGGGATCCTCCTGGACCGGGGCATGAACCCGCGTACCCTGCATCGGCAGGTGGACTCACAACCACTGCGCCACCAGGGAAGCCCCATGCATTGCTTCTTAATGTCATATCTCTTGACTAGGAGAGTTCCCTAGTCCCTCCTTTTTTTCTCTTTTTTCTTTTATAACAGTGGCATTTTTTAAAAAACCTAGGCCAGGTGTTTTGTAGATTTCTCAATTTGGGTTTGTCTGATTGTTTCCTCATGATTATATTCAAGTTAAGTATTTTTTAGCAGGAATGCTACACAGGTGATACTGTATTCTTTTGAGTTTATCTTATCAGGAGCCACAAGAAGTCCATTTGTTCCTTTATTGATTATGTTAAAATAAATCATTTATTAAGATGTTGTCTACCATAATTTTCCATTATAAAAGTACCTTTTCCCCTTTGTAATTAATAAAGAATCTGTGGGATGATACTTTGAGACTGTATGGATATTTCATTTCCCAACAATCTTCCACCCAACATGTGTTGCTGTTTTTTACCTAAATTAGTTGTTACTAGGGTGGTTTAAAAACGGTAATTTTCTGAAAATTTGAATTTTATTTAATTTAATTTTTTATACAGCAGGTTCTTATTAGTCATCAGTTTTATCCACATCAGTGTATACATGTCAATCCCAATTGCCCAATTCATCACACCAGCACCACCAGCCCCGCTGCTTCCCGCCCTTGGTGTCCATACGTTTGTTCTCTACATCTGTGTCTCTATTTCTGCCCTGCACACCTGTTCATCTGTACCACTTTTCTGGGTTCCACATAATATGCGTTAATATACGATATTTGTTTTTCTCTTTCTGACTTGCTGCACTCTGTATGACAGTCGCTAGATCCATCCATGTCTCTACAAATGACCCAATTTCGTTCCTTTTTATGGCTGAGTAATATTCCATTGTATATATGTGCCACATCTTCTTTATCCATTCATCTGTCGATGGGCATTTAGGTTGCTTCCATGATCCGGCTATTGTAAATAGTGCTGCAGTGAACATTGGGGTGCATGTGTCTTTTTGAATTATGGTTTTCTCTGGGTATATGCACAGTGGTGGGATTGCTGGGTCATAGGGTAATTCTATTTTTAGTTTTTTAAGGAACCTTCATGCTTTTATCCATAGTGGCTGTATCAGTTTACATTCCCACCAACAGTGCAAGAGGGTTCCCTTTTCTCCACACCCTCTCCAGCATTTGCTGTTTCTAGATTTTCTGATGATGCACATTCTAACTGGTGTGAGGTGATACCTCATTGTAGTTTTGATTTGCATTTCTCTAATAATTAGTGATGTTGAGCAGCTTTTCATGTGCTTCCTGGCCATCTGTATGTCTTCTTTGGAGAAATGTCTGTTTAGGTCTTCTGCCCAGTTTTGGATTGGGTTGTTTGTTTTTTTAATATTGAGCTGCATGAGCTGTTTGTATATTTTGGAGATTAATTCTTTGTATGTTGATTCATTTGCAAACATTTCCTCCCATTCTGAGGGTTGTCTTTTCGTCATGTTTGTAGTTTCCTTTGCTTTGCAAAAGCTTTTAAGTTTCATTAGGTCCCATTTGTTTATTTTTGTTTTTATTTCCATTACTCTAGGAGATGGATCAAAAAAGATCTTGCTGTGATTTATGTCAAAGAGTGTTCTTCCTGTGTTTTCCTCTAAGAGTTTTATGGTGTCCAGTCTTACATTTAGGTCTTTAATCCATTTGGGGTTTACTTTTGTGTATGGTGTTAGGGAGTGTTGTAATTTCATTCTTTTACATGTAGCTGTCCAGTTTTCCCAGCACCACTTACTGAAGAGACTGTCTTTTCTCCATTGTATATCCTTGCCTCCTTTGTCATAGATTAGTTGATCATAGGTGCATGGGTTTGTCTCTGGGCTTTCTATCCTGTTCCATTGATCTATATTTGTTTTTGTGCTGGTACCATATTGTCTTGATTACTGTAGTTTTATAGTATAGTCTGAAGTCAGGGAGTCTGATTCCTCCAGCTCTGTTTTTTTCCCTCAAGACTGCTTTGGCTATTTGGGGTCTTTTGTGTCTCCATACAGAATTTATGATTTTTTGTTCTAGTTCTGTAAAAAATGCCCTGGTGATTTGATAGGGATTGCACTGAATCTGTAGATTGATTTGGGTAGTATAGTCATTTTCATAATATTGATTCTTCCAATCCAAGAACATGGTATATCTGTCCATCTGTCTATATCATCTTTAATTTCTTTCATTAGTGTCTTATAGTTTTCTGCATATAGGTCTTTTGTCTCCCTAGGTAGGTTTATTCCTAGGTATTTTATACTTTTTGTTGCAGTGGTAAATGGGAGTGTTTCCTTAATTTTGCTTTCAGATTTTTCATCATTAGTGTATAGGAATGCAAGAGATTTCTGTGCATTCATTTTGTATCCTGCAACTTTACCAGATTCATTGATTAGCTCTAGTAGTTTTCTGGTGGCATCGTTAAGATTCTCTATGTATAGTATCGTGTCATCTGCAAACAGTGACAATTTTTATTCCTTTTATTTCTTTTTCTTCTCTGATTGCCGTGGCTAGGACTTCCAAAACTATATTGAATAATAGTGGCGAGAGTGGACATCCTTGTCTTGTTCCTGATCTTAGAGGAAATGCTTTCAGCTTTTCACCATTGAGAATGATGTTTGCTGTGGGTTTGTTGTATATGGCCTTTATTATGTTGAGGTAGGTTCCCTCTATGCCCACTTTCTGGAGAGTTTTTATCATAAATGGGTGTTGAATTTTGTCAAAAGCTTTTTCTGCATCTATTGAGATGATCATATGGGTTTTATTCTTCAATTTGTTAATATGGTATATCACATTGATTTGTGTATATTGAAGAATCCTTGCATCCCTGGTCTAAATCCCACTTGATCGTGGTGTATGATCCTTTTAATGTGTTGTTGGATTCTGTTTGCTAGTGTTTTGTTGAGGATTTTTGCATCTATATTCATCAGTGATATTGGTCTGTAATTTTCTTTTTTTGTAGTATCTTTGTCTGGTTTTGGTATCAGGATGATGGTGGCCTCATAGTATGAGTTTGGTAGTATTCCTTCCTCTGCAATTTTTTGGAAGAGTTTGAGAAAGACGGGTATTAGCTTTTCTCTAACTATTTGATAGAATTCACCTGTGAAGCCATCTGGTTCTGGGCTTTTGTTTGTTGGAAGGTTTTTAATCACAGTTTCAATTTCATTACTTGTGATTGGTCTGTTCATATTTTCTATTTCTTCCTGATTCAGTCTTGGAAGGTTATACCTTTCTAAGAATTTGTCCATTTCTTCCAGGTTGTCCATTTTATTGGCATAGAGTTGCTTGTAGTAGTCTCCTATGATGCTTCGTATTTCTGCAGTGTCCGTTGTAACTTCTCCTTTTTCATTTCTAATTTTATTGATTTGAGTCCTCTTCCTCTTTTTCTTGATGAGTCTGGCTAATGGTTTATCAATTTTGTTTATCTTCTCAAAGAACCAGCTTTTCGTTTTATTGAGCTTTGCTGTTGTTTTCTTTGTTTCTATTTCATGTATTTCTGCTCTGATCTTTATGATTTCTTTCCTTCTACTAACTTTGGGTTTTGCTTGTTCTTTCTCTACTTCCTTTAGGTGTAAGGTTAGATTGCTTATTTGAGATTTTTCTTGATTCTTGAGGTAGGCTTGTATTGCTATAAACTTCCCTCTTAGAACTGCTTTTGCTGCATCCCATAGGTTTTGGATCGTCGTGTTTTCATTGTCATGTCTCTAGGTATTTTTTGGTTTCCTCTTTGTTTTCTTCAGTGATCTCTTGGCTATTTAGTAACGTATTGTTTAGCCTCCATGTGTTTGTGTTTTTTAAGTTGTTTTCCCTGTAATTGATTTCTAATCTCCTAACGTTCTGGTAAGAAAAGATGCTTGATATGATTTCAATTTTCTTAAA
This sequence comes from Lagenorhynchus albirostris, assembly GCF_949774975.1. Lineage (NCBI taxonomy): Eukaryota > Metazoa > Chordata > Mammalia > Artiodactyla > Delphinidae > Lagenorhynchus > Lagenorhynchus albirostris. The sequence continues at coordinate 16,074,344 of NC_083103.1, read as the reverse complement.
TTTACTGAGGCTTGATTTGTGACCCAAGGTGTGATCTATCCTGGAGAATGTTCCGTGTGCACTTGAGAAGAAAGTGTAATCTGCTGTTTTTGGATGGAATGTCCTATAAATATCAATTAAATCTGTCTGGTCTGTTGTGTCATTTAAAGCTTGTGTGTCTTTGTTAATTTTCTGTCTGGATGATATGTCCACTGGTGTAATTGAGGTGTTAAAGTCCCCCACTATTATTGTATTACTGTCGATCTCCTCTTTTATAGCTGTTAGCAGTTGCCTTATGTATTGAGGTGCTCCTTTGTTGGGTGCATATATATTTATAATTGTTATATCTTCTTGGATTGATCCCTTGATCATTATGTAGTATCCTTCCTTGTCTCTTGTAACATTCTTTATTTTAAAGTCCATTTTATCTGATACGAGTATTGCTACTCTAGCTTTCTTTTGATTTCCATTTGCATGGAATATCTTTTTCCATCCCCTCACTTTCAGTCTGTATGTGTCCCTAGGTCTGAAGTGGGTCTCTTGTAGATAGCATATATATGGGTCTTGTTTTTGTATCCATTCAGCGAGCCTGTGTCTTTTGGTTGGAGCATCTAATCCATTCACGTTTAAGGTAATTATCAGTAATGTATGTTCCTATTACCATTTTCTTAATTGTTATGGGTTTGTTTTTGTACGTCCTTTTCTTCTCTTGTGTTTCCCACTAAGAGAAGTTCCTTTAGCATTTGTTGTAGAGCTGGTTTGGTGGTGCTGAATTCTCTTAGCTTTTGCTTTCCTGTAAAACTTTTGATTTCTTTGTTGAATGTGAATGAGATCCTTGCCGAGTAGAGTAATCTTGGTTGTAGTTCTTCCCTTTCATCACTTTAAATATATCATGCCACTCGCTTCTGGCTTGTAGAGTTTCTGCTGAGAAATCAGCTTTTAACCTTATGGGTGTTCCCTTGTATGTTATTTGTCGTTTTTCCCTTGTTGCTTTCAATAATTTTTCTTTGTCTTTAATTTTTGTCAGTTTGATTACTGTGTATCTTGGTGTGTTTCTCCTTGGGTTTATCCTGCCTGGGTCTGTGCTTCCTGGACTTGGGTGGCTATTTCCTTTCCTAAGTTAGGGAAGAAAACCGGTAATTTTTTAATGATAATGATATCTGTCCTTTTACATTTACAGTAGATGCTGTTTTTCTATAAAAAGCAGCTTTTCCTTGTTCTTCCTCCCCCATTAATTTTTTAGAAAAACTATCAGTATATATTCATGGGTTCTTTAGATGTTTTATAAATGATTAATTTAGTAAATTATTACCAACCTTAATTATCTTTATAAAAAATGTTCTTCCATATCTTCTCATTTGCAGTACTACTGTTAATAAAAGTTGGCTTGAGGATTTAGGACTGGAAAATTAGTTCACTAAATCACTTATAGTTCATAGCACCTAATTTATTCTCATTTATATACTGTCTGGAGTAGTTCACTAAAAAGTTCTGTGTATATCAGTGTTTTTTTCCTCTGCCACTATATTTATGGGTCTCTGGGGTAGAAACCATGTTCCCATAAATCATTCATTCTATGAAGCACTTACACAGCACTGGGGAGGTACATAGAGGGTACCCCTCAGGAATTTCTTTTTTAAGTCATCCAATAAACTATCTTAGTTTGCCTTTGTAGTCCATAAAGTCTAATGTTTAAATAAACATTTTAAAATTGATTCAATTTTTAGGAATTCCTAACTTTTTTTTTTTTTTTTTTTTTTTTGCGGTACATGGGCCTCTCTCTGTTGTGGCCTCTCCCATTGTGGAGCACAGGCTCCAGACGTGCAGGCCCAGCAGCCATGGCTCACAGATCCAGCTGCCCCACGGCATGTGGGATCTTCACGGGCCGGGGCACGAACCCGTGTCCCCTGCATTGGCAGGCGGACTCTCGACCACTGCGCCACCAGGGAAGCCCGGAATTCCTAACATTTTAACTGTGGTTTTCTTTGCCAGTTCTGTAGTCTTCATGTATCCTCTCTAAAATGAAAACGTTTTTAAAGCTAATTTTTCAATTAAAAAAGTAATAGATACTTATGATTAAAAAAAACTAAGTATAGACAAGTCCAAAATAACAGTAAAAGTCTTCCTTTTTCTAAAACCCTATGACTTTTATATACTAGCTTGATTGAGAAAGATAACCCTTTGGGGAATCTTTTTGTAAAGTCTTCATTTGTTTTGCCCATTCATTGCACTGGGGTTTATTAGTTTTTTAACTTGGATTACCATATGGTCAGATTTTCTTAAAATGACACTGTATCTATCAATAATTTACATTTTAAAGTGAAACACGCAGGTGTCATTCAACTGTTTGGTGTCTCTTTTATTGTTTTAGTTAGCAAAGCGCGGAATGAAGATTGTCCTTATCAGCAGATCACAGGACAAACTGAACCAGGTTTCCAGTGAAATAAGTAAGTTCTCACATCACCCTTTCCTCCCGTTATGATCACAAAAGGAATATAGCTAGTCTAAATTTAATGTTTTCAAGCAGATATCGAGCATTGACATAATTATTTATAGTTCAGAAAGCTGCTTTTTCATGCTGTTAATGGGATGTTTCACAGATGGATCATCAGTTTTTTCAAATTAATATAGGACTATTATAATTTGCTTAAAATGTCTTTAACTGACTCGTTTAGGTTCTTTTGTCAGGAGTCAAGTTCTCTGATCATTTTATCATGTTCTCCTTAAATATCTGAATTCCTTTTCTGTTGTTTCATTTAAATATTCTTGCATTTTTTTACTCTTTGACTTCATTGTCTTTAAATGGTATATCATATATGATTGAGGAAGAAATGCAAAAGGTAACATATATACATGTGACAGGGAAACTTCTTTGAACTTTTTTCTTAGTTATGCTTGAAACCTGAATTATAATATGGCAAAAACTCTTTCAACTGACATTCAGTTAACCAACCAGCTGGATAAACCAGTGCTGTCCATTTCCTTGGTAAAATGTACTGACTCATGTTCCCAGTATGCTAACTATTTGTGACCTGTAGGCTTCTCAGTATGGTGCTTGTCTGCTTTTATTCCTACAGGTCAAATGGTTTACTTATGAACAGTCAGTTATATTTGTTTCCAAACTTACTTATGCTGGGTGCATTTGTTATTAATATTCTGTAAACTGATGCAATACTGGTTTAAAAAGGGGAATACAAGAACTAAGTTAAAAGCTCTGAAAAAACTGAGAAAAGCAAGTTTTTTTAGAAATTGGCTGTCAGAAATTCCATGGTGGTCCAGTCGTTAGGACTCAGCACATTCACTGCTGGGCCCGGGTTTGATCCCTGGTCTGGGAACTAAGATCCCAGAAGTCCCATGGTGCAGCCAAAAAAGAAAGAAAGAAAGAAAGAAATTGGCTGTCAAGTTAGGGGTAAACAAGAAAAATTCAAAATATTGGAGAAAACTAGAAAAAGTAAGAAGAAATTTGTTTTGATTGTTTCATATGTGTTGAAGTTTTTGCTGCATTTTATGAGAGCTGAAACTGCAATTATAAATAATGCATTATGAGTGTGGTTTATGTAAGAAAGACTAGAATTCCAGGTAGCAGATCTAAAATCGGATAAGGACTTGGCGCTACACAAAGGATTGGTGAAAGAATTGGACTTATTCATGGTTTAATTGAAAATAAAATGGTTACAGTGTGTATTTATCATTTTCTAGGATTCCTTGCTGTAACTGACTTCTCTATGTAGCCAGCCAACAAACTGCCCTAATTCATTCAGATGAGAGAGGATATATACTGTATTTTTCTGTTACTTTTTTCCCCAGCTTTACTGAGATATAATTGACATATAACATTAGGGCAGTTTAAGGTGCACAACATACTTATTTTATTATTAACATTACCACCTGCTACTAACATTTATATAGTACGTTACTATTGATTTATTCCTTCACATGTATTATCCTCTTTGATCCTTCAGACATCCTTGTGAGATGTATATTTTTGTTATTATTTCTACCCAGACCATAGCTGGTCCTGTTGGACGGATTACACATTGATGCACTTTATCTTTAGGTGAAAAACAGATCTTCATAGATTCCTAGTATAACGTGTGTTAAATCTTTTTTCTTTTTTTTTTTTTAACCATGTTGAGAGCACAGGTCTTTACAAAAGTGAGATATTCAATAAGTCTCGGGCATTTAAGGATTTTAACTTTCAGGGTTTCGACTATGTAAAACCAACCCTGAAGGCCCAAGACATACAGAATCTTGTAGTTTTGCTAAGGTGTGAATTTGAATTAAGCCATGACACTAAGGAGCCTGAGGTAGTTATTACTTATGTAGTAGGTGAACTGAACATACTGCCTGGATCTTAGTACTGTTTCTTTCTTAGTTACTTGTAGTCATGTGTATAATAACTCTTATAGTGATAAAAATGTTGTGTGTATGTGTGTGGGGTGTGTGTGTTTGTAAAGCTGACTGTTAATGAATGCTGCACTTACTAGTTGCTAGAAATAAACGTTCATAGGCAGAAAATAGAAGCTTTTGATTAAATGGAACGTTGAATTTTGAAATGCTATGCTATGAATTAATCCACCACTTATTTGATTCAGAAACAAGAAAAGCTACCTCACGACACTCACAGCAAGTGCTCCAAGCTGTACAAAAATTGCCCAATGAGTCAGAAGATATACTTTAATGATATCTGAGAATTTGGTTAACTTGTGATGTGAGGTGACACATGACTGTGGACAGAAATGTGATTCTGGAGAAAGACAGGATCCTGTTCAAACATTTTTCATGAAGGAACAGATGGTAAAGGCACTGAAATGACCTTTATTATGAGGAAAAACATTTTTTTTTTAGTTGTTGAACATTTTGAAAAATGCTTTTCTGGGCATAATACAAATTTAATGGAAGAGGTGATATCAGCAGACCAGGTCATCCATTCTAGGCTGAAGAAATAAATACACAGAGGAGATTTATAAGTTTGTACAAGTTTTTAACTCAGATGTAAATCATCTTTGAGAGGATAATGTTTTCCTGAACATATGTATTCCAGAAGAAGGAAGGACCAGAATTTAATATTGTGAAGACAGACTAACTCTGTTTATGCCTTCAGCAAATCTTTATTGAATGCCTGTGTACCAGGTACTGTGCTAGGCAGTTAGGATACAGTAGTGAACAAGGTAGATGCTGTTCTTGCCCTCATGGAACATATATGCAAGTGGAGGAGACAGAAAAAACAAATAGGAAAAAAAACCCCACAACAATAAACAAAACCAAAATAAGCAAAACCAAAAAAAGACAAATAAATAATTGCAGTTTGTATTAAGTACCATGAAGGAAAAAATAAGGGACCAGAGAGAGAAAATGGGGAGTTCTTATGTTGTAGCAACATGGCAAATTTTATGACTGGCAGAGTGTGAAATGGCCAGACTAATGACCTTTTGCCCGTATGATGGACAAGCTGGAGCCTTAGTGAGGAGCTATCTACTGGGCCGTCTTGGGGGTACAGTGGTAGAGGGATTGTGTGTAAGTTATAATGATAGATTCACTCCAGCATTTCTATTTGCTTATGCTTTTGGGTCCTTGACTCTAGATTATGCCATGGGAAGTTGTGGCCTCCCTATCTTATTAAATGTGGGCTATCATGGAGTCCAAATTTCAGTCAGCAACATGTTAACTCTTAGAGCCCCTTCTAGCTGTATAAGCTAACCGTTAAATCCTAAATCTCTAGTAAGTGACTCATATAAAATATATTGGCCCAATCTGGTGTTATATTTTGTTTTCCTTAGTCTAACACTCTTAGAATCTATTCTCACACAGATTTTTCCAGGTTTCTACCAATAAAAATTAGCAAAATTTGACAACTATTTTTGTGTATAAATTATTACTTCATGAATCAGACTTTGTACTTGTTCCCCAGAGAATGTCAGTATATAACCCTGTTACGGGTGGTGGTAAGGGATGGTCCAGCTAGGTCTTGAGGAGAAGAGGAATTCCCTTGCAAGCAAATTACCCATATATTGGGTTGGCCAAAAAGCTCGTTTGGGAAAAACCTGAATGAACTTTTGGCGAACCCAATATTTATGGTGAGGTTATTACAGGAATTTCAAGCCAGGGAAAGCTAATCTCTTCAGATACAGGAGAGCAGGCGATTTCTATTTCCACTGGCAAGGGAGGCTCAGAGTAGCATTGAGGGGGCAGTGTGTGTATCCAGATTCTTAGCTTCAGCAGAGTCCACCCAAATATCCTCATCCCCAGTTTCAGGGTCTCATTCTTTCTCATTCAGTTTCACTTTCATCCGTGAAATGTGGTGCGTCTGTGGAATTCACCTTCCATTGTAATTCTGCAGATGGCACAGTTAAATCTGATGTTAGCCAGGTGAGCTCTGTGGCTATAAGACATAAAAGTTTTTATTGGGGCTGTCATAGAAGTTCTCTGGATCCTGATCATAAATGTGAGCTTGAAAGCTTAAAGACCCAAGCTTGTCATTTTCTTTCCGTAAGAGCTCCAGTGCATTCAGAAGAAGCCACATACCACAGTCTTTGTTTTTTATTGAAGTATAGTTGATAGACAGTAGTATATATTACAGGTATACAATACAGTGATTCACAGTTTTTAAAGGTTATACTCCATTTATAGTTATTATAAAATATTGGCTATATTCCTCGTGTTGTACAATATATCCTTGTAGCTTATTTTATACTTAGTAGTTTGTATGTCTTATTGCTCTACCCCTGTATTCCCCCTCCACTCATCCCTCTCCCCACTTATAACCACTAGTTTGTTTTCTTTATCTGAGTCTTGTTCTTTTTTGTTATATTCACTAGTTTGTTGTATTTTTTAGTTTCCACATGTAAGTGATATCTTACAGTATTTGTCTCTATCTGACTTATTTCACTTAGCATAATACCCTCCAAGTCCATGCACGTTGCTGCAAATGGCAAAATTTCATTCTTTTTTTATGGCTGAGTAGTATTCCATTGTATATATACACACCTCTTCTTTATCCATTCATCTATTGGTGGACACTTAGGTTGCTTCCATATCTTGGGAATTGTAAATAATGCTGCTATGAACATTGGGGTGCATGGATCTTTTTGAATTAGTATTTTTGGGTTTTTTTTTTTTTGATATATACCCAGGAGTGGAATTGCTGGGTCATTTAGTTCTATTTTTAGTTTTTTGAGAAACCTTCATACTGTTCTCCATAGTGGCTGTAGCAATTTACATTCCCACCAACAGTGTAGAAGGGTTCCCTTTTCTCCATATCCTTGCCAACATTTGTTATTTGTGGTTTTTTTTTTATGATAGCCATTGTGACAGGTGTGAGGTGATATCTCCATGTGGTTTTGATTTGCTTTTCCAAGTCTTTGTAGTCATCATTTCTCCCAAACTCAAATCCTTTAAGACACTTCTTCAGTAGATACTTTGCTACAATCAGCAATCACTGTTAATTTGATTAGTAGTGATGCTACTGCATCACATCAAACCAATATAAAAGTCTTTTGAGGTCTGTATTTTGGGCTTCCACTCCTGATACCAATTTCTGTATCAGTCAGAGTTCAGTCAGGAAACAGAAGTCAAACAAGTTCATTTAACTAGACTAACTTGTCTCTCCTAGTCCAGCTCTTACACTCACTCCAGTTGGTTAAACTCATCCCTCTTTCTTCCCTATCTCAGAGGGAAGGCGGAGATTGAAAAAGAAACTAAGTACCAACTGGCGAGAAATAGGCCTCCTTTCACCCTCTAACTCGCTACTGTCATGTAAACTTGGGGATTCTATCCCCAAGAAGTAATTCCTTGAGAAGTAATTCCTGGTGAATGTGGAAGACAGTCTACTCATCATAGCTCTTCAGAAAAAATCTAAAAGGATTATATACAATTTCATAGGGAACTAAATGTTTCGCCAACAATGGATAACTGCTTTCTCAGGATTGATTGCTTAGATGAAATTACAGTTCTTTGTAAGGATGTCTGTCACTGAAAGTGACACACTGAAAGTCATCACACATATAATTAGCTTATTTTATTATCATTGTTAGCCAGGATTATGAATATATTAAGTATTTTTATCGATCTTGATTTGTCAAGGAAAAAAAACTCAATGGATAATTTTTTTTTTTTTTTTTTTTCTGTACGTGGGCCTCTCACTGTTGTGGCCTCTCCTGTTGCGGAGCACAGGCTCCGGACGTGCAGGCTCCGCGGCCATGGCTCACGGGCCCAGTCTCTCCGCGGCATGTGGGATCTTCCCGGATCGGGGCACGAACCTGTGTCCCCTGCATCAGCAGGCGGACTCTCAACCACTGCGCCAACAGGGAAGCCCTGGATAATTTTTGAACTCTGAGTTTTTACTTGCAGTAAAGCACAATGCACAGGAGACTGGCTTTCAGAACAACCTGTTGGTTCACAGAATATAGAGATGGGGTTCTTAATAGTTCATATTATTATGTGGCAATCAATAATTCTCATTGCATACAGTTTAATCAGCTTGGATTATAAAAACACATTTCTGTCTTTGCATAAAAAAAGCAAATATGATGTTTCCTTTTTTTGTGACTTATATCAGGGTGAAAACCTTTAGGATGGCTCTGAAATTTCATGGCTTTAAAATGAAAAACTTTTAGAAATGTAAATCTTATTGGTCTGTAGTCGACAGAGGAATAGGTTAAGGTGAACAGTATCAGTTTCACTTTTTCAGTCCTTACCTATGATCATATCTGTGCAGTTAAGGTGTGGATTTGACCAAACATGTTTGTTCCATGGTTTTCTGATGCACTATCGGTATTGTTAATATGGTGCTTTGTATATTTAGCTTATTTCAGCTACATAAGGGCAATGAGGCACTATTGAACACATAAAGATCTTTTTGTTTTGTGTTTAATAAAACTAGAACTGGGACTCCCCTGGTGTTCCAGTGGTTAAGACTCTGTGCTCCCAATGCAGGGGGCCTGGGTTCGATCCCTGGTCAGGGAACTAGATCCTGCATGCCGCAACTAAGAGCCCATGTGCTGCAACTAAGACCCGGTGCAGCCAAATAAATAAATAAATATTAAAAACAAACAAAAAAAACTAGAATCACATGATAGTAGGATTAGAGTTAATCTCATGCAACCTCTAGAGTCATATATGTATATTTTTTTATCACTTTCTGTAGTGCCAGAAATATTTTTATTGCCCTTAGAATTAACCTATTTCAAGGTCAGGAGCCATCAGGAACCAAAATTTCATTCAGTTTGCCTCTAATGCTTTTGCCTGTAGTACCTATGACTGTAGAAGTATCCTCTTACTCCAAGTTCCTCAAATCACTCAACGTTCCTGGCCTTCCAGAAAGTGACATTCTGTGTACCTGTAAGACGGAGACTCCTCAAGCCACAGAGCAGGTACCAGGCTAGTTTCCTGGCAGGTCACTGAAGCATTATTTCTCCATATGGGAGTGTAATTCCTTACTAGTGGGCTTGTCATGCCTAATTAAGTGAGATTTATTATTAAATGAAACATTTCTGGCATGGTGGTAGCTACAAATTTGTTTTGTCTAATTATATCCTGGTAAGGAGAAAGATAGATTCTTAGTGAGCCTATGCAAATAATTACATTGCTGTGTAAAGTATAAGAACTCGGTAAAGACATGTTGTGTAATATGTGACCATTGTCCTGATTAGTTTTGCAGACAAGGCCGATTAGTATGAGTTGTAGAGACTTCCCTGGCGGTCCAGTGGTTAAGACTTTGCCTGCCAATGCAGGGGGTGCCGGTTCAATCCTTGGTCGGGGAGCTAAGATCCCACATGCCTTGTGGCCAAAAAACCAAAACATAAAACAAGCAATATTGTACCAAATTCAATAAAGACTTTAAAAATGGTTCACATCAAAAAAAAAAAAAAAAGAAGAAAAAACCTTATAAAAAATGTGCTGTATTTTCTACACAATTTCCATCTTTCAATCAACCTAACAATTTACTAGTTTATGTTCCAGTTACTATTGCCACATAACAAACTACCCCAAACTTATCAATGTAAAATAACCGTTTGAGATGCTCACAGATTCTGCTGGTCAGGGATTTTGCTGAGACTCGGGGGACAATTTTTTGCCTGTCATAGCATTACTGAGGTCACTCAGTGATCCTTAGCGGGTGGATTGTCTGGTCTGGAAGATCTGAGATGGCTTCTTCCCACTTTGGTGCCATGGCATAGCTGGGACTGTTGACTGCAGTGCCTTCATGTAGCTTCTCCAACATGTCCATCACAGGGTAGTTGGACTTCTTACATGGTAGCTGTCTTTCCTCAGAGTGAATGTCCTGAGAGAACCAGGCAGAAGCTAATATCTTTTGGTGACCTACTCTCAGAATTCACATGGTGTTACTTTTGCTATACTCTGTTGGTCAAAGCGGTCATGAGCCTGCTCGGATTCAGAGGGGACAGGAAAAGATACCACCTCTTGATGGGGGCGTGACATAGTAACCTTGGAGAACATGTGGGAAGGGAGATATTTTTTTGAAAATAAAATCTGGATTTGGAAAATATAGTCTGCCACATTTTGTAAGGTATATTAAGATGTCCCAGAGAATGCTTTTCCTGAATTCAGAGGGATCAGTAGGAGGAACATATTCAAAGAGTGTTTCATTCCAATTTGCCCAAGTATAGCCGGCCACCATGAGACTTAGTGAAAAATGAAGGAGGAAGATATTTTGTCAAAACTACTATTAAATTTCCCTCATGGGTTCCATTCAGTCTTTTTATTTTATTTTATTTTTTTTGCTGGATGCGGGCCTCTCACTGTTGTGGCCTCTCCCGTTGCGGAGCACAGGCTCCGGATGCGCAGGCTCAGCGGCCATGGCTCACGGGCCCAGCTGCTCCATGGCATGTGGGATCTTCCCGGACCGGGGCACGAACCCGTGTCCCCTGCATCGGCAGGCGGACTCTCAACCACTGCGCCACCAGGGAAGCCCTCCATTCAGTCTTGCAGAATTAATTCTTGTTCCATTGAATCTTGGGTCAGCAGCGTGGCTTTACAAAGTATGTGATTTTCGAATTAAAGAGTCTTGTAAACGCTGACTCAGGTTTCTGGTAGTCTGTCCAAGAGTCTGCTCTTGGTGGTGATGTTGGGTTACGCTAGGCAGGAAACCTGACCCATGAGTCAGTGATAGTCAAGAATACTGATATAGGGCTTTATCCAGGCTTTCTTCTTTGAATGTTTCATCCTACAGACTCAGTTTTCTCACCTCCAGCTTATGGCCTGGTCTTTTGGCATGCTTGAAGGAAAAGTAGAAACTACCTGTTAATAAGACTGATATTAACTGGTCTCTCGTTAATTTATTACAGTAATTAACAGTGTTAGAATGGAATCCCCGATTGGGGTATAATATACAGCTAATTAATGAGTTAGTCAATGATTATTCTGAGGGCACAGGCCTTATGATGGACACTAAAGGCATTGATAAATACATCTCTAGGGACTTCGATGAAGTGTGTTTTAAACATGCCACCAATTAACAAGAGTATTTAATACTTATAAACATAATCTTAGAAATCATTTTCTTTACATCATTGTGCCAGTCTTCGCACAGGATCATGAATATGTTCTGTCCACCCTGAAAAGTATACAAGTGTTGAACCATATTCATTATTAGTTACACCATGGGTCTGCTCATATTATGGGCTTGGTAAACAGGGCAGCTCTTATGATAGAGTTAAGCTAATTAAAGATATGGAGAATACTACATTTAGTTCTTCCTAATAGCCTCCTTGCTCAATAGTGCTACCTAGTGGCTATCTGGGAAGTACCAGAGATAGTTTGGGTGTAAAATATATGTTAACAATTTTATTATTTTTAATTTGAGGCTTAAGTTTGCGAAGGCAGTATCATAACGAGTTGCCAGGAGACTAGTGATTGCAGGAAATATAAGCATAAGTCATAGGTGCCCAAGACAAGAAATGATTACAGTCTTGGTTTGGAGTGACGGTAATTAAAATAAAGCATAGGTACAAGAAACAGTAATTGTTATGAAATCTAGCTTTTTCAGAAACAAGAAACTTTTGTTAAAAAATGTTTAAGGGTCATGACAAAGGTCAACACAAAAGCTCAAAAAGTTAACTGGCTGTTAGGAAGTGAGAGTGTTCTGGGAAGTTGAGGAACCTGGCCAGGCTAGGTACTGAAGGCACAGAATAATTTTTTTATAGCTTGCTTGTTGAGAGAAGACTATATTATCAAAGATAAAGTTTCTTCTCATCAACTGGTTTTAAACTGTTTAATTCATAAGCTATCTTTGTAGATTTTAACACATTTTATATACCCACATATATATATATAATATATATATTTAGATTGCAAATTAACACTTTCACCTGTAACTTAAAATGTATTAACTTTGTGTTCTCTTATCATAAGATGAAGCATATACCACACTAAATTTGCTATCCTAATTAGAGTTTTCTTTAATAATTTTAGTCTTTAGAAATTGGTCAGGTAATCAAAGATTCCTCATTATTTAACTCACTGTGATATTAGTATGGTATCGTAAGGCCAATTAGAATTATAGAAGTTTATTTACAGTGACGTTGCAGAGCAGTACAATGATTATTGATACCAAGTTTGTCAGATATGGCATTTGAAAGTTTTACACGGAAGACGGGAACAGTGATTAAGATCAAGTGATTTGCAGCATTGTCTGTAATTTAGAAGAGCTAATAACCCTTTAATAAAGACATCAGTTTTTATGACTTTAAATTGTATGTGTGGAAGCAGTGATAATACATCTAACCAGTAAAACCTGTGAAGAAAATTTAAAAGCTCAAAGAATGAAATGTTACAGTGCATTATATTTCATACTATGATATGATCAGAAAGAAGACAGAACTATTTTAAAAATTAAAATGATCAAACCAGCTCTAATTTAGCCAACAGTTTGCCTTAATTAGTTTACATACAAATTGGATACCATTATTAAAAATATTTCAAAAGTTTGTATTACTGTAATTTTAAATAACTATTAGTTGCTAGCCAAATATCTGTTTGACTTTTTAAAGTATCACTGCTTGAGCTGGTCATTTCTTTGAGAATGCATCTTCTGAAATTCCTAGCACATTTAAAGCATTAGAAGTTTTGTCCTTGCTTGGTAACTTTTGAGTTTTCTCTGATTTAAGTGAGCACTTATTAGTCAGAAAAGAAAAGGTGTTTTAAAATTTAAAACAGAGAGTTGCTTGATAGTATTGTTCTTTGCACTGAAATCTACTTTGTCCAAATTTCTTGTGATTAGTTTTAGCATCCAACTTTCTTTTGATTAGTGTTAGCACGATATATCTTTTTCTGTCTTTATTGTTAGTCTGTATGCACTTCATATTTAAAATGGGTTTCTTGTAGACAACATAGATTTGGTCTTGCTTTTTACCCAATTTGATGATTCCTGTCATTTAATTGGTATGCTCAGACCATTAACGTTTAATGTCATTGTTGATATGATTGTGTTGAAATTTACCAGTTTACTCTTTGATTTCTATTTGTCCCATCTGTTCGTTTCCTTTTTTTTTTCCTGCCTGCTTTTGGGTTAATAGCACGGTTTTTATTATTACATATCATTTTCTCCCTTGGCTTATTGGCTGTACATCTTTTTTGTTTGTTTTTAGTGATTGCTTTTGATTTTGCAGGGTACATCTTTAACTTATCACAGTGTACTACTTCATGTGTAGCATATGAACCTGATGATCCTATACTTCCATATATTCTGTTTCTCTGTGTGTATGGACTGTGTAACAAAGTACTTTTGCCTTAGTTCAGTTGTATTTTAAACTGTATTTCATATTACCATTTCTGATGCTCTTCATCCCTTTGTGTAAATAAAGATTTCAGGACTTTTTTTTCCTGTCTGCAAGATGTCCTTTAACATATCTAGTAGTGCTGGTTTGCTGGTGACGAGTTCTTTTCGTATATCTGAAAAAACCTTTATTTTTTAATTATTATTATTTTTTTGCGGTACGTGGGCCTCTCACTGTTGCAGCCTCTCCCGTTGCAGAGCACAGGCTCCGGACGCCCAGGCTCAGTGGCCATGGCTCACGGGCCCAGCCGCTCCGCGGCATGTGGGATCCTCCCAGACCAGGGCACGAACCCGTGTCCCCTGTATCGGCAGGCGGACTCTCAACCACTGCGCCACCAGGGAAGCCCCAAAACCTTTATTTTTGAAGTATATTTTCCCTGGGTATAAAATTTTAAGTTGACAGGTTCTTCCCCCCCTCGCCCCCCTCAATACTTTAACTATTTTGCTTCACTGCCTTCTGGCCTGCAGTGTTTCTGACAAGAAGTCTGCTGTCATTCTTTTGGCCATTAGTTCATCAAATATTTTTTTCTATCCCTCACCCATTTCCCAGGACTTCAGTTATATTAGACTGATTCAGTATATTAAACTGATTGAAGTTGTCCCCCAACTCACTGATAGTGTGCTCTTCTTTTTTTCAGTCTCTTTTCTCTCTGTATTTCACTTTGGATGGTGTCTCTTGCTATGCCTTCACATTCACCAGCCTTTTTTCTGCAGTGTCTAATCTACTATTATTCCTGTTAGTACATACATATATTTTTTAATCCAGACATTGTATTTGTCTCTATATATAAAAATTTAGGGTTTTTTTTTTTAAATATCTTCTTATCTTTTTTTAAAATGACCACCCTCTACTTTCTGGAACATATAGAATATAGCATGTTCTCTCTGTCTCTCTCTCAAGAACAACACTGGTTTGAACTGCATGGGTCCACTTTATACACAGATTGCTTTCAATATATATTACATGATCTGTAGATGCACAACTGCAGATACGGAGTGCTGCCTGTAAAGTTACATGTCGATTTTCAACTGTGCAGGGGGTCAGCACCTGGATTCCCTAGTTGTTCAAGGATCAACTGTATGTATATGTCTTGCTCGTGTTCTCACTCACTCTCTCTCTTTACTCTGTCTGCTAATTCTGCAGGCTCTGTCTTTCCCAAATGCTCAAGTCTGTTTCCTCAGCTCACGGGATACTGCTCATCTCTATGTGAGTTCTCTCTTTATCCCAGTCTAGAAGACCTAACTGGGCAATAAGCTAGGGCAACCATAGGGGTCACCTTATTTATTTCCCTTCTATTAGATATACCTCTCCTGAACTGTCTATTGTGCAATGTCTAAACACCATTGTTTCATATATTTTGTCAAGTTTTTAAAGTTTCAAGTGATAGAGTAAACCTGGTTTCTGTTACACCAGCATGGCTATAAGCAGGAAGCCCCCCCCCATTTTTTCTACCATTATAGATTTTCTAGTAAATATAATTTCTGTCTTTGCACATGTCTGTAAACGTTTGGTCTGCATGAGAGAAAAGGACTCAGTTCTTTTGCAGACATTTGCACAGGGCCTGGCATGAATAAGGGGGTTGTGCCCACTTAGCAAGTATTGTTTTGGTGACTGAAGAGTCATTATGAAACCTTATAATATTCTTAATATTGCACAAAGAGATGCTTTTGACATTTAGCTGATGTTTCAGTTTTGGCACAAGTGTTTTTCTGAGGTAATGCAGGATCCTGTTGTAAAGCTGTCCAACTAAACAATTTCACCAAGTGTAGCTTATTTCAGCTTCCTTACTGTTTGTTACCAATCGTTTACTCCGATAGAGAAAAACATCTGTAATATGGGTGGATATTTTGTTAGAAATGTAGCATACCTACCAATTAGTTGGCCCAGCCAAATTAGCATGTGTTGGTCTGCATCTCCAATTAAGGCAGCTGCTTGAATGTTGCTGTTCTACAGCTGGCATTTGGCGTGTGGGAGTGTACTGCATCGTGGCCAGACACTAGCTATACCTCTTAATTAAAATATTTGCTTATGCTGGTGTGGTTTCTTTAAAACAGTAAGTGGTCTTTCCAATCAGGTTATTGATGGTTCAGTGACGTTTGTATAAAACGCTTTTTTTTGGTTGGGGAAATGTGGGACCAAGGTGTTCTGAAATTGCTCCCATTCAAGTAGATGATTGGTGTTTCTCCTCCTACTTTTAAATTGTTAGTTGTTGTTTTAAGTGGATAATTGTAATTTGGGGTACAGCCTTCGGCTTTAATAAAAGAATTTGTAGAAAGGCATATTCTTTGAAACATTTATAAAGTTCAGTAGTCTGATATAGGGATTGCTTTCTTTTTTATCACAGAGAGAAAGTATTTTTGAAAGTTTTATGAAAAAGGTTCACTTTATTGTGATTTTCCCATCAAGTGAAGTTATGTTTTCTTGTCAGTTATCCATTGTTTTAATAATCTCTTTATACTATCACTTATTAAATGTATAATTTATGTTATATGATAATCTTTAAAATAACTACAAATCAAATTTAAATGACCTACTGTTATATCTAATAATAGAATCAAAGAGAAGATGCATCCATTAAAACTGACAGGAAATTTCATAAATTTTGAACTATTTTATTCGTTTGCTATTAAAAAACAATAGAATTAATATTTAAGGACAGCAGGCTACTAGTAATATTCAGAAAGTATTGATAGTCAGCTTTTTATTATGCTTCCATCCTGTTTAATGCTGTAGAGATGTATAAAATCTAAAATGTAATCACTCTTCAGTAACTGATTAAAATACTAAGCCACAAATATAAATATAATCACTTTCGTGGAATGCATAGAATCATGTTTAGGCATGTGTAGTTTGAGAAGCACACTCTACACTGTTTTAAAAGGGCATCTCTGTTTAGTAACTACCGATGAACTAAAACCCTCATTTTATAAATATGGAAGCTAAGTCTGAGAAGCCAAGTATAGCTAGAATGGCAGAGGTGGACAGGGTTTGTACCTTTGGCTTCTTGTGCTGTGTTATCCTTTACCCCCGTGCTCTTAAATATACTTTAAATAGTGTGGCTGGGTAACTGAATGATAACTTTTGGGAAGGTACGTTTCAAAAACATAATGTCAGAATTACTTAGCGTCAAAAGAATAAAGAACAAACTATGCTAAATTTGCATTGTGACTGTTTTTGAATGCAGTTGCCTGTTACAGTTATTAGCATTGGATTAGTGATAAGTACATGTGAGCACTTTGATTGCATGGATGTATTCTTTTTATTTTTTTAAGACACAGCCATGTCCAACTGTGTATTTAAGGAGGACTTTGAATTAGTAAAACCCTAACATAACTAAATAAAACTGTTTATATTAAAACAAGCTTTGATTGAAAACAGTCTTCCAGTAATATTTGAGATATTTCCTGAATAAGTAATGAAATAAACATTCATAATTGATCCTTAGAACAATCATGAGGACAAGCTGGCAAGGTTACCCAAGATCACATACTAGGCAGCATGATCTTTAATTGCAGACCATCTAACTGCAGGTCTAGTTTTCCTTCCACTCCTGGGTGACACTTCTAATTATTCATCTCTCCTCCGCAAGTTATCCTTTATGGTATTAATCTAGATTTCCAAGGTGTCTTGAGTGTGCGCCTTGTTTTCCAGTCTTGAATTGCTTAGAATACATGTTTTGGACTCCTATTTCTGAATATCATGGAAGATGCTGCTGTCATACCCAATTCTAGAATGAATGAGGAGGATGAATGTTATTCATCCTTTGTGTGTCTTTCAGTAGTGGTCTATGTGGTTGTATGTTGGACCTCCAGCGAGATCGGGGGCACCCTCATGGGTGGGACTCCAGCTTTCCTTCTGCTTCAGTGTTGGTCACTCTGCTTTTATCAGTTTTGTGCATGGAGTTCTGTGGTCTTTTGATAAAAGGGCCTGTTGCAGTGAAGTTGGGAAACCATTGCTGGAAACCCACACCTTCTCTGCCATTCCTTATTGTTTCCTTCTAACAAAGGACCTGATTACTCAGCCTATGTCTCTATATGCCTGGACTTTTATCCTCTTCAGAGGAAGAAATGTTTTCTTCTCTAAAAGCCAGCCTTTTGCTGGTGTCTTGAATCCCAAGCTGGTATCTCTTGCTAGTACCTTTTTTTTTTTTTTTTTTTTTTTTTTGCTAGTACCTTTGGGACCTGTTCCCATAGCACTCTTCTCCTCTGGTATCTCAAACAGGTGCCTTCTAGATGAGATTTGCTGGGCTTTTTCTTTTAAAAGTCAGCACGTGTCACTTAATTAAGTAAATTGTAATTTATGCCTGCCTTTGAAAATCCAAATGATCTCTTAACCCTAGGCCCAACATTCCTATAGGGCAGCAATCAGCTGGAGTTGTGACCCACTAGCCCTTTAGGGTGGGGACTGCCCTGTCAAGGGTGTCCCAGCCCCTCCCCACTCTGACAGTGCATGCATATGTACTTTTATTAGGGCCTTTTCACACACCTGAGAAATGTGTTTGGCCCCTGAGGACATTTGAGTTTGCAACCTCTATTATCCTTTACAGTCTTTCTAAGCAGCACATCTAAAGAGAAATGCTGTTTCATTTGCAGGGTATGGTAGAACACTTGTATCACTTGGATATGTCTTATCTTCAATAAAATATACTTCTAGTATGGTATAGGTACACTTTATAAATATTTTCCGTTCATTTTGCTTTTGTCTTATAACAGAAATATACCTGTAAATGTTAATACTGAAAACAATATAAACTTAGGATGTGGGAAAACTATAAAAATACTCATGTACAGGTTAGTGAGTGATCACAGAGTTGAGGGAATCACATACTCCCTCCCAATTACTACTTCTTTCCTCCCCTGAAGTAATCACTATCTTAATTCCTAATGTTATCATTTAGCTTTGACTTCCTTGGCCTTTATATACATTGCATGATACAGTATGTATTTTTTACATTTTTGGCTGTGTTGCGTCTCCATCTCTGTGCAAGGGCTTTCTGTAGTTGCAGCAAGCGGGGGCCACTCTTCATCTCGGTGTGCGAGCCCCTCACTATCGTGGCCTCTCTTGTTGCGGAGCACAGGCTCCAGATGCGCAGGCTCAGCAGTTGTGGCTCACGGGCCCAGCTGCTCCGTGGCACGTGGGATCCTCCCAGACCAGCGCTTGAACCTGTGTCCCCTGCATTAGTAGGCAGACCCTCAACCACTGCGCCACCAGGGAAGCCCGATATGTATTTTTTGAGTTTCATCTTCTTCAACTCAGCATTATGCTTGTGAGTTTCATCTGTATTTTTACATGTAGGTATAGTTCATTTATTGAATATACCACAATTCAGCTATCTGTTCCATTGTTGATAGACATTTGGGTTGTTCATATCAGTGATGTTACTGGGAACAATCCTGGTGTATGTCTTTTGGAGCACGTGTGCATGCATTTTTTTTTTTTTACATCTTTATTGGAGTATAATTGCTTTACAATGGTGTGTTAGTTTCTGCTTTATAACAAAGTGAATCAGTTACACATATACATATGTTCCCATATCTCTTCCCTCTTGCGTCTCCCTCCCTCCCACTCCTCTAGGTGGTCACAAAGTGCTGAGCTAATCTCCCTGTGCTATGTGGCTGCTTCCCACTAGCTATCTATTTTACGTTTGGTAGTGTATATATGTCCAGTGTGCATGCATTTATGTTGGATCTATAGTACGAGTGGACTCATATTATTATTATTATTATTTTTTTGCGGCACGTGGGCCTCTCACTGCTG
Organism: Lagenorhynchus albirostris; assembly: GCF_949774975.1. Lineage (NCBI taxonomy): Eukaryota > Metazoa > Chordata > Mammalia > Artiodactyla > Delphinidae > Lagenorhynchus > Lagenorhynchus albirostris. The sequence continues at coordinate 16,054,812 of NC_083103.1, read as the reverse complement.
CGGCCTCTCCCGTTGCGGAGCACAGGCTCCAGACACGCAGGCTCCGGACGCGCAGGCTCAGCGGCCACGGCCCACGGGCCCAGCCGCTCCGCTGCATGTGGGATCCTCCTGGACCGGGGCACAAACCATGTCCCCTGCATCGGCAGGCGGACTCTCAACCACTGCGCCACCAGGGAAGCCCTGGACTCATATTCTTGATAGCCTCTTTGTCGTGCATAAGGCATTGCTGTTTATTTCAGGGTCTTCGGTAAAGAGCTATCAAATACATTTCTTAAGATCATGTCGCAAATACAGCAACACATTGGGAATCGGCACCTATGACCTTAATTCCTTCTGTGCACTGCCACCTTACAAACAAAACAAAAAACACCTAATGAGACTGCAAACTACCTCTTTATTTTTATGTCTTAACTTTTGGTGCTCTTTATGAATTTGTGTGTGTGTGTGTGTGTGTGGCTGAACATCTAACCTTTTTACTGAACTGCTTTGAAATTTTTCAGATTTAACAAAAATTTTATAAGTTGGTTCACCCGGCAGTTTGCCTTGTTCATTCGGCATGGCTTCAAGTGGTCTGAAGTTATAGTGAGGAGACTTAAAGTACATTTTAAAGATCATGTTAATGATGATGGAGCCTGAATATGTGGCAGATTACTGCATTAAATGGAAAATATATAGCGTAAGCTCCCCCACTGCTTCCCACCCCTGTTTTCTCTTAAAAGTTCATTCTTGAAAATGTTACACAACAGGTATGTGTACTCATATAAATTCACATGGACCATCCTAATCAAATCATGAATTAAAATACTTTTATTTTTTGGCTTTGCCTTCTCTCCATCACCCTTTCACACACAGAGCTAAAATGTTATTAATTGAATTTTCTCTTGGCATAAGTACAAGATGACTTCTGCAAGAAGGGCTTAATGTTACTTAAATCATCATTTTACACAGCAACATTGCCTCTAGGACGTTTATACAATACAGCTGCTTTTGGTAGATGAAGGAAATCAAGCACTGCTGCACAGACTTTTAGGAATATTAATATATTTTAAAAAGTAAGTAAAATAGCCTATGTACTGGCTTGTGATCTGGTATGAATGGAGAATAAATCCATAGGAGGGGTTACTTTTTCTTGAGAACAGAGCATCATGGGAATATGGGCTGTTTCTGATCTTTTTTGTAAATGGGTTTTATTTATTTATTTAAAAATATTTTATATATTTATTTATTTTGGTTGTATCAGGTCTCAGTTGCGGGCACATGGGCTCTTCGTTGAGGCATGCGGGATCTTTTCGTTGTGGCGTGCGGGCTCTTCTTTGTGGCACTCAAGCTTCTTTCTAGTTGTGGCGCGCTGGCTCCAGGGTGCGTGGGCTCTGTAGTTTGTGGCACGCAGGCTCTCTAGTTGAGGCACACGAGCTCACTAGTTGTGGTTCGTGGGCTTAGTTGCCCCGCGGCATGTGGGATCCTAGTTCCCCAACCAGGGATCGAACCTGCGTTCCCTGCATTGGAAGCCTGACTCTTTACCACTGGACCACCAGGGAAGTCCCTGTAAATGGGGTTTAAGTTGTCAAATTCTTAGGAATGACTTTGGGGGAAAGAAAACACTTTCAAGCCATTTTGAAGATGTTTAGAAAAATTAAAGAATATTTTACGAAGAAGGTTTTATCTTACTAGATATAAAAATATTTTGTAGTTTATTTGTTTTTAAAAATAGGCTTTATTCTTTAGAGATACTTTTAGGTTCACAGCAAAATTGAGCTGAAGGTAGAGAGATTTCCTGTGTATACACAGCCTCCCCTGCTATCAAAATCCTGCACCAGAGTGGTACGTTTGTTACAGTTGATGAACCTGTGTGTTAATACAACATTATAACCCCAAATCCATAGTGCAATGTAATATTTCATACTCTTGGAAGGAACACATTTGAATCTCAAGCTTTTGTTGTTATATACTGCCTATGAAATGTTTCACTTAGATGTCTGTGCTTGGATTCCTTGGCATGGAAAGTAAATTTTTTGCTTTTCACCATTTTATTTTTTTCAGTTTAACATTTTTGTTTTTAAAAATATATTTATACTATATACCTTTTTCTGTTTCTATATCGTTCATTGGGCATAGGCTGAAAGGGATCAGTTTAGATCCCAGGTTAGAAATGCATATGCTTTTAGAGACCAGGCAGGTAATGAAAATGAATGAAGTGGGCTAGAATGAGGCTGGAAGGAATGGTGAGGTCTGGAGAACCAGAGAGCTCTTGCCCCGTGTAAAGATGTTGTTGGCTCTTGCTAATTGTACTATGTGGCAGTGCAAGCCTGAGGGTGCCACATTTTCTAGTTATTTAAAAAGAGTTTTAAAAGGAAACCAAGAGGTCTTATGTAAAACTTTGCAATTTTCCATCAACTTATCCCTAATTGGGGCCAAATAGAATTGAGGAGGCCCCAACAATCTGTGAGCTACTATTTTATTTATTTTTATCAAAGTATTCTTTCTACAATCATTAAATGTGCTAGGGACTATTCTGAGAACTTTATAGAAATCAACTCATTGAATCAAGCTACTCTCTGGGATTGGCGCTTTCATTATCCCCATTTGAAAGGTGATACAAGTCAGATACAGAGGGGTAACTGTCTGTGGTAAGCAGAATTGTAAGATGCTCCTGAAAATTCATGCCCCATGGTGTACATACCCCGTATAATCCCCTCCCCTTGAGTGTTGGCAGGACATCTTGTGATTAGGTTACATTATATGGCAAAGGTGAAGGGGGTTTGCAGATAGAAGCAAGGTCTCTCATCAGCTGACTTAGAGTTCTTCAAAAGGGAGATTGTCTTGGGTGTGCCTGACCTAATTAGGTGAGCTCTTTAAAAGCGGGCTCAAGCCTTCCCTGAGGTTAAGACATTTGAAGCAGCAGAAATAGTCTTTTGGCCTCGAAGAAGCAAACTGCCATTTTATGGGGTGGGCCATAATGCAGGGAATGGCAAGGGGGCTCTAGGACCAGAGAGCCCCAGTTTTGCAACTGCAAGAAATGGTATTCTCTCAACAGCCAGTGTGCTTGAAAGTAGAACCTGAGCCTCAGGTGAGATCACAGCCTCTGAGACTGAGCAGAGGACCCAGCTCCACTATGCCTAGATTCTTAACCTACAGAAACTGGGAGGCAATGAATGTCTGCTGTTTTAAACAGGCAAGTTCGTGGTAATATATGATGCAGCAATAGAGAACTCATACATATTCCCTGGGTCACACTGCTGAGGTCATATTGCAGAACTGGGGTATGGATCCAGGCAGTGCAGGTGCAGAGTACACTGCCCCGTGTCATTATTTGGTGGCTCCTATCCAGAGAGCTCTTTGCACAAATAATGGTAAGAATGTATTTTTAAAGCTTCCACTCTCTCCTTCATGACCGCAGGGTATATATTCTACTATGATGTTCTCCTTCATAAATCCACTTTTGTGGGCAACTCAGAAATTTATTTCTTCAAGTTCTCTTTTTCCCTTTAAATTAAGAAGCTGATATATACATATGCATATTTATATATATATATAATTTATACATAGAAATATTCTTTAAATAATATATTAAAATTAGTTTTATTAAAAAGCAGTATTTTTTCTGTATTGTGAACTAGTGTTAATGTTTCCATTCTAATCTCTGGTATAAAATTATAAAGAATGAGCATTTCAGGATATGTAAATAAAGTATTTGCTGAAAGCTCTTTGAGGTATTGTAGAAAGTTTATTTTCCTTGATTCAAATTTTTAAAAGATGATGGAATATTTTATAACTTGGTAATTTAATTAATGGCATTCATCCTGAACGTTCTGACCTTCAGAATTTACAGTTTTTATCTTGTATTTTAAAATCATGAGATGGAATTGATCACTTTCACTTAACCCTCATGACCTTTAAATATGTGAAAGGCAAATGAGACCTGCCCAAAGCAGTGCGGAGGACATGGCATGGAGTATAATCTACCGTGTGGGCAATAAAATCTCTAAGGGAAACCTAATAGGCATTTATCAGTTCTCGTTATAGGTATTAATGATTAATGAATCTTAATTATTAAGGATTATCAAGGTTCTTAAATGAGCTGGAATCCATACCTTTTTTAAAAAGTTCCATTTTGGAATGTGAAATCAACTGACAACATTGTTTTTATCCAGAACGCTCTAGTAAATACCAAGTACTGGTAATAGCGCATGATTCTGTGACCATGGATTAACCATTTGTTAGGTAACCTGGATCCATCTCTGGTCTTCCACTGAGACCTTTGTCACCCGAGACACCTGGTTGTCTGTTGTACTTCGTGTAGGACAGATATATTCACATCTATGATGTTGATAATATCTGCTTTCTGTAACTTAGAGGATTGTTGTAAGGATCAAACAAGATAACATACTTGAGAAATTTTTGAATTAAGGGGAAAGCTTAAACTTAAGTCTTCGCCATTCCAGGTATAATATGTTAATTGCTTTCTTGGGGCAAAGTGAGAAATATAACTGCTATTTACTCAGGACAGTTTGCAAAATGTCTTCCACATGATCTGCTACTGCCTTCCCTTTGGACAGATGATTCTTTATCTTTCTGCTTTTCATTATCCTGGTCTCCAATCCCTACTAATAAAGAAAACTTGCTGCTCCTTTTCTCACTGCTGATCCTAAAGTTGGCTGCCACTTTAAGAATTGTTGGGGCTTCCCTGGTGGCGCAGTGGTTGAGAGTCCGCCTGCCGATGCAGGGGACACGGGTTCGTGCCCCGGTCCGGGAAGATCCCACGTGCCGCGGAGCGGCTGGGCCCGTGAGCCATGGCCGCTGAGCCTGCGCGTCCGGAGCCTGTGCGTCCGGAGCCTGTGCTCCGCAATGGGAGAGGCCACAACAGTGAGAGGCCCGCGTACAGACAAAAAAAAGAAAAAGAATTGTTGGAAATTGATTGACATTTGCAAAATAATTTTACTGACTTGGATATTTGAGAGAATAAAGGTTAGTGTCTCTGTCATTTCATGGGAGACATTGGTAGCAGGATATAGGTGATCTACCCTCTCCCAACCCCCAGTCCCCACCCTACTCCCTTCTGCTCCATATTATATTGCCTCCCATACTCTCGGCTGCATATATGTACATATCATACCTATGTTACATAATCGTACGTGAGGATATCGTCTCATGTATCATCTTAGTGTTTCTAAGGAAGATGTAGAATTTTTTTCTTTCTTTTTTTTTTTTTTAATAAAACTCTATAGGGATGTGCTTTTTGTGACTTTCCAGGGCAATGTGATTCATTTACATAGCTCTGAAGTCTTGCTTGTTGGTGGCATTTGATAATGAGGAATAGGAGAGGATAAAAGGGAGATAAAAGATGTTGGCCTTTGCTTTTCAAGGTAACTTTTCATGGCAGTGACACTGTGGTGATTACTGAAGCTTATAAAGGAAAAAGGAAATGTTGCTACAGGAGGCTGTTGGCTGAGGGGACCAGTTCAGTGACTACTAAGGGTCTGCCTGGGATTATTACTTTTAGGGTAATATGAATTGGTTTCCTCAAAATGACCACTTAGACTTCCTACAAATTTGATTGAAAATACACGTATAGAGACATAGGATTTATTAATGATAGACACATTGTGTTTTATGTTTTACATTAAATTGTGTGACATTTGTCAATTAGAAAAATTTCAGATACTCATTTTTTCTTAGAAATAATTGAAAGGTATAGCAAAAACAAGTAAATTTACTTAAGGATTCAGCATTCAATTAGGTATATAATTTGATCCATTAAGAACCTGTAATTACGAATTTGTTGCGCACTAGGAATGGCATAGGAATTTAAACACAATGTTGTAGCAGTTTAACAAAAAAGGAGTAGACAGTTTCTTAGCTTCAAAAAATATTTTCGTTTTAAAAAATTGTTGTTCAGTCATTCCCTTTCCCTCTCACCTTGTTTATTTTTTCCGTGGCTTTTGTTACCAAATTTGATGCATTATCTTTTTTTTTTAATTTGTCTTTCCAACTTAGTTTTCTTCTAATTTTATTAAGAAAATTTTTTATCATTCTTCTTTTTTAAATTATTTTATTTCTGGCTGCGTTGGGTCTTTGTTCCTGTGCGTGGGCTTTCCCTAGTTGTGGTGAACGGGGGCTACTCTTTGTTGTGGTGCGTGGGCTTCTCACTGCAGTGTCCTCTCATTGCGCAGCACGGGCTCCAGGTGTGCAGGCCTCAGTAGTTGTGGCACGCGGGCTCAGTAGTTGTGGCTCGCGGGCTCTAGAGCGCAGGCTCAGTAGTTGTGGTGCACAGGCTTAGTTGCTCCGCAGCATGTGGGATCTTCCCAGACCAGAGCTCAAACCCGTGACCCTGCATTGGCAGGTGGATTCTTAACCACTGCGCCACCAGGGAAGCCCGATGCATTATATTTTTTATATTTTTACCTGTCTCTTTCCTGTCTGCCCCCACCCCTGCGTAGACTCTAAGCTCCAAGATAAGCAGATTGGTTTGGGTCATGGCTAATATTTACACACATAGTCGGCACTCAATAAATATCTGTTGAATGCATGAATGAATGTCCATAGCATCAACTGCCTTATAAAGAGACTTTGGAGGATGTGCTTTTTAGATGATGAGACTATCCATATTTGAATTATGTCATCAACAGAAGGAGACTAGCCAGACTCAAGGTGTTCAGGGCCATGTTTCCAGATATTCATACACTGAGAGTTTCAAAAGTAAATTTATGGGTTAAATGTGGCAATAATCCTCAGCAAGTCAAGAGTCATTCTAAAACTGAAATTTTTGTTGTATTGTTTGATCTAAATTAAGATCTTAATGTAAGGCTGGGGACTTCCGTGGTGGTGCAGTGGTTAAGAATCCGCCAGCCAGTGCAGGAGACATGGGTTCGAGCCCTGGTCCAGAAAGATCCCACATGCCGCGGAGCAAGTAAGCCCGTGCACCGCAACTACAGAAGCCCACATGCCACAGCTACTGAAGCCCGTGTGCATAGAGCCCGTGCTCTGCAACGAGAGAAGCCACCGCAATGAGAAGCCTGCACACCGCACAAAGAGTAGCCCCTGCTTGCCACAACTGGAGAAAGCCCGTGCGCAGCAACGAAGACCCAACGCAGCCAAAAATAAATAAATTTGTTTAAAAAATAAAATAAAATTAAGATAAATGTAAGGCTGCCAGCCTCAGTTAATAAGGAAGCCCACCTGACATGATCAAGAGAGAAGGGGGGCTGGGAGAAAGATGCCTTCTCCAGCCCTGGATGCCTGGCTTCCCATCTGGTCTCTAACAGAACTTTCTGACATTGGGCAAGCTGTTTCACTTCAGTTTAAAATGGAGACAGTCCTAGCACTGTGTTCTAGGATTGTTGTGAGAATTCAGTTAGATGATTCATGGAAAACACTTGGCTCAGTGCCTGGCATGTGGTAAGCACTCAAAGGTTGCCATTGTGACTGCTTTAGAAGAGCGCTGTGAGATAAGAGAAATTTTAAGTCGGAAATAGAACAGGAGAGCTCCAAGTTGTCAGAGGAACGTATTCAGCTCAGGTACAGAGTGTGAAATCTGGCTGTAGGCAGGCTACTGTGGCTGAGGGACCGTATACCGGGAGTGGCCTGCAGTGATGCATTTATGGTTGCTGCCAAAGAGCAGTGGCCCGGGCCGGGGACGGAGAGAGTCCGTGTGCCTGCATGTCCAAGACAGAAAACTTAAATTCCACACTGTTCAGTTCAAAAGGAAACTTCTGGAGAGTTGGCCAAGATTTACAAACTGGTATATAAATATGCAGGCCCTGAACCTGATTTTGTCCAAATATTCAGAGTAAATATGCCTTTCAAGGGTAAAATTGCATGAAACCAAGTTTCATAGGCCGATAAACAAAATCAAATGCCCAGTTTTATTTATTTATTTATTTTAAAGGAAGTATAACTATGGTACAGCCTATAATACTTCTCATTGTAGCTACTCCCTGTTGGCAGATGTACAGAGGAAGGCAAAATAAAACCAAAAGTTCCTTTCATGAGCATGGCCATCTATTGCCCAAAGAGTGTGTGTCTAAGGGCATCAAGTGAAAAGAGTCTGGCATCTCCATTTCCATGATGGGAACAGCCTCGCCCAGATACCTGTTTGCTATCTCTGGCCGACTTCCCTCAGCCTGTGCTTGGAAGAACGTTTCCAAGACTTGCCTTAGTGACTCTCATTTTTTCTACATTCAGGTATCTCCAGCATTTCTCTCTCTCTACTCAACACTTTATTTCTTTATTTATTTTACTGCTTGCAGCCTGGCTCTGTTTATAGTTCTGTTAGCCCTGGGAGCCAGTCTTGACCTGGGGAAGTATTTCTTCTTTTAAAATGACAGAAATGCTTCTGGCTTTCTGAAATTCATCAACTAATTAATTCAGACTGGAAAAAAGCAGAAGTTGATTGATTCCCTTTTCTCCTGTACCCAATCTAAAAACACATATACCCTGACTGTTCTACATGTAGGAATGTTTTGTTTTTGGTTTTTTTTGCGGTACGCGGGCCTCTCCCATTGTGGAGCACAGGCTCTGGACGCGCAGGCTCAGTGGCCATGGCTCACGGGCCCAGCCGCTCCGTGGCATGTGGGATCCTCCTGGACAGGGGCACGAACCCGTGTCCCCCGCATCGGCAGGCGGACTCTCAACCACTGCGCCACCAGGGAAGACCTACATGTAGGAATTTATCCTACAGAAGAACTCAGGTAACTGCATAAAGATTTATATACAGGATATTCAACACAGTATTATTTATAGTAGTGAGAAATGGGAAACTATCTAAATGTCTGTCAGTGACTCCCTAATCCATTTTCCTGTTTGAGCAGAGACAGGGCCCAACCTCTCAATGGAGATAGTACGAGCTAGATTGCTCTGTGTTAACAGGGCAGTGGGAACATAAGCTACCTCTTCTTGGTCAGTGATTCCTTCCAGACCTTGATATGGGTGATTAGAACCGTAGCCACGGATTTACTGCCCGTCTTGACCGCAGTTATGGGAGTAAAAGAGGTGACCAGGGTCCACAAATACTCTTGAATGCTTTCACTCAGTAGGGCTCTTTAATACATTATTCAGTGTTTTTCCTGTAGGACTTCATGCCTTTGTTTGTTGCCTGTGGTACAGCCTTTTCCAAATTCTTCCCCAGACCATTCCCCACGGTGGCCTTAATGAGACTACAAATAGCCCTGCCTTGGATTATGATTTATTCTACATACTTTATTTGTGTATATGTTTTTTTCTCTTTTATTCTAATCGCTTTGGCCTGGGGAGGGTGTATGTGAGGGCAGCAGCCTTAGTTGCAGCCATAACTCCTTTTGGTCGAACTGCTTTTGGCTTTGGTGTTAACAAATGTAAACATTCTGTAGTTTCCGGGGTCCTTATTTTGTCTTCTTTTAAAAATAAAGTCTTGGTGACCTGTAAAATTTCCTCTGAATTCATTGACTTCTCACATTTTGTTTCTTATAACTTGCCAGGATACACTCTCCTTCTCCAGTACAGTGAATTCTTCCTTTGATCTGTGCCTGCTCATACTGTGTTTTGAATGGCTGATTAAATAAATTGTGGCCCAGCAATTCTGTGTAATTAAAAATTTCTCTCCATATGTACTGACATGGAAGGCCGTCTTTAGTGAAAAAGGAAGTTACAGAGTAGCATATTTAGAGAACGTCTGGTCTTACTTTTGTTTAAAAAAAAAAAACAACATGCCACATATATACAAATACTAACCTCATGATCCAACTCTGTTATGTCGATATGCATCTAAAATTGTCTGCAAGATCACAGCCCATAATGTTCACAGTGGTTATTTCTGGAGAGCAGTTTAACCAAAAATGTTTACTCTTTTGAGGGTCATGGACCACTTTGTGATTCCAAATGATAAAAATCTTATTCCTATAAAAATATGTATACATAGTATTTTGCCTACAATTTTAGGGAGTTCAGGGACTCTTCTAGGAACTGCCTTGATTCAACCAGTGTGTTGGTATTACGGTCTAATATCTATCTTAGTTTGTCTATTTTTTTTTTTAATATGTTGGGGGTAGGAGTTTTTTATTAATTAATTAATTTATTTTTGCTTTGTTGGGTCTTCGTTTCTGTGCCAGGGCTTTCTCTAGTTGTGGCAAGCGGGGGCCACTCTTCATCGTGGTGCGCGGGCCTCTCACTATCGCGGCCTCTCTTGTTGTGGAGCACAGGCTCCAGACGTGCAGGCTCAGTAGTTGTGGCTCACGGGCCCAGTTGCTCCACAGCATGTGGGATCTTCCCAGACCAGGGCTGGAACCCGTGTCCCCTGCATTAGCAGGCAGATTCTCAACCACTGTGCCACCAGGGAAGCCCTGTCTATTTTTAAGTACTGAGAAAATCCCTCATTTTTGCCTTTATGATACCCACATTGTAATAATATCTATTGAGCTTCTACTTTGAAGCAACTGTAAGCACAGTTGGAAATGATACTGCCTCTGTCTGCTACAGAGAAATTTGTTAATTAACAGGTTTAGCTCATACATCCTTGAGCTTTTTTTTAAAGGCCCATACTGCCCAAATCATTCTAAATTCTAGGAGGGCAGTTTTATTGTATATTAAGTGGGACTGATATGTTTTAAGGTCAAATTTATGATATGATAGTTACATTTTTTATATGCTAAATATATACTCTATAGTAAATTGGGTCATCAAGACAATCAGTATTTGGGAGCATAATTTTACTATTTTAAATTATTGCAGAGGCTGATGGTATTATTTGTGTATTTATGTTATTGGACTTAGCTATGATTGATTTTAGTAACAGAAATTCCAATTATAAAATTGTTGCTGTGGGCAAATGGGATCTATTTTTCAATATCTGTTTGGTGTACTTTTTGGAAATGATTTGAGCAAAGTATGGAAGTTGCTTATATATCTTTAGCGTGAAACTCCATAAGGTAACCAAGAGCTCATTTTGCCCTACATAGCTCAGTTATTTTTTCATACTTTTATCTACCAAGTGAAGGCACCAAATAAAGCTATCCCTTCTGAAACTAAGGCTTAAATTATAGTGTTTTATCAGCCTTTATTACACATTATATATCAAAGACATTTGTGTATTTAGTATCCAAGAGACTTAAATACATTTACAGTGTTCCAGGCTCTGGAGAAGAACCCCAGGGCCTGCCTACAGCATCTTTGGCTCCTCTATCAAAGCATCTCAAGTAGTGTCTCTCAGCGGCAACTAAGTCATCTGTGGAACACTACCCAATGTGTACTTGTATTGTGCCTGTGACACTGCAAAAGTTGGTTGCCAAAGCTCATAGTCTTTACTGGGAGCGGCTCCACCTCAATCATAATGAGTAAACTCAGCACCCAGATCTTGGCTTCCAGATTGTTTTCTAATAAAGGATGCAGTGTTCCTTGGAGAAATGGCTAGTTCAGGGCTGAGGCAGGGAAAATAGAAGGTGAGCCTGGGATATTTTATTGTGCCAGAAATCAAGAAAGTATCCAAAGAATAATGGGGATGTGTCAAAAAGACACAGAAGCCAGCTTGAAGGGACTCCCTCCCATTAATCAAATCTGGATAAATTGAACATTAAAATTAAAATGATAGAAATTATAATCTATTGACTAAAATAGGAAATTATGAGCCCATACTAATAATGATAAATAAATGCATAAATTGAAATTTTGATGAGAAAAATTTTGATGAGAAATTTTAATGAGAAAAATTTTGATGGAAAAATAGTAACTTTACAGTGGAGGAGCCAGGCAGACACCACCTTAATAAGAGATCAAATGTATCTTCATCGGTAATGGGACAATTGATAGGATGCAATGAGAAACACAATTTCATATCTATGATATTCCCACCAAGGATGTATAACCTGAATCTAATAATGAGGAAACATACAAACCTAAATTGAAGGACATTCTACAAAGTAGTTGGCCTGTGATCTTCAAAATGTCTAAGTCATAAAGGTCAGGAAAAGACTGGAAAACTGTTCCAGATTGAAAGAAGCTGAACAGACATGGCAGCTAAATGCAATGGATGATTCTGATTTGGATCCTTTTGCAGTAAGGACATTGTTGAGACAATTGATGAAATTTGAACAGACCCCAAGAATTAGAAGGCAGTAATGTATCAAGGTTAATTTCTAGATTTTGATGGTTATGTAATATTTAGGAGACTGCCTTTGTAGGAAATAAATACAAAAGGAACATTCTTAAACTTTTTAGTCTCAGGACCCCTTTATACTCTTAAAAATTATTGACAGCCCCAAAGAGCTTTTGTTTATGTGGGATATAGCTATCAATGTTTATTGTATTAGAAAGTCAAACTGAGTAATTTTTAAAAGTAATTATTTAATTCATGTAAAAATAATAGCAATAAACACATTCTGTGTCTACGTAATGTATTTTTAGTAAGGAAAATAACTTTATTCTGAAACAAAACAAGATTCAGTGAGAAGAATGGCATTGTTTTACATTTTTGAAAATCTCTTTGATATCTGGCATAGAAGACAGTTGCGTTTGCAGATCTGCTTTTGCATTCAGTCTGCTGAGATATGTTCTTTTGGTTGAAGTATAAGAAGAAAATCTGGCTTCACATGGATATGTAGTTGGAAAAGAGAAAGTGATTTCAGTAGCATCTTCAGATAATTGTGGATATTCTTCGATACTACATCAAAACTCCTTAAGTAGAGGTTTCTTCAAGGTTAGTTGCAATATGGAATCTGAAAACATATCAATTTTTCATACTCAATTACCTTACAATCCGTTTGTCTACCTCCCACTTTGAATCGGTCTTTTGCCAATCATGATTTTGTAACTTGATGCATTGATCTTTGGAAAATATTGGTCCATGAGTTCTGCAGATCTTACAGTTGTTGGCACAGTCCCCCAAAATTACAATTATGAATATCACCCCTAATCTCATCAGAAAAATCTTTTCTTTCAGTCTCATGATGGTGGATACAAGTTTTCCAAAATTCTAATTTTCACTTAAAATCTCCAGTTTTATCATGGACAATAAATACTGTTGCTTGTTTTTCTTGAAGTGACAGACTTACTTCTTTCATTTTTTTAAGGTATGTCTGCCAAATCTGAATAAGCATAGTTTTTCTGTCAGTTGGTCTTTCAAGTAAAATGATGCTGCATGAAAAAAAGGGCTAATTCAGCTCATGACTCAATTGCACCTGCTTTTTCTCAAGACGGCCATTGTATTAGGTACACAGAAAAGGTGCTTTATGCACACTTCGCATTTTGTCACATGGAACATTAAAAAGATGTGTACGCAAGAATAGAGATTTAAGAAAATTACTTATTTTACTGCTTCATCAGGAGACATTCTTTAATGAAACCGACTTATTTTCTTTTTTACTGCCAGTATGTGAAGAATACAGTGACTTTTAACATAGTTAGGTGCTACTGCTTTGATTCCTGTTAAGATTCTAGCAGTTTTACCCATCATTGCTCTTGTGCCATTGGTGCAATTGTCACAACACTGAAGAAGGCAAATAATGTCTTGGTATTTCTGACTCTCAGGAACCCTCAGGGTCATGGACCACAGTTTGAGAGATGCTACATAGAAGGATTTATGGGTGATGGAATCTTATCAGCAACTGAATGGAACATGGTTCAGGAAAAAAAATTCCTTGTACAGCATTTGCAACTTTGCTTGAGATTATTTCAAAATTAAAAAAAAAAAACGATGGCCTTTCAAATGATGAAAACTGAAATTTATGAGAGTAATCATTTGCAAGTTTCAGCAAGGTACCAGTAAATTCTTTTGCAGATTAAATGACATAATGTCATTCAGTAGACTTTTTTGCATTTAGTTGATTCTCAGTAATTGATAACTATAATAGTTATTACTCCTGTTTAGTTGGTAGACTATTAACTGCAACCCTATGCATTTTACATGGAACCTCTGAGTTCCTTAGGAAGTCCTAGAGTCAGGGTGATTGGTGTCGGGTCCTTATCCTTAGTTCAAAGAGTACAGGAGGAGACTCTAAATCAAGCACTTTTGCTTTTACTTTGGTTTAATATATGAAGACTGTGCTCTTTTAATAATTTAAATGAAATTTTTTGTGTTAAATAGAAAAATGGTTCTACTCTTGACAAAATGTTGAACTATATTGATCTTCAAAGTATTAATTGCCATAAAGTAAAATACTCATTTCAGTAGCTGATACTTTAAATTTTATGGTGTTTTTTCGAAAGTTCCTAGTTTTGTTTTGTTTTGTCTTTAAAGAAATAAAAGCAACTGTTAAGCTTCCTTTTTCTAAATACCAAAGTGAGAGACCCAGATCTTGAAAGGAATACTTTTTCCTGTGGCAAGATCTCACAAAACCAGAGTGGAATCTTTTAAGAACAGAGTGACAGGTTGAAATAAAAAGAGGTCACTTAAAAAAAAGCACAATCAGCATTTTTAGAAGAAAGGTACTGTGTGATATTTGACTTCAATTAGTTCTAACTACCTTTCTCTTTGAAAGAAGGAGGGAGGAATGTTACGGAGGGTAACAAAAATATGCCTTTTGATTTCCAACTTGATTTTTAGTTCACGATTATCCTGCATGGAAAATTGGTCAGCTCTGGCTCAGATCTTACTGGTAGTACTCATGGCCCTCTGTATCTGTGGGTTCCACATTGTGGATTCAACCAACCACAGGATCATGTATTATGTTTACGATCCTGGGTTGGTTGAATCCATGAATACATGGGCTGACTGTGGGACTTGAGCCTCTGTGGATTTTGATATCCACAGGGGGTCCTGGAACCAATCCCCCTGGATACCAAGAGATGACTATAATTTCATTTCTCAAGCCAATAAAGAGCAGTAAGTAAGCTACCTCAAGAAAAAAGTTGCTTTCCAAAATAAATAAATAAATAAAAATAACAGAAACATTTTATGTGATTTAAAAAATGCTGAGACATAATTGGAGGAATGTTGCCTCATATGCAAAACTTATGAAGACTGTTTTATTTTTTGATTTATTTTTGTTTTGGCTGCGCAGCATGTGGGATCTTAGTTCCCTGACCAGGGATCAAACCCGTGACCCTTGCATTGGAATGCAGAGTCGTAACCACTGGACCGCCAGGGAAGTCCCAAATGAAGACTGTTTTAGCTCTAAGATACTATAGTTAATAAACTATCTAAAGCAGGTGGATAAAACCATTGTGTCCTCTCTTCCCCAACTCAGACTCTAACTCAGAGATCTCCCGTTTCCACTGCTGCCTCCCTTCTTTGGGCCCCTTCTCTTAGGACTGATTCCGTAGCTGCTGTGTTCTCTCCCAGCTGCCCGTTACTTTTTTTTTTTTTTTTTTTTGCGGTACGCGGGCCTCTCACTGTTGTGGCCTCTCCCATCGCGGAGCACAGTCTCCGGACGCGCAGACTCAGTGGCCATGGCTCACGGGCCCAGCCGCTCCGCGGCATGTGGGATCTTCCCGGACTGGGGCACGAACCTGTGTCCCCTGTATTGGCAGGCGGACTCTCAACCACTGCGCCACCAGGGAAGCCCTGCCCGTTACTTTTGATAATAGGCTGTGTCCTCTTTGCCACAGCATTTCCTTCCTAAAAACAAGTGTGGTCGTGTCACTTCCTAGCTTAAGAACCTCTGCTAAGTACTCTAACACACAGGATGACTTGTCAACGTGTTATAGGGCCGCCTTCATAGGTCTGTATCCTGTGCATTTGCACAGGGCCCTGTCTTTGGTTTGATGCTCTGCTGTCACCATCCTGAAAGTCTTAATTTTTGAACAAGGGGCCCCGCATTTCTATTTTGCACTGGGCCCCATAAAATTATGTAGCTGGTCCTGCTTGTTATCTTGGCACATACAGCCTCCACCAATGTCCTTCTACAGAACTGTTTCTTTCTGTTTCTCTCTGTGTACCACCTACTCCATCCACATGCCCTTCCTTTTCCCCACTCTCTGCTTTTGCCTACTTCTCCTTCTCTGCCTGGCCCATTCCTACTCAAGGACTCGAAACCAGTGTCACCTCCTGTAGAAAATCCCACTCTGCAAGAGTGATTGCTTTCTCTTTGCACGATTTGTTTATGTTTATTAGAGCACCAGATGGGTTCACACACATTTCCTTCACCAAAACATGACCTATTTGCAGGTATCTGCTATTATTCTCAGGGTAAAGTCTGACATGTGGACACTACTCAGTGTGTACTTGAATTTAATCAGCCAAAACATACTCATTGAGCTCCTATCGTGTACCAGGCACTATTGGGCTCTGAGTGTATAGTGGTAAAGAAAATACCAGACATGGACCCTCCCCTCACAGAACTGACAATTTAGGGAGTGAGGTGCTTTGCCTGGTGGCAAATGCCTGTGTCACCTGAGTAAATGAATGAACATATGTTAAGGTTGTTGGGTCTTAGTTTCGGGTGGGCAAGTTTCTGCCTTCTTGACTAGCGGTGGTGTTGGAATGTAATAGGCACTGCAATACCAGAGAATCTTGCATTTGGAAGCTGTCCTTGGTTCATTTCATGACCTGAAAGAGGAGGGTGGAGACCAGCAGTGTTCTGTTTCTTTCATCAAATCTGAGACACCATTGATCATGAAATGATGCAGCTTATAAGCATTAAGATAGAAAAATGGCCTATTAAACTGACACGCCATCAATTGTAAGGCATTCTGATTTCAAAGATAAAAAGTGAATAAAAATGTGCATCTTGGAATAGATAAAGCATAGTAATTCAAAGGTTAATCACAAGCAAATTGAGTGAAAGAAACACTTGGGACACTAAAAGGCATAGCTTAAGTAGTATATTGTAACCATAGATTCCATGGGTGATACAGTAATAAGTAAATCAGTCTTTAAAGTGGAGGTATATGTGCTTGGTCAGATTGACAGGGGATATGCAGCTGATGCAAAGAGGAAAGAGTTGATGATACAGATAATACCTAATAGCAGCCTGTGCTGTTTAGGAAAAAACAACTATATATCATGCAGTCATCTTTGTAGATATTGGCAGATACAGGAAAAGAAAACATTTGAATAAGACTTTACAGTTTCATAAAATACATTCTCATATGCTATGACATGTAATCCTCATAGGAATTCTGTAGGGTGGGTATTATTTCTTGTAGTTTAAAGCCTAAGAAATGGACTTCCTGAAGGTTGAAAGGCTTGATTGAAGGACCCTCAGCCAAGTGATGGAGTTGGCATTCAAGTGCAGAGCTTCTGACTGCATCCCCATGCTGTTTTGAACAAATTCTATGTCTTGGTCAGCTCAGGATGCCATAATAAAATATCATAGTCTGGGTCTCTCTCTCTCTCTCTCTTTTTATTTTTCAATTTATTTATTTTTATTTTTGGCTGTGTTGGGTCTTTGTTGCTGTGTTCAGGCTTTCTCTAGTTGCGGTGAGCGGGGGCTACTCTTCGTTGTGTGTGGGCTTCTCATTGTGGTGGCTTCTCTTGTTGCAGAGCACAGGCTCTAGGCGCTCAGGCTTCAGTAGTTGTGGCTGATGGGCTCTAGAGTGTAGGCTCAGTAGTTGTGGTGCACGGGCTTAGTGGCTCCGTGGCATGTGGGATCTTTCCCGACCAGGGCTTGAACCCGTGTCCCCTCCATTGGCAAGTGGATTCTTAACCACTGGGCCACCAGGGAAGCCCCAATAGTCTGGGTCTCTTAAACAGCAGACCTTTGTTTCTCACAGTTCTGGAGGTTGGGAAGTCCAAGATCAAGGTCCTGGCAGATTCAGTTCCTGGTGAGAGCCTGTTTCCTGGCTTGTCTTCTCCCTGTGTCTCCTTGGCCTTTCCTAGGTGTGTTGTGTAGAGAGAAAGAGCTCTCTCTCTCTTCATTTTCATACAAGGTCACGAATCCCATCATGAGGGCCCCACCCTCATGACCTCAGCTAAACCTAATTACTTCCCGTAGGCCCCACCTCCAAACACCATCATATTGGGGGTTAGGCCTTCAACATATGAATTGGGGGAGGGGACACAAATATTCAGCCCATAATACTCTGCTTCCATAGTATTAGCAGTATCATCTTGGAATCTTAAGCATAATAATGTTAGAAATAATTTTTATATTTTTCTCACCTCAAAAAATAAAATTCAGATTTTTCCATTGGCAGGCCTTTTTTTTCCCTCCAAGTGTAGAAAATAAACATCTTTATTTGAAAATTTCTTCAAAGGTGCCTTGTCCAGGGGTCTACAGTACCTGAACCAAATGTAGAACTCAGGGCTTAAAAAGAATGGGACCTATTCATGCCCTATCAGTAAAACAAATTCACATGGTTTAAGGTTTTTATTTAGTACAGATGGCTGTTCTAGTTAAATAGGCTGTAATGAATAAAATATATAATAACCTTGGCTTAAAATAAAGAAATAAATACTTGGTTTGGGATGGAATCCCTGATGATGCTATGACAGATTTTTTGATTTGACTGAAAGTGAGTCTCTTCATCTGAGATTAAAATTGTCATGAATATATTTTCAAGGGCAATGTAAAAAAGAAATGGACCATGATTTGTGTAGCATCTCTGATAATTATAATTAAGTGGGCCTTTAAAAAAAAATGGAGTCAGATGAATTTTTCCCATCTAGGGCATAAGCACCTTTTCTCCAGAGCTACATAAGGGAGGTTTTCTCTGTGGGGAGATGTCTAATCCCAAGGGGCAGGGGTGAAGGGAGATGGTGAGGTTTGGGGGTAAAAAAGAAAACAGGAAAAGGAGTGAAGTTAAGTGGAAAGGATATGTTTAGGGGACTTGTTCTTTGTTTTCTCCTAAAACTTAGAAAAAGTACAAAAGACTCACTTTTTACAGCTCTAAATATTGTAAAACATGTGAAAATGGAGGGGGTTTTCAAAACATGCAGTACATTTTTATAGTTACAAATTGAATTTAATGAATTTAGATTTAAGAAGCTAAAATTGGTAGGCATTGAATATAGTACCATTTTCCCAAGAGTCTCTCCTCTCCCCCTGATTATCTTTTTCAGGGCTGGGGAGAGGGAGAGTGGTCCCATGACTAAAGTGTCTTCCACGTTCATCTCCGTGCCCCTGAGCTAAGCTCCTGCAGTACTTTATTCATGAGACTGGATGGTTTTCTAAGGTTTCTAATTACTCTAAAGTGTTTCTACTTCCATGTGGATGGTAGTCTAACCCAGGCAGGAGAGATGGAAGAACTGAGTTGTTTCCCAATTTATCTTAATGCTTTAAAAAGCCTAATGTTAAGTACCTTATGTTATTATGTCTCACACAGACATCTCTTACTGGCATGTAGTTTTATTTCTATAGAGAGGAGTTCAAGAAGTAGTGAGATGATTTTAATATTATCAGCTGTATTGGCCTAGATGCATTTATTCAATCAACAAACATTTGAGTGACCTCTGCTATATGCCAGGCATTGTGCTAGGTGCTGGGAATACAAAGATAACAAATTGATTGTGTTTGTTAGGAAGTAGAGACTCTCTGCATAATGTATTATGGGAAGTGTTAATAGTGTTATATAGAAGGTCTCTAGGAGCACAGTCGAGAGGAAGTAAGTAGCTTTACGTTGGAGGCAATGGGAATCATGAAAATTCAGTCCACAGAGGTGGTGACACAACTCGAATCTTAAATGATGAAATTTATAATATGAAAAAGATGAGGAAGGATAAATGTAATAGGAATTTTTTAATGAATAGGGGGAAACTGAAACTTGGGAAAGACAGATTGTTTATTTGGAGCAGATGTGTCAAGAAAGGAGAATCAATATATTATTTTTGGTTGTTATTAATAGAAAAATTATAAATAGTACATGAGTTTATATAGATTACACCTCTTTTCTAGCATTCTCAGACCTAATATCCCCAGACACCCAGGGGAAAAGATGAGGAAAGTCTTTCTAAGACCTATAAGATTATGCTTAGAGCAAAACTGTTACATTTGAGAGATGTCGATTTTTTTTTTCTGGTATTTGTATCAATATAAACCACCAATATATTATCCTAGTCTTCAGGGAAAGTGGAGAGATGTCAATTTGTTGAACAAAATGAAAATAGTGATGGCCAGACCTAGAAGTACGTTAAACATAAGGTTATTATGAATATGTTCATGACCTTTCTAGGTTTGAACATAAAAACGTGTTATTTTTATTTTATTTTTTTTCTTTAAATTTATTTTATTTACTTATTTTTGGCTGCATTGGGTCTTTGTTGCTGTACGCGGACTTTCTCTAGTTACAGCAAGTGGGAGCTACTCTTCATTGCGGTGTGCGCGCTTCTCATTGCGGTGGCTTCTTTTGTTGTGGAGCACGTGCTCTAGACATGCAGGCTTCAGTAGTTGTGACATGCGGGTTCAGTAGTTGTGCCTCGTGGGCTCCAGAGCACAGGCTCAGTAGTTGTGGTACGTGGGCTTAGTAGCCCTGTGGCATGTGGGATCTTCCCGGATCAGGGATCAAACGCGTGTCCTCTGCATTGGCAGGCGGTTTCTTAACCACTCCACCACCAGGGAAGTCCCACGTGATAGTTTTAATATTGAGAGGTGTTTTAGCTGCATCTTGAAACTACTTTTGACAGAGAAGTTCCTTCTCTGTCAATTCCAGACTTGAACTAATTCAGGATCCTCTGAGTAAAAATCAGCCATGTGAGTGTAGGAGTGGGGCACCCATTCTTAGAAGTGATGGACTGACTCAAGGCAGTTGGGACATTCATTGTTATAGCTCTATATTTATGAATAATATTTGCTTTCTAATATTCTACCATTGTGGTCATGTGGTTTTCAGTGGAATAGTAGATAAAAAGGGATGAATGGTATCAGCCCAGCTATTTCTTAGCTTCATTCCCCACTTTTTAAGCCAGAGCTGATTTTCTGCCCCCATTTCTAGTGAGTTGACTGCCTTGAACAGCTCATATCAATCATCAGAGGATTTTGCTTCTTAGTTTTCCGTTTTAGCCACTAGGCTGAGAGATAGAGGGCCAAGACCATATCGGAATCATTTCAATCTGGATAAAAGCGAAGGAGGGCATGATTATATTTGGCTACAACTAGTAGCTAGGATGCTAGCCTATCCAATTTCAAATATCAAAGGGTTTAAGTCAGTAGTATGGAGTATCTTTGCATATGGTATGTAGTATTCTAATAATGGGATTCTTTAGTTCTTTAATTTCTTTAAGAATTCAGAACGCTAGATTTTACTGTGAGACATTGAATAAATGGAGAGCCTAGAGGGAACACCACATTGTCATTCTTCATAAATTTAATTGAAATGTTGAATGCAACCCAATAAAAACGGAGACTAAACAAGTAAGGAAAACCAATAAACTTTTGAAAAAGAGTAGTAGTAAAGGAGCTCTGCACTACTAGACATATTAAAACTTAAAGTTAGAATAATTAAAACTAGGGCATTATGAAAGAACAGAAAAATAAGATCGTAAACAGACTATACTTTTGGAATCAGAATGTGGGCAGTAAAAGCTGTCCAGTGGCTTTATACTCTCACCTCAATCACTCATTGGATGTGGATGTCATGAGAAAGGCATGATCTTGGTTCAGGCAACTCTCTGAAGCTGAGGCAACCCCCTCCCCCTGCCTCCCCCCACCCCCCACCAAGGGGCTGACACCTGAAAGCTGTCTGCTGATGATACCCCAGCAGCTGGGGTAACCAGAATTTCCTTGAAGGGGCAGTTGAGTGGCTCATCTTTTTCCATTGCAACCTTCAGATTCACTTGTTTGTATATCTTTATTCCACACACTTGTAGGGTATTTATTTTAACTTATCACAGCTCCTACCCTGGAGGAAAGACTTGACAGAGGCTGTCATGTCATGGGCCTCTGTGGTGGGCAAGGATCAGAGTACTCAGAAGTATGTCTCCAAAGGCTTTGATGAAGTTCTTACTCTTCCCCAGTGGTGGGCTGTTGCTGAGTTGTGGACTGGTAGTCTTATGAAGAACCTTGGGTAGGGGAGGTGGCGAAGGTGGAAATGAAGGTTGTTTTATGTGTATGTGGTCCCCACTTCTCTTCCAGGTGCTTATTACATCCTTGTACTGATGGTTTTTTTGTTTGTTTGTTTTTTTGCGGTACGCGGGCCTCTCACTGTTGTGGTCTCTCCCATTGCGGAGCACAGGCTCCGGACGCACAGGTTCAGCGGCCATGGCTCACGGGCCCAGCCGCTCCGCGTCATGTCGGATCTTCCCGGACCGGGGCACGAACCCGTGTCCCCTGCATCAGCAGGTGGACTCCCAACCACTGCGCCACCAGGGAAGCCCAGTACTGATGTTTAAAATTGAGGATTCTTGTTTGTCTGTGTTGGTTTCTGTTGGCAGGGTCAGATGAGAGCTGATAGACTATGGGAAGGGGGAAGATGCCTAGATTTATTTCCTAGCTCCTAAGGAAGCCAGCTATCTCCACCTCAGCTTTTTAGAACATCCTTCATACTTCTTTTCTAATCGTCTTGGCCAAAGAGAGGAATTTCCTGTCCTATTCTTATATATGTGCTACTATTTTTGATTCACACAACTTGGTGGTAGTGGTAGGGACAGTTCACGGAATCCTCAAAGCCAGTACATGGGCCTGGTCAAGAGCATGCATATCCCATAATCTTTAAAAAAATTTTTTTAAATTGGCATATAGTTGATTAACAATGTGATAGTTTCAGGTGTACAGCAAAAGTTGATTCAGTTATACAAATACATGTATCTATTCTTTTTCAAATTCTTTTCCCATTTAGGTTGTTATATAATATTGAGCAGAGTTTCCTGTGCTACACAGTAGGTCCTTGTTGGTTGTCCATTTTAAATATAGCAGTGTGTAACATGTCAATCCCAAACTCCCCAACTCTCCCTTCCCCCCATCCTCTCCCCCCCGCCCCCCGTCACCATAAGTTCATTCTCTAAGTCTGTGAGTCTGTTTTGTAAATAAGTTCATTTGTATCATTTCTTTTAAGATTCTGCATATAAGCGATATCATAGGATATTTCTCTTTTTCTGTCTGACTCACTTCACTCAGTATGACAGTCTCTAGGTCCATCCATGTTGCTGCAAATGGCATTATTTCATTCTTTTTTTAATGGCTGAGTAGTATTCCATTGTATATGTGTACCACATCTTCTTTATCCATTCCTCTGTCGATGGACACTTAGGTTGCTTCTTTCTCTTGGCTGTTGTAAGTAGTGCAGCAATGAACATTGGGTTGCATGTATCCTTTCAGACCATGTTTTTCTCCAGATATATGCCCAGGAGTGGGGTTGCAGGATCATATGTTAGCTCTTTTTTGAGTTTTTTAAGACATATCCCATAATCTTGGGAAAAGAAATGTGAGGGAAGTCTGCTGGATTCTTCTGAGGAAGTTTTCCTCACTATAAAAGGGACATACAACAGGGATGCCCCATTTCTGCCTCTGAACATTGCCTGCATGGATGCTTGGAATGGCAGTGGCTCTCTTGAAGCCAAGAGAAGAGCCAGCCTAGGGGAATAGGAGAAAAGCGTGGAAGGACCCTGGAGCCTTTGTGATGCTGAGCAACTGAACAAAGCAGATCCCAGACCTTGTCCTCACAAGCTTAATTCTGGTGGGAGCAGATGACAGCAAACACATGCGTTCTTAAAGTATATAGTACATTAGAGATGGGTAAGCACAATGGAGTGAAGTAAAGCAGGGAAGGGGGACAAGGAGTGCTGGGGAGGAATGGCTGCATTTTTTATTTTTATTTTTTTTAGTTATTTTTGGCTGATTTGGGTCTTTGTTGCTGCATGCTGGCTCTCCCCAGTTGTGGCGAGTGGGGGCCACTCCTTGCTGCGGAGCGCAGGCCTCTCACTGCAGTGGCCTCTCCCGTTGAGGAGCACGGGTTCCAGGCGCTTGCTTCAGTGGTTGTGGCTCACGGGCTCTAGAGCGCAGGCTCAGTAGTTGTGGTGCATGGGCTTAGCTGCTCTGTGGCATGTGGGATCCTCCCGGCCCAGGGTTCGAACCCGTGTCCCCTGCACTGGCAGGCGGACTCTCAACCACTGTGCCACCAGGGAAGCTCTGCATTTTTTACAGGGTGGTCAATGAAGGCTTCTCTGAGAAGGTAACATTTACTTAAAGACCCAACAGAGACAGGGGATGTGGAAAAGCATTCCAGACAGAGGGCACAGTAAGTTCAAAAGCCTTGAGTGTATTTGGGGAACATCCTGTGTCTAAAGAACTGCTAGGACCCCTGTGACCAAGGCTGGGGAGCAACTGGAGAGTAAGTGGGTGGAGATTAGTTCAGTATCAGGCTGATGCTGAAGACTTTGGTTCTTACTGTAAAAGAGATGGAACGCTTTGGAGGATTGCAAGGAGGGTGACAGGAGCTGACCTATGTTAAAGAAAGAAAGAAAGAAAGAAAAGCCCACAATAGAGGCAGTGAAGAAAAGTTAAGAGAAAGTAAACAACGTTAACTGGACTAGAACATGGTTCAGAGTAATTCAGGTATAAGTTCAGATTTTTATTTATCTTGAAAAACTTGTGTCAGAAACCATTTTGCTTATCCTAGTGTGAAGACATAAGAAAGAGCTTACTGGAGGGTTCTTATTAAGTAATATTCTTTCCAAAAGGGTCTCTGAATTTTTTTTTTTTTTAAGCAGCGTATCTATGTAAGACTGTACCATATAAGTACACTCACCAAATCCTGTGAGATCTAAAAGTAAATTTGATTCAGGGGTTGTGAGGTAGCTTTTATTACTAGAGAGAAATTTTCCTAAATGTCAGTATATAGTGCTAGTGTGGAAACAGTTGTTGCTTTCCTCAAATAAATAGATAAATTTTATCTTATTTTACTTCCAGAATAAAGTTTTACATTCAATAAAAGGTATCCTTCAGCCTTTTGATTTTGGTCTTTTTTCTTGTGAATTGGTGGCTCTAATAAAGGCAGAGTTCTTTACTTACTTGTGGTAAATTCTGTGAACCATTTATGCTAAGACATGTCAGACCAGCTACTGGGAAATGACAGCCCTGTATCTGGCTGTCCATTACATGAACACGTAATAACTCATTTATATTCGAATAGTAGGTATACCTTTAACACCAGATAAGGTATTTTCCAGGTCAGTTATATCCTCTCTTGTTTATTCATAGATTCCTATCTAGGATGGATACTTTTCATTGAGTCTAGAGAAGCTCTTGTGAACCAGCTCTTTAGTTTTAGACATAAATCCTTTCAGATCAAGAACAGAAACCTCCTATGTGGATTACAGCTGTATATTCTGTGATAAACTGGCATTGACTTCGAAGGAAGAAAATTTTATTTTTGGAAGCAGGATTTTTAAATTAATTCATTTGAATTCTCATCAAGCTCCAAAGAATAAGCATTCTTGGAGACTTTATGGAGTGCCTCATGTGTGCCAATACATGGTAGTATTGTTAGTACTAAAGGTAATACTTTGGTACCTTTGATAGCACTAATGGTCATTATTACCTTCATTTTCACAAGAGGATGCTGAGGCCCATAGAGGGCATGTGACTTGCTCAAAGTCATTTAGCAAATAAGTGTGGAAGTCAAATTGGTACCCAAGTCTGGGTGACCTCGCAGTCCATGCCATCTTCTCAAAGCGGCTCACTAGTGAAGGCAGAAATCAACATGACGTGTTCCCTCAGATGAGTTTTGTTTCTCCAGGGTCTCTTTTCTGAATCTGTTATTTCCCTTAGCTCTGTTTGGACCTTAACAGTCCTGTGCAAAGTAGAACACAGGTCTTTCTGGTATCACTTTGTAGCTCCATTACTATGCATTTTGTGTGGCTTTTTAAATGTAGTGATTATTCATTATTAACCAAGCTCCTGAATTCCAATATGATCATATTCTTTTTTTTTTTTTTTTGCTGTACGCGGGCCTCTCCTGTTGTGGAGCACAGGCTCCGGACGCGCAGGCTTAGCGGCCATGGCTCACGGGCCCAGCCACTCCGCGGCATGTGGGATCTTCCCGGACCGGGGCACGAACCCGTGTCCCCTGCATCGGCAAGCGGACTCTCAACCACTGCGCCACCAGGGAAGCCCAGATCATTCATTTTATTTCCACTTTAATAAGGTGGATTTTTTGTTTTAATAGATCACACTTAAGACTTTTTCCTGAAATTATGAAGTATCAGTTTGCAATTAAAATCACAAACCAGTGATATTTAAAGAGTATATAATATTATGATATGCATCATGTTTTTTTATTTGTACCTAAGGGTCTAAAAAGTCATCATTATTGGTTTATAGGAGAACCGATTAAGGAACATTCAGCCAGCTCTGTGATAACATCGGAATTTTTATTGCAGAACTACTGTGTTGACTCTATATCATATCTTAGGTGCTCTCATGATCACTTAAAATTATCCTGGTCTAAATTTCATATAAAACTTGGGGGAGAAAAGTGTTTGAAAGGGTAATGTCATCAAATGCTTAAATCTTAATTTAATTAATTAATTAAATCATATATTAATTTTTCCTCTCTCCATTTGTGTTTTTTTCCCTAGGAGAAAAATTCAAAGTGGAAACAAAGACCATTGCTGTTGACTTTGCATCAGAAGATATTTATGATAAAATTAAAACAAGCTTGGCAGGTCTTGAAATTGGTGTTTTAGGTTTGTATCTTTTTCATGTTTACAGATTCTTCTTGCATTTATTGACTAGGACTTTCTTTTTGGATGTTAGGTGTTCAATTGGTGAAATGACTAGTGAGAAGAAAATTGTCTTGTTAATACAAGTGATCATTAGATGATATGGATCTATATACACTTGAATCTTTATGTTTTGGGTTGTGTTTTAATGATGATTCTACAGTTTAGGTTGTTTTCCCTGCCTGCTTTATTTCCAGTCTCTCATTCTCTCTGTATATACTTAGATATAGCTATATCATAATAATCCTTTGTGGTGGGTAATGCTGACCCATTTTTACAGCTGAGGAAATAAAGGCTTAGAGGGGTCTCAGCCTTTTGTTCAGTATTACCCCCTCCCCAACAAGGAGCCTTTTTAGACATTATTTTCCCCTAGTCTACCCTCCCATGAGACTTTAATACCACAGATCCACTGGGTATCTTGTTTATGTGCTGTATGTATATCTGTTCTTTATACATAAAAAGGATAAGAGCTCACACCATACCCCAGAATCAATTTTTGTTCCCTTGGGGGGAGATGTATCACCCCAGTTGAGAAGACGTGGCTCAGAGAGATGAGTGACTTGCCTAAGCTGCCGTAGAGACTGAGTACTGCGCATGGGATTTAGCCACTGTTTGTTTTTTCTGAGTCTTCTACTTCCTTGTGCTACACCTCAGCTACCTTATTGCCAAAAACCGATGCTTCTGCTGAGATGTGGAAGTATTGGTCCTTGTTATGGAAAAGATTCACCAGATTTTGAGGAAAAGAAAAAAAAAACAGGCTTCAGAAAGTCACCCAGCATTCTCTGACTCATTTCTAGAAAGAAAAAGGGCATCTAGTTCAGAAAAATGTCACTTCTTCACTAAATCTCTTTATCCCACTGCCTAAATTGGTGGGAACCTGGTAATTGCCATTGTTTTCTTTATTGGACTATAAAAGGAGGAACAAGGAAGAGAAAGTACTTTTAAAAAAATGTTTCTTAACCTTTCTTTAGTCACGACCCCACCCGTCTTCCTCATACTATAAAAGAATGGTCTCATATAATTTCTTGAAAAGGCAATTTAAAAAAAGTTAGCCCTACATAGTGCCATTGGACCTGGGGTTAACCCTGGCTTTGATGTGTTATCTTTTCAGCTCCTGCCTGGTCCATGTCATACATCACCACACCCCGCCTACCCTCACAGCTATTCCCATACTTACAGGAGAGCCAGTAGCAAAAGATGAATGAACACACAGGTCTAATTTTTGCCTTGTTCTTCTCTAATACATACATTACTCGGAGTCTTTCACAAGCTCTTCTTCCTTTAGCTTAACCTAAAGCACAGCTAACATCTATAAAATTCTCAACTTTTAAAAAATTCCAAGTCAGTAGTAGCTGTAACTTCCTAGTTAGGATAGACACCGCCATAGTCCATCCAAACCCCTTTCAAACTAGTCGTGGACTGGAGAGTGAAGGCTGGCTTAGGCAAGGAGGGGGATCAAGGATCCCTAATGAGAGGAGACTTATTCTGAACTTGTGTTCTTGGAGAATAACTTTGTTTCAGGAGTGGTTCAGTTAATCACAGTTGTTCTTAGCTTTGTATAAATTTCAGCTGCTTTTCACTGGGTAACTTTGAAACTATAGCTACTCTGAGACTATGCCATTGAAAATGGAAGATGTCAGGCATCAGGTTTGCTGCTGGGCTGGAGGGTTATAAAAGGCACTCTTCAGCTGTTCTTTCCTGACCCAGTATATAGAAAGTCTGCAGTGTGATTTTATGCACAATAGATAGATCTGTTAAGGATGAGGGTACATTGATATTTAGACCTAAGGGTTGATATTTTCCTGGGCCACATATGCTAATGGCACCACTGCTTTTGTAGTCCAGCCCCTTAGTAAATTGCAACCTGTGAGTCGGCAGTTTACACCCCTCTTTATTCATTCATTCATTCATTCATTCGTCAGTCAATGAACTGGAGATACAACAATGAACAGGAAAGCGCCTGGCTTTATGTAGTATAATGTTCTAAAGGGAAAGACAGCCCTAATCAAAAATAGTTACTTGTGGGCTAAGTGTTGAGATGGGGAGGGCAGGGTGTAATAAGAGGGTAAAAGGGATGATGGAGTTGATATGGGGAGAAATAATGGTGACTTGGCCTAGCCAGTGTTAGGAAAAAGGACGATTCCAGAAATACTGAGGGAGTAGAGGAAGCAGGAATCTACTTGTGAGAGATTGCAAGAGAACTCATGATGACCTTCAGGTTTCTGGCTTGAACATCTGTGTCAATAGTGCCATCCAATAAAATGCGGAATCCTGGAGGAGGAGCCTTTTTGGGAATGAGGATCATTTAAGTTTGGGGTTCCTCTAGGATGTCCAAGTGGGGTTGTTAAGTCGATAGTGGACATATGGATCTAGGTTTTGGTAGAGCTCCTAACTAGAGATAGAGTTTGGAGGTAAGTCATCTCTGAGTAGTAATCTCACTGAAGAAAGGAAACTGGAGCTAATCCAAGGAGAATGGAGAGAAGGTAAAGAGAAAACTGGGGACAGAGCTCTCTGTTATCAAAGGCTGCCTGGAACGTATAGTGTGAAGGAGGGATAATTTTTTGCACAAGTTCAGCACTGTCCACTGGAAATATAATGCAAACCACACATTTAATTTGAACATTTCTAGTAGCCACATTTTTAAAAAGCAAAAAGGAACAAATGAACTAATTTTTATAATGTATTTTATTTTAACCCACTATATCCAAAATATTGTCACTAACATGTAATCCACATAAAGTTTTTTGAAACATTTTGTATTCTTTTTCTCATACCAAATCCTCAAGTCTAGGGTGTATTTTACATTTATAACATCTCAGTTCGGACTAGCTACCTTTTAAGTGTTCAGTAGCCACATGTGCCTAGTGATGGATATCTAGCTCTAGTTCATCTTGGCTGTCTCTCATCCTCAGTTTGTGCGGGAGAGCCATAAATATAATTTCTAGGTTTTTCTTGTGCTTTAACATAGCTTTCAACCAGGGGCAATTTTGCAGCGTCTGGCAATGTCCAGAGACATTTCTGTTTGTCGCTAATTGAGGGGGGAGGAGGAGGAAGTTCTACTGGCCCCTGGTGGGTACAGGGCGGGGATGCTGCTAAACATCCCTCAGTGCACAGGACAGACTCCCCCAGCAAAGAATGATCAGTCTAAAATCTCAACAGTGCTGAGGTTGAGAAACCCTGCTTTGAAGTTATATTGTAATTAAATACTTCTGATTGAATACTTATGGAGACACACACACACATACACAGACAACTTAATTTTTGATTTCTAGGTTGGTTACAGATCAATAATAAAAATAATTATAGCTAATGTTTACATACTCCTTTAAAGTTAGCAGCACTTTCACATACATTATACTATTAATTGGCTATACATTTTGTTTTCTTTCTACTCTACCAGAACTGTCTCCTTAATCATAAGCTTTGTATAATTATATTGACATTTATTAGCAGATATATTGCATTGTAATTTTAATTTGTCAAGATTCTTGAGGAAACTATTAAAACACCTTTATGAGCTAAATTTTATCTTATTGCTAGGTCATATTTCAACTCAAATCTTACATTTCTTTCTCTAGTATGGGTATAACCCTCTAGAACTTGTGGGAGGCGTCTGGTGTTGATGTTTTCTTTTTTTGTTTTGTTTTGTTTTGTTTTGTTTTTTGCGGTACGCGGGCCTCTCACTGTTGTGGCATCTCCCGTTGTGGAGCACAGGCTCCGGACGCGCAGACTCAGCGGCCATGGCTCACTGGCCTAGCCGCTCCGTGGCATGTAGGATCCTCCCCGACTGGAGCACGAACCCATGTCCCCTGCATCGGCAGGTGGACTCTCAACCACTGCACCACCAGGGAAGCCCCGATGTTTTCTTTTTTTTTTTTTATGATTACCTGGGCCTATAGCCCCTTCACTTTCTTTCTTCCCTTTTTCCTCCCCATCTATCTAATAAATAATCTTATTTATTCTCCTTCCTCAGAACTCTGCTTAATGTCAGTCTCACCTTTATAACATTCCCTAAAATAACAAACATGTACATTGATTTCTAGTAAGATTTAGCAATCCATATTAAGTCATAGGAAAGAATTTTGTCTACCGAGTATTAATGAAACCAGTAATGATAAAAAGAAATAAAAATCACCAAGGTACATTCCATTTGTTTGAATAGCACTAACCACTAAAGTATAGTCAGTGCTTAATAAAGAAAATTAATATTTTCAGAATTACAAAGGAAAATGCCAAAGCTATTGGTTCTGAAAGAAACATTGTTTTCAATAAGATAAGCAGAAAGAAAATGGCCATGAATTGTGTGAATTTGTGCTGAAAGGTCACCATCACTTGATAAGACTATAAATGCGTAAGGTTGAGACAATGAATTCTTAACTCTGGTGTGTAAAATAAGTAAGCATCTGCTGTCTTCTCTCAGGCAAAGGCCAAGAAACACAGATTTGAGAAAACTTAAAATACTTCAGCTATTTAGAGAAAATGACATCAGTGCTGCTTTCAATAAGCAAACAATTAGTTAACAAAATATGACTGCTATAATGCTCACTTGATTCCTCAAGAGAGACTCTCATGTGTGTTCCAGATTGGTTTGGAGGACTTCATACAATACATCGCAGGAGGCGTAAGTTACCAAGGCCAGGGGAGTAGCCTTGCATTTAGAAATATGCCACAGAGAATACTTTTTTCAAATTTCACTATGATTTTTTTAACTTTTAAAAAGTGGCATTCTTTATTCTAGAGGTAAAAATAGAAAGGTCCTCCTGGAAAAAGATAGTTACTTGTTTTGTGATTCATTAAAAAAAAAAATCAACCATAGCTTTATTCAAGCTTTTAATTCATACTAGACCAAGAATTTCCCTATGCCAAATGCTGTGAAGGTCCTCTCCACCCATACTATCATTATTATTATTTTTTAAACTTATTTATTTATTTTTTGGCTGCCTTGGGTCTTTGTTGCTGTGCGTGGCCTTTTCTCTAGTTGCGGTGAGCGGGAGCTACTCTTCGTTGCGGTGCGCGGGCTTCTCATTGGGTGGCTTCTCTTGTTGCAGAGCACAGGCTCTAGGCACGTGGGCTTCAGTAGTTGTGGCTCGCGGGCTCTAGAGCGCAGGCTTAGTAGTTGTGGCGCACGGGCATAGTTGCTCCGCGGCATGTGGCATCTTTCCGGACAAGGGCTTGAACCTGAGTCGCCTGCATTGGCAGGCGGATTCTTAACCACTGTGCCACCAGGGAAGCCCATACTATCATTATTTATGTAACTTGTAGAGTCAAGAGAATCAGTTGGTACAGGGTGACAACCTGTGATGGCTTAGTTTCTTAGGCCTATTTATTACCCATCAACTTTTTCCTGTCTCTACACAGTGCCCATAATTTTATTAGGAAGCATCATTTAAATAACAACAATATGTATAGATAATAAAAGTCAGTTGGTTGCAAAGAGTCATTGATTGCAAAATCTGGAATAGACCTTTTTATTCTCTTTTCTTCCTATGCCCTTCATAAATGAATAATTGTTCTATTAATGTATTTGGTGGGTTATTTTTAAATTGGTATCCTTCCCTTCTAAGCTGAATGCAAAAATACCTCTTGATTATCCTTGCCTAAGCAACCTTATGGATTATGGGAAATACTTGGGAAGCATTTGTGTTCTGTTTTTCTCCCCTACAACCTAGTATTTCCCTGAATGTTCTGAGATGGAGAATAGTTGAGTGTTGGGAATAAGTATCTTAAAAGATAGTTTGAGCAGAGATTAATAGTTAAGATCAGCCAACTCTATAACTGTTTATACTTAATTTTCAAAGCTTTTAAACAAAAGACCCAAGAGTATTTTTAGCTACTTGGGGAAAAGGACCAGTGATCTTCAAAATGGCAAACTCCCAGGTAATTAATTTGGTTGGGATCCAGAGATGGCTTCCTTATAGTTCAGTGTCAAAGAAAGAGGAAGTAGATGCCTAGGAGAGGGAGCCACAAGCCTACAGGAACTGGGTTGAGGAAAACTTTTCTAGGAACCCTGGGAAGGAAGAAATCTTGAGCGCACTGGGAAGTTATGTGGCTTTCCAGTCCCAATTGATGAAGGAAGTTACAAGTAGAAGAGTCTTGCTTCTTCAGAGGGTTTAAAAATATATAACGCTACAGATTATCTTCTTGCCCATTTCAGGAATTTTTCAGGAATTCCATTTCAGAAATTTTACTAATTAGAAATTAGTTTTAAATTGCCTTCTTTTGAAATGTAAATATCTCTGAAAGGGCAATGACATCTTCATTTACATCTTATTGGGATTAGTACATTCAGTTTACTGTCTCCTTGCTGGATCAGTCATCCTGAGGAAATAACTATTTTAGTTAACGAAAGACATGGAGAAATCATTTTGAAATGGAGAAGAGAGGCTTAAAGAGGAAACTGTAGTGGTAGGTTGGCGATTAGTTGGGTGCTGAGAGGGGATGAAGAATAGTAGGGCAAAATAAAGTTAGTTGAGAGAGCACCAATGATAAGTGTTTGGAAATACCCTCCTTCCTTTTTTTTACCTGTAGTCCAGGTATAAAATGACTCAGGCTCAAGAAAGGACAGAGGCTATTATTCTAATGTAGGTAGGAAAGGATTACAGGAGCATGGTAGGATGATAGTTTGCAGAGAGGGTGGAGTTTCTCTGTTATTCCACAATATGATTTTTCATGCCTTCTAGGGGTGAGGATACTTCCCAAAACTTCCCCCTTGATTAAGGAGACAGTTCTGGTAGAGTAGAAAGAAAACAAAATGTATGGCCTCTTCCCTTATTTCTTTTTCTTCTCTGATTGCTATGGTTAAAACTTCCAAAACTATGTTGAATAATAGCAGTGAGAATGGGCAACCTTGTCTTGTTCCTGATCTTAGTGGAAATGGTTTCAGTTGTTCACCACTGAGGACGATGTTGGCTGTGGGTTTGTCATATATGGCCTTTATTATGTTGAGGTAAGTTTCCTCTGTGCCTGCTTTCTGGAGGGTTTTTATCATAAATGGGTGTTGAATTTTGTCGAAAGCTTTTTCTGCATCTATTGAGATGATCATATGGTTTTTATCCTTCAGTTTCTTAATATGGTGTATCACATTGATTGATTTGCATATATTGAAGAATCCTTGCATTCCTGGGATACACCATGATCAAGTGGGGTTTATGATCCTTTTAATGTGTTGTTAGATTCTGTTTGCTAATATTTTGTTGAGGTTTTTTTGTGTCTGTGTTCATCAGTGATATTGGCCTGTAGTTTTCTTTTTTGTGACATCTTTGTCTGGTTTTGGTATCGGGGTAATGGTGGCCTCGTAGAATGAGTTTGGGAGTGTTCCTCCCTCTGTGTTTGTGTTTCCTTATATTTTGGAAGAGTTTGAGAAGGATAGGCATTAGCTCTTCTCTAAATGTTTGATAGAATTCGCCTGTGAAGCCATCTGGTCCTGGGCTTTTGTTTGTTGGAAGGTTTTTAATCACACTTTCAATTTCAGTGCTTGTGATTGGTCTGTTTATATTTTCTATTTCTTCCTGGTTCAGTCTCGGAAGGTTGTGCTTTTCTAAGAATTTGTCCATTTCTTCCAGGTTGTCCATTTTATTGGCATACAGTTGCTTGTAGTAATCTCTCATGATCCTTTGTATTTCTGCAGTGTCAGTTGTTACTTCTCCTTTTTCACTTCTATTTCTGTTGATTTGAGTGTTCTCCCTTTTCTTCTTGATGAGTTTCGCTAAAGGTTTATCAATTTTGTTTATCTTCTCAAAGAACCAGCTTTTAGTTATGGATCTTTGCCATTGTTTCCTTCATTTCTTTTTCATTTATTTCTGCTCTGATCTTTATGATTTTTTTCCTTCTGCTAACTTTGGGTTTTTGTTGTTCTTCTTTCTCTAATTGCTTTAGGTGTAAGGTTAGATTGTTTATTTGAGATTTTTCTTGTTTCTAGAGGTAGGATTGTATTGCTACAGACTTGCCAGTTAGAACTTCTTTTGCTGCATCCCATAGGTTTTGGGTTGTCATGTTTTCATTTTCATTTGTTTCTAGGTATCTTTTGATTTCCTCTTTGATTTCTTCAGTGATCTCTTGGTTATTTAGTAGCATATTGTTTAACCTCCATGTGTTTGTATTTTTTACAGTTTTTTTTGCTGTAATTGATATCTAGTCTCATAGCGCTGTGGTTGGAAAAAATACTTGATACTATTTCAATTTTCTTAAATTTACCAAGGCTTGATTTGTGACTGAAGATACGATCTATCCTGGAGAATGTTCCATGAGCACTTGAGAAGAAAGTGTATTCTGTTGTTTGTGGATGGAATGTCCTATAAGTATCAGTTAAGTCCATCTTGTTTGTGTCACTTAAAGCTTGTGTTTCCTTATTTATTTTCATTTTGGATGATCCGTCCATTGGTGAAAGTGGGGTGTTAAAGTCCCCTACTATTATTGTGTTACTGTCAATTTCCCCTTTTATGGCTGTTAGCATTTGCCTTATGTAATGAGGTGCTCCTATGTTGGGTGCATAAATGTTTACAATTGTTATATCTTCTTCTCAGACTGAGCCCTTGATTACTATGTAGTGTCCTTCTTTGTCTCTTGTAGTAGACTTTATTTTAAAGTCTGTTTTGTCTGATATGAGAATTGCTACTCCAGCTTTCTTTTGATTTCCATTTGCATGGAATATCTTTTTCCACCCCCTCACTTTCAGTCTGTACGTGTCCCTAGGTCTGAAGTGGGTCTCTTGTAGACAGCATGTATATAGGTCTTGTTTTTGTATCCATTCAGCCACTCTGTGTCTTTTGGTTGGAGCATTTAATCCATTTACATTTATGGTAATTATTGATATGTATGTTCCTATTACCATTTTCTTAATTGTTCTGGGGGGTTTTTTGTGGGTATTTTCCTTTTCTTGTGTTTCCTGCCTAGAGAAGTTCCTTTAGCATTTGTTGTAAAGCTGGTTTGGTGGTGCTGAATTCTCTTAGCTTTTGCTTCTCTGTAAAGGTTTTACTTTCTCCATCAAATCTGAATGAGATCCTTGCTGTGTAGAGTAATCTTGGTTGTACGTTTTTCCCTTTCATCACTTTAAATATGTCCTTCCACTCCCTTCTGGCTTGCAGAGTCTCTGCTGCAAGATCAGCTGTTAACCTTTTGGGGATTCCCTTGTACATTTATTGTTGTTTTCCCTTGCTGCTTTTAATATTGTTTCTTTGTATTTAATTTTTGATAGTTTGATTAATATGTGTCTTGGCGTGTTTTTCCTTAGATTTATCCTGTATGAGGCTCTCTGTGCTTCCTGGATTTGATTGACTGTTTCCTTTCCCATATTAGGGAAGTTTTCGACTATAATCTCTTCAAATATTTTTCAGTCCCTTTCTTTTTCTCTTCTTCTTCTGGGACCCTTATAGTTCGAACGTTGGTGTGTTTAATGTTGTCCCAGAGGTCTCTGAGACTGTCCTCAATTCTTTTCATTCTTTTTTCTTTATTCTGCTCTGTGGTAGTTATTTCCACTATTTTATCTTCCAGGTAACTTATCCATTCTTCTGCCTCAGTTATTCTGCTATTGATTCCTTCTAGAGAATTTTTAATTTCATTTATTTTGTGTTCATCATTGTTTGTTTGCTCTTTAGTTCTTCTAGGTCTTGTATTTTCTCCATTCTATTTCCAATATTTTGGATCATCTTTACTATCATTACTCTGAATTGTTTTTCAGGCAGACTGCCTACTTCATCTTCATTTGTTTGGCCTGGTAAGTTTTTTCCTTGCTCCTTCATCTGCTCTGTATTTCTCTGTCTTCTCATTTTGCTTAACTTACTGTGTTTGGGGTCTCCTTTTTGCAGGCTGCAGGTTCGTAGTTCCTGTTGTTTTTGGTGCCTGCCCCCAGTGGGTAAGGTTGGTTCAGTGGGTTGTGTAGGCTTCCTGGTGGAGGGGACTGGTGCCTGTGTTCTGGTGGATGAGGCTGGATCTTGTCTTTCTGGTGGGCAGGACCATGTCCGGTGGTGTGTTTTGGGGTGCCTGTAACCTTATTATGATTTTAGGCAGCCTTTCTGCTAATGGGTGGGGTTGTGTTCCTGTCTTGCTAGTTGTTTGACATGGGGTATCCAGCAGTGGAGCTTGCTGGTTGTTGAGTGGAGCTAGGTCTTAGCGCTGAGATGGAGATCTCTGGGAGAGCTCTCACCGATTGATATTACGTGGGGCGGAGAGGCCTCTGGTGGTCCAGTGTCCTGAATTCGGCTCTCCCACCTCCAAGGCTCAGGCCTGACACCCAGCCGGAGCATCAAGACCCTGTCAGCCACACAGCCTGGTACGTGGGGAGTTTCTTGCCTTTTGGGGAGTCTGAGGTCTTCTGCCAGCATTCAGTAGATGTTCTGTAGGAGCTGTTCCACATGTAGATGTATTTTTTTTTTCTTTTTTGCGGTACGCAGGCCTCTCACTGCTGTGGCCTCTCCCATTGCGGAGCACAGGCTCCAGACACGCAGGCTCAGTGGCCATGGCTCATGGGTCCAGCCGCTCCGCGGCATGTGGGATCTTCCCGGACCGGGGCACGATCCCATGTCCCCTGCATCGGTAGGCGGACTCTCAACCACTGTGCCACCAGGGAAGCCCTGTAGATGTATTTTTGATGTATCTGTGGGGAGCAAGGTGATCTCCATGCCTTACTCCTCTGCCATCTTGAAGGTCCTTCTTCTTTCCTATTTGTTGATTGATTCATCAGTCAGTCATACACTAACCCATTCAAGAAGTATAATTCCAGAGATATAGCAGTAAACAAAACTGATATTGTTTTTGGTTTCATAGAAGACAGCCAGTGAACAAGTAGTTGGGAATGTGTTGCATTTAATGACAGGGTATGTTACGAAGGAAGCTAAGAGTATTGGAGATGATTTCTCTGAGAAAGTAATATTTAAGTTGAGACCTGAATGCTGATTGACCCTGCGAGAAGAGATGTTTCCCAGTAGAAGAAACAGTATGTACAAAACAGTATGTACTCTGAGGTGAATGTGTTTGGCAAGTTGGAGGAACTGACAGAAGATATGTAAATCTAGAGCATGAATGCAAAGGGGATAGTGCTAGAGTCTGGAGTTAAGCAGCACCATATCCCAGAAGGCTTTAGAAAACCAGGTTGATATGTTTGGACTTTATTGGAAGGACAATGTAGACATTGTAGAGTTTTAAGCAGTAAATTGATATCATCCTAGAATTTTAGAGAGATCATTCTGACTCCCAAGTGGAAGGGGCAAGAATGGACACAAGGAGACCAGTAAGGTTATTTCAGCAATGAAATGTAAGATGAGGATGGCTTATATTAGGATGATGGCAATGGGAATGGGTAGAAGTGAATTGACTAGAGACATGTTTAGGAAATAGAAATAGGACTAATTTCTGATGAGGTCCTCATCAGAAGTCTTGTCTGACAGAAGGATAATGGTAGTTTGTTGTTTTTAATTATTATTGCCAAGCTTCATTAAGTATTTTTTATATGCCACGCATCATGCTAATGAATCTCGTTTAATCCCCAACAATCCTATAAGGTAGATATTAATATTTCTGTACCCATTTTACAGACAGAAAACAGGCTTACAGGGATTCAATGCATCGTCCAGGGTTATACAATTGCTAATTAGCAACCTCCAGGTCAGCTTGAGCAACTGGCTGCTGTTTCTCTAAGACAGGAGACTGTGAGCCAGGACAGTTCTGTAGAGAAGAATGATGATTTCGTTTTGGGTTATGTTAAACTTGAGAGAGCTGTGAGAAAGCCAAGTGGAGTTTCAAGTAGACAGTGGCATCTGGTATAAATGCCCTCCTTTGTGTTGAATGAAGCACAAGCCTGATGTAGCCAATCATGGCAAGCAGAATAGGACATGGAATTTTTAGGAGATTGATCAGGAACATTATCAGACTAAGTATAGTGTCTTATAGTTCCATTAGATGTATTGAATGGGATTGGATTTCCAAAGTGAGAATAAGACTTTGAATTCATATGTATTTCCTTTTATTCGAAAACCACTAACGGTATTAATTAAAGCAAAACCTTTAACTTAAAACTGGGTAATTAGCTGTGATTTCAGAAATGTAAGTAGAACCGTAATTCATGAAATTGATACGTATTCCTCCCGTTCGCTGAGATTTAACTACCAACCTTCTGCCATCCTTCTTTCCTCATCCTCTCTTCCAACTTTATGTATGGCAAATCTTATGTGGTTTTGTAATGAGCGTCACGTAGCAATTTATAATTAAACAGCTGAGGTGAAATGTTCTGTTGTGTTGCTTCTGACTGGATCTTAATTTTTCAATTTCTGAGTAAAAGCGCTGCAGATTTAAAGCCTTGTAAACTCTCTTTTATTTAGAAATTGCTACTCGCAAGTGTAGGAAAACTGTAAAGTTTGCAAAATGTTTTACTTGGTGTTCCAAATATCATCTGTCAAAGTATGAACATGTGCTAGCTACAGCAATATGTTAAATAAGGCAAAGAAGAAATTTTCTTTGCATCACTTTCCAAACTCTGCAGACTGTAAGATTAGATCCTCTCGAATGAAGTAAAGAGGGTAAAGGAACAATTAGGATAAATTCAATCAGTATAGTTATTCTGGTTAACTGTTGCCTAGAGCTCTCTTTTAGAAGGATCTCTCCACTTCAGTGCTGGTCGTGAACAGTAAAAACAGAGACACCTTGGTTGTCTTGCTGCAGCCCCTATGGTAGTGTTGGGTGCAAAATAGGAGTTCAGTGAATACTTGTTGAATAAATGACCACACAGCAATAACAACTCTTTCTCCTCCATTTATTAACATACTGGTATGTCCCAGGCATTGGGTTAGAGATGTTATGCATATTATCTCATTTAATTCTTATCCCTATTTTATACATAAAGGCGATGAGGAAACTGAGGCTTGTTGGGGTGAAGTCACCCGC